>NC_048893.1:8319396-8425023 GCF_011077185.1 Oxyura jamaicensis
TTTTTTTTTTTTTTTTTTTTTTTTTTTTTTTTTTATTGTATTCCTCTTTCTTAGTAATTGTACTGATGGAATTGGGGGAAATAGATACAACATAAGCTGTTGCAGCTGATTTGGTTTTGGATGCTCTTTCATTTTGGGAGCTTAAGTCTTTTGGTTTGAAACATAGCAAAATGAAGTAACTAGAAAAGGAGATTGACAGTTCTGTAACTTTCTTCTGAGAGCATTACTACCTGAGATTTTTATTTTTATCTTTATTTTCCAATTGTTTAAGCTGCATTTTGGATCCTACCACTTTTTATCTCTCTCTCTTGAGTTTTTTTGTTTGTTTGTTTGTTTTGTTTTTTTGTTTGTTTTTCCACCCAGTACCATTTTTATAGTGAACCTTGAAAAATACAATACTGATGTGGAGAGCAGACATGCTAATTTCAAAGGTTCCACCTCTACTTGCTAAGGGGGAATAAATAAATAAATAAATAAAGTTACTTTTTTTCTATTGAGTTTCTTATTGTGGAAAAGTATAAAGCCTTTATACAGATAAATGAATAAGTTGTAATTTACCCTCTTTTGTGACACTGGAACATCACAGCAAGACCTGGAAATATTGCAAATGTTTAACAGGAAACAATCAGCTAACTAATTGTTAGCTAGCTAGGATAAGGCCTATTTGGCAATTATAATGTATAATTAAGAATACTTGTACTAATATGAAGATTATGAAAAAATCCAATCATTAAAAGGAAAATGATTAATTAATTTATTTATTTATGTGCATGATGAGCATGATCAATGTCTGCAATTCTCAAATGTCAGAATACTTGCATAGATCAGCTGAAATATTTATACCACTGTTGTGGGTTAATCCCAACAGGTAGCTAAGACCCACACACAGCCACTTGTCCACCCTCCGTCAGTGGGATGGTGGAAAAAATAGGTAAGGTAAGAGTGATAGTGCTCATGGGTTGAGATAAAGACAGTTAAATAGTTAAAGAATCATAGAATCATAGAATATCCTGAGTTGGAAGGGACCCTTAAGGATCATCAAGTCCAACTCTTGACACCGCACAGGTCTACCCAAAAGTTCAGACCATGTACCTAAGTGCACAGTCCAATCTCTTCTTAAATTCAGACAGGCTCAGTGCAGTGACAACTTCCCTGGGGAGCCTGTTCCAGTGTGCAACCACCCTCTCTGTGAAGAACCCCCTCCTGATGTCAAGCCTAAATTTCCCCCGCCTCAGCTTAAAAAGAAAAAATAAAAATAAAAAAATAAAGAAATGATGCAAAAACAGTCACTCACAATCAACAAACCTGCACCTAGTCAGTCCCTAAAAAAAGTTCTCCTAAGAAATCTCTTACCCAGCTTTTACTGCCAAGCATAATGTGAAATATCCTTTTGGTCAGCCTGGGTAGCTGTTCTGGCTGCGTCGTCCTCCCCAGCTCCTTGTGCACCCCCAACCTACTTGCTGGTGGAGCAGGGTGAAAATAACTGGTGTTAACACTGATATGTATCAATACTGTTTTCCATCACAAAACCAAAACACAGCACTGTATGAACTACTATGAAGAAATTAACTTTCTTCAGTTAATTCTTTCTTTCTTTCTAACTATGAAGAAATTAACCAGCCAAGACCAGTACAATCATTTAAGGAGTTATTAGATTATAGTTTTGTTGTTGTTGTTGTTGTTTGTTTGTTTGTCTGTTTTGTTTGTTTTTTGTCTTTTTTTTTTTTTCTTCAGGAGGATTTTTTTAAAAGGTTGGTCATCAGGGCAGACACATGTGTGACTTCTTGTGCCCTGAAAAATCAGTGAAGAGTTGTAGCAAATTAAAATGTTAATTCTTTCCCTTCACTAATACTTTTAATCATACAGGGTTAGTTTTCTAAGTTTAGTTACTTTAAAAAAATATTTCAAAAAAAAAAAAAAACCTCTCTAAAAAGCTATTTCAACACTTATATGACAAAATAAAAAAATAACTTTTTAATTGCATTTCATTACAGCTGAAAGAATGTTACATTACATTCACACCTGTTAACATAGATAGTTAGGAACAATATGGGATTGTGGTGTGTTTTTTGTTGTTGTTGTGTTTGTTTGCTTGGGTTTGGTTTGGTTTGGTTTTTACTTTGCCTTTTTTTTACTTGGAGTACTTATAGTTTCAAGTGTCATAGAGATGAAAATAATTTTAACGGTTTTGTTGCAAAATAAATATGATTTGGCTATATTTCGCTTTTTGTCATTGGATACAAAATAACATAAAAATTATAGTGAGACATGAAAAAGAGATTATGAAAACAGATAAACCAAAACTAGGGGGAAAAAATGTTCACATAAAATTTTGAAATATAAATCTAAAAAAGCTGAAAAGCACTGGTTTGTGCTTGTTTTCTCACTTTTCTTAATTTCCTTGATCTTCTATTCCATCACTGAAGTTTCTTATACACACATATATATTAGCATAAACAATTATTCAGCAGTTATTAATGCCTAATGAAAACCGCAGTCATGAATAAGTTCCCTGAAGTGATCCTTCAGGGGTGCTTCTGCATCTCTCTGAGGCTTGTGTCTCTCTCCTATTTCAAAGGTGAAGATAGCTGAATCACAGTAAATGCTAATTCTTGTAAAGAGATTGCCTGGTATATTGGCTTTCCCTCTGGAGCAAAGAAATGATATTGTTGCAAATGCATCAGCTCATTTAGAAGGACCTGAACTAGCATTAACCTGTTGTGTCCTCCAGGGAAAATCAGGTAACAAAAAGCAAGAGAAAAGTCACCTCCACAGAGAAGCTGTTCCCAATGAAAACAAGGCTGCTACATGCTTGTCATTTCAGCAGTTTGGGTCAACACTAACACAGGAAAAAGCAACTGGAATTTTTATTTTTATTTTTTATTCATTCCATTTCACATACTCTATTGTCCTCTAGCACTATCTCCTTCACTTTCTTAATCTCTTTCTCTACCACTTTTCTGGACTATACATTCCTGTTCTATTGTTGTTTTGACTCATCTGTTCACAACTTCCTCTTCCCAAGTCTGTTTCATACACTTTCTTTGTCTCTTTCTGTTTCTCTTTTATTTTGTCTTTCCTGTTTTCCTGTGGTTGTATCCCATAGTTTGTGAGATCTTGCTAACGTAGTTTTTGCTTTCTTATGTCAATCTGTTTTTTCCCCACTTCTGATATACCTTCTGAAAACACCTTTGCATTTCCAAACTCTTAAAATCTTCATGTTGGTATTTTTTGCTCCTTTCTATATTATAAAATGCCTTTTAAGCAAGTTTTCATGGTAGATAACAAGGAAGACAGTTAAACTCTTTCTTTTGGATCAGGCATGTTGGTCATACTGAAAAAGAGTATGGTTGGATAAGGTAGACAGTGCAGTGCAGAAGAGTCAGATTCCCTCCAGAGTCTGATTTTCATGTCTCTTTGGACTTCATTTTCCCCTTTACACTCTCTGTCTGTCTTGATCATTTATAAAATACTCAACATTTGTTTATCACTACCATGGTATCATTAAGTAATAGTAACGAACATAGGATGAAGGATCAAGTGCCTTCTTTCAGATACACTAAGTGAACTTTACAATACTAAGAGGCTGTGGCATATTACTTTAGCCTTGGGTGTTTATTTCAACTGAGATAATATATTTTACTACCCTTCATTTTTTAAGAATATGCTTATTCCTCCTTCCCTGTCTTAAACTCTTGCATCTCGGTTGTATATACTGAAAAGCAGTTACTATATTTCACCTCAGGGATGGCTGTACTTCAGTGCCTGATGAAGTGATCTCTTTGTCTAGTTTGTACTTCAGTTTGTAAAATATTTTAAAATCTCATGGGATGAAAGGTAACACATGAAGATATGCAGAATTGCACTCATTATATTCCAATCCAGTTGTAAAAATTGAAAGAAATGAAAACATAAACAATAAGTTACAGATGATAATATTTTGTATGCAAAGGAAGTTAGAAAAAAATACTAGTTTAATTCCAAAATAATTATTGTCCATCCCTTCCATTAAAAAACAAACAAACAAAAAAAAACTTTTCATTGGGTGGCTCATTTATCAAATGTTCTGGTCAGCAAATAATGTTAACATACTGTAAAAATTCCTAATGACCACCAGTTGCATGTAAAGTATCAACGTTTTGCTTATTGTATACGACACAGAAGGAGGAAGTAACACAACCTGCATTTTATTACTTGAATCAGATGCAAAGGGTTTTCAAAACTTCACATTCAACTGAAAGCAGCTGTTGGGAAAATATCATTACATTATACCTTAAGCTACAAAAGCCAATTTAATGGTGACATTTTATTTTATTCAGATGGTCCCTTCTTTTATTCTGTCTAACCCAGTAAAGCCTGTGGAAATTGTATCTGGATGAAATCACCAGAAGGTGAAGGGCCCATGACTAAAAACATTCTTTAAAGATTATTCAGGGTTACAGTCAAATGGAATAGCAGCACTAACAAGAGCAAAGGTCTCCATAGTTACAGGAAGCAATATTACATCGTTTAGCAGTATGTATAAGAAAACAGTCCTGTTACTTGATTTAGTTAAATGTTGATTAAAGTGCAGTACAAAAACATTAGGTACTATAGTAAACACAGTACACAAAAAATGTATACGTCATTCCTCCAGATCACTATTCACAGGTGGAATAAGCTCACATCCCATTCACTTCAAATTATGATTTTTGCTGTAGCTTAATTAACTATTCCCATGATTTCAGTATTTTTTTTATATGTTCTGTCTCTCATCATAGACATTAACACATTAATGTTATGCAGTGCCCTTGTACTTTTGCCTTCAATAGACATGATGAAAACAAGGTAGTCAATCAGAGCAGAGAAGAGGTGTGACCTGTGCCATTGTCCCAGCCATGACCGTGGACAGCAGAAGACAGAGATGGAGAATGAGAACAAAGTGACTCTGCCTGTTGGCACCTCCCCATCTTTTCCTCCTAACAGAGTAACTTCCTGAACAACAGGTGCATCTCATCCTTGTGGCTGGCAGCCCTCAAAACACTTTGCATTCATGGAACTCTTCTGTTACTTTCTATAATTCATTTAGACTTTCTATTTCCATAACACCCTGTGACAGTGAGTTCCACGATTTAAATTTTCAATTTATGAAAAATTGCTACCTTTCATTTTCAGCTTGCTGCCTGATATATTCGCTGGGCGCTGTACTGAACTTGTTATAATATTGAAAAATTGCTCCTTAATCAGCTATTAAAGTTAGAAGAGATTAAAATACAAAACTAAATTATTTTATGTTGAAGAAGTAAATCATGACTTTTATCAAAGACTAAATCCCAGAGGAATAGAAACATACATGGAAACTAGATACACATCTCCTTAAAACAAAATAATAATAATAATAAATAAGTAAATAAAAAAAATAAAGTTTAAAATAACAAAACCCAGTGATGTTGCTGGATGAACAAATTTTTATATCTGCATCTTCACTAATATACTAGTCCAGTAATGTTTTTTGTCTGAAGAGCTACTTTAGGAATGAGGTGGTTTCCTAACATGTATATTTTGTTTATTTGGGACATTTGCCAAATTTGTATTACCAAACATGATGAAAATAAAAAATACACATATGCATACATATAAATCCATCTGTCTATCTACCGATGTATCAAATAAAATCTAACTTCCGTGCTTCAGTATACCAATTTCAATTTACATATATTTTATCTTAAGTAAAACACAAATGTAAAGCCATGCCTAATTCACAAAGCAAACATGATAATTTGATTTTTCACAAAACTCAATCAGTTGAAAGTTATTATTAAATCTTGAGACACCAAATCCTTTTGGGTTCTTTCAAATTGCAAAAAAAAAAAAAAAAAAAAAAAAAGGCAACAAAGGCAACACTGAAAATATCAGTAACATACTTATTCTTTGTAAAGTTTCTGCATACCACGAAGCTACTAACTTACTTAATGAATAATCTCAGGTGAATATAGCCAATATATTTTCTTGGTGAATTTAACTAAGTAATGATTTATGAAGTAACTTTTTTCAGAGGTGTTCTGACAGATGATCAGTGTGTAGCCCTTACTTTCATGTAAAGCTTCCAATTAACTTGCATGTATCTGTTATTTTATTATGGGCCAATCAAGTCTTAAAACAGGTTTATTATTATTATTATTATTTTCTTCTGATGAGTGAATCAGAAAAGGGCCATTTTTACCCCATTGTCACAAAGACCTTTCCAAACTAAAGCATAGCAAAAACTTAAATATATAGACACAAGGAACCATGAGAAAGTTCAGGCTAGTCAGTGCTGTCAAAGAAATGTCTTGAAAAGAAGACAGCTTTGGTTACTCTGAATAACAGTAATGCTGAGGTAGGAGAATTCTTCCAAAATCCCCACTGATCCAACTTTTGTCTTTGTAGCTGAAAGTTCATTGGAGTGTAGTTTGAGTTGATAGAGAGATTAGAAGTACGGAAGCATTGCTGAAATTCTGCAACTGTTATGAAGCATAAACATTAGGAAATTAATTGATTTTCCCCAAATGAATTGTATATGGTGTGTAATATTTGAGTTGGCAAGACTTAAATAGGTTGGTCATTTTGAAGTAGATCATAACCCAGTTTATTTAAATGAATTTTTATCCTTCTCCCAGAAGGCATTTACATTATTTACATAGCCAATGTGGTTTCCCTATTATTTTGGACTATTCTTTGCTTATTTGCAAAATAAAAAATCATATTTTTTCATGCATAAGTGGCTGATTTATTTATCTGTTCCAATGGCTATTTTAAAGCAAAAATGATGAAGTGAAATTAAAAAAGAAAAAAAAGAAAAAAAGAAAAAAAAAAAGGAATTTGTGAGCACTTATGCATCAAAAAACATGTTTATGTTCAAAAAAACAATGACATTTCACTGTATGAAAGAATTCATTTATATAAATACTGTTATGCATTCTTGCTGAAAATGATGTGTACATTTGTAAAATGGAAAAAGTAGATTGACCTGTGAGGAAAGCATATCTTAGCAAAAAATCTTCCTATTTCAATTTTTAAGAACTAATTAAACAATTCTAATGAAAGAATATCTCTCACCAGAGGCTAAATTATTTGCCTGCTTTATGTCCCAGTGCAACAAGGCATTTAAACATGGGAAGGCAGCAAATACTAACATAACCTACTAAAATAGTGTAGTTTTCAAACTATCTTGCGAAGGGACAAACTAGCTTCTGCTGTTAAAGGGAGGAGGTACTATCCGAAATAATAAGGATATGCATTCTTTCGTGTAAGGAAATCCTTTCCTTGACATTTAATGGCATAAATAAGGTTCTGAAAGCTTCTTATTCTTCTGTTGATATGGCATGTCATCTGGCATATATTAATTTATTGCTCTGGAAAACACAGATCAGGGAAGAATCCAAATTTTGTAGGGGGTGTTGTTTTTTTCCATGAGTATGGTGTTAGTGATTTCCTTTAATAGTTTTAACCAGTTTTGGTGTAAAATTAGCTTCAGTGGAGTCAGAATCTGATCTAGAAACTAAAAGAAATGACACTTACATACAGCTAGCAAAAGCACAATTTCTTCTTCCATATTTATCTTATTAACTTATGGGGCTTGGGATTAGTTAGAAGAACTAAAATTCTGTTAAAGTAATGTGTAAAGTAGCTCTGTACCCTTCCTGGATTTAAAACTCATTGGTTCTACTCTCTGGATAAGTATAAAAGAGCTATTCACCTCTTGGTATATTTGTTCCATCTTACCATTGACATTCATGAAATATAAAAGCAAGTCAAGCTTTGATGATGAAGCACTAATGAATCTTTAAAAGGACTGTTGGTATAATACTATGCTGTGGGGATAGTGAACTATTTATTTTTGTTTTCTACTTATGCTGACTGATAGAATATTCTTTTAGATTTCTTAGCATTCTGATTATTTTTCCTTTCTGAATTTGGATTTTGAAGTTTATTGTTCATTTTAATTAACAAAATGTTTCAAAGTGGACATCTGGGAAATAGGAAGGGCTTGGCAAAAAAAAACAACAACAACAGCAACAACAAAACAGCATAGGTTTTAATAAAAGTGGGCATATTAAACAAGAAAAAAAAAATCACCATGAGTCTCTCTCCCTCTACCACAAAGATGTCACCATTTTATTAAGCGTTAAGATATTAAGCAGAATTTCACAGTGAAAATTAATGATTTGACTGTTCTATTTCCAAAAACTATGATTCTCCCTGTCACATGCTGATGGGTCTTTCATATCTTTTGGTCAAAGAGCATAATATGTTTTTGTCTGTTAAGAAAGTTCAACAGAGAGACCTTTTTGAGATGATAATTTCATTTTTTCTTCAGTAATAAATTGGATGTATGAAGTCATTGCCTTTGTCAGTTACTGCTTTCCTCCATAATATTTTACAGAACTTTTACTGATTCTTGTCTGATATATTTACACTCTGTACACTTTTTTTCAGGAAAGGAACAAAATATGTCTCTAGTTTGGAAAGATTAAGATTCCATAAATCGCTAGAGAGAGAAAAAAAAAAATGTTATAATGGGTGTTTACATATGTAGAACATCTGCTATTTTCAGCATGAAGCTACGCTAATATCAATGAGACTGCACACATTTGATAATGGAGGCTATAACAATATACAAAGACAAAAGCATGCATCTTTAAAATTATTTGGTCAATTAAATCCCAGTGATATATTGATTTTTGAATTGCAGTCAAGTGTCTGTGTTTGGATGTTTGGAGAAATCAGGACTGTTTTCAAAAATCGGCACCTAGTCTGTGACCAAAAATGCATGACTAGTTATGAAATAACATTTATGGAAATTAAATATAAATTTAATACCAGCAAGTTTGTTCAACAATACTTATCCAAACAGTCTTAAGATTTTCATGGATGTTATGAGTAAAAGATCATATAATTAGGATACAAACGACTTGTATGTTAATTTCCACTAATATTTTCAAGACAATTAGAATCAAAACAAAGATAGAATAAAGTGATTGGTCACACAACTGAAAGTTTTTAGTAGTTTGAGCTGAAGACGCTTTATCAATTCTCATTTGAGGAAACTCACTTGAGGGAACACACAACAGAACTCTATAAAATAATACACTCTATCCTTTCACATTTATAGATCTATTCCTGTCTTTGTCCTGCAAGCAGTCTGTTCTCATGTGTGATCATTTTTTCCAATTAGTCTCAAAAAAAAAAAAAAGTTAAAAAAATATATATATTTTTTTAGTAACATGTTTGCCTTTCCTTTGTTTTAAAGTTTCTGTTATTCTGTCTTTCAAAAAAAAAAAAAAAATCTTGAAAGTTTTAATTGGATTCAAAAGTCTGAATGCGTAGATTGATTTAATATGGTACACTTCACTCCATGGAAAATATGATTTCCAGGGAGGAAAGGTCTTCAAACTTTTTTATTTTCCTTAAATCAAAACAAGACATCTTAAATTATGGATGAAACAAGGCAGCTCTGCAAATTACATGGAGTCTGCATAGCTTTAGGAGACTGTGTTTAAAATTAATTCTAAAGTGTGAGGCTGTAGGTTTGGTGATTTTTAACAAAGCTCATTGAAACATTAAATAAATTGCAGCACTGGGGTTTCTTAGTGCTACATATGGTATATAAAATTCAAAATCTTTTGATGGAATACTCTAAAAGCTGAGAAAACTGTCTGAATATTCTCTAAAATTTGATATCGGCCCAATCAAGTACCAGCCCAGAAAATAATTTCTAACCCCTAAGAGGTAAGGTTTTATCCAGCAAAAACGATGAGATAAAATATTTTTTTTCTTTAAAGATGGTGCTTAATAAAATTTAGAATATGATATAGGGCTTATATATAGCCTCTGCACTAACAGGGGATTGCTTTTGTTAATGCCTCAGGTTCTGTCCACTCTCACATCCCTGTTTTCCTAATAAATCCATTGGTATTTATTTTAAAGTATATATTCTTTTCTATATAGTATAATATATTTTAAGTATAATTTATTTAATATATGGTGTATCTCAGGTTACATCATCCCAGAGTACTTATTTAAATATCCAAAAATGTATATTGCAGTATACATCCACTGGGACAAATTCTGCCCTAGTATATAGTTAGTATATACCAAGAGAGATCTATGAAGAAGTGTATACCGAAGTCAATTAAGTGGTGGTCATTTACAGCACTTAATGTAATATAATGTAGGAGTATTTCCCCCTCTTCCCACACAAAACTACTGCATTTACCTAAAAGTATTTGAAAACTAATTTCTATGTGCATAAATTATTTAATTATTATGCTCAAAATAATCACCTTATTAATATCCACTTCCACATTCTATGGGAAAATAATATCAAGTTGTCTGAATATACCTTATCTTTACTAACTTCTTACATAATCAGAGCTTCGTGAACATGTTGGCTTAGTACGATATAGCATCTATACAAGTTCCTCTACTAACATCAACAGGAGAAGGGAAATACGGGATAGTTGCAAATACAAAGTGAAATCATGCTTCTTATTTGCTTATACAAATGGTCAAAGAGAGTGAAGAATGACCTCTTGTTCTGAGTTCAAGCAGTTACAAAAGGCAAAGAAAAAACATTACTGTTGGTCACTGACAGATGAACTCCTCATTTGTCAATACAGCCTCATCGGTAAAGCAAGTAATACCAGCCTTGCTAACGTCACTGAGAAACTTCTTCATCAGCTTTGGCCCATGGTAACTAGGTCTTACTTTTAACTACTGCATAAATGGGTAATAAAAACACATACTAAATATCTAATTTCATTAATAGTCAATGGATTGTTGTAAACTACTCCAGAATTGTAGAATACAGTATTGAGAAAGCAAGATGAAACAGTGAAAGAACAATAATGAAAGAATACAGTGATATTTTGCATACACAGATACTTTGCATCTGACTTGTAAAATTAATATAAATCTTAAAGTATTAAGTCTCTCTGAAACTGCGACAAGGTAAATTGAGACAGAATTATAGAAAATTCAACATCTTTCCTTAAGTCCTTTGGTCCATTCTAACCTAAAATTCCAGCTTGCCAGATCAATTAGAAAAGTAATTACAAAATGATATATTCTGAATTTCATTCAGCTGGTTTACAAAGTCACTTGCATCTCAGACTTGTAGGATGCAGCAAGATGGGAGGAAATAATTAATTTTCTCCTGTCATTTGTTCCCACCACTCTCATCTCCAAACATCCTACTTCCTTCATCCATTCTTGATGAACTGAATCCCTAGCTCCTCAGTCCTTTCTACTTTTATTAGTCCTGCCCATTATTAAACTTGAAAAGCTATGAAGATATAGCTTGAGGGAAATGATTCAAGAGAAATTGTTCACAATCCACTAGTATCATCTGTCCAAGCTGGTTGTCCCCCCTTTCCGAGCAAAATTTTCCTGCAGTTCATTTGTCTTCAATAATATATGTCCTGGTAAGGAGAGGAAGACAAAGAAAGATTGACATGGATTATAGACTATTTTTTTTGGATGACTTCTGTTCCAGTCTAGAAAAGCATCAGGTCTATTGTATTAGAATGTTCTTTACTTCTGTGGAAACATTTTTGGTCTTTTTTAACTGAAGTAGCTAGGAAACCCTACTTCTCAACTTAAACTTCACATCGTGACCTCTCTTACATCTGTTGACCTGACATTTAACCACTTCTTTTCATGATGTAGTGGACTGGCATATTTTTCTCTCTACCGTTGTCCAGCAAATGGAGTCTCATTCTTTGGATCAGAAAAAATAAAAATAAAAAAATAAATCCATTTTGATCCACTGGAACTCTGTGAATGTAACTGGTGTAACTGTTTTCCTTCTCTATTGCACTGATACACATAATCCACCACTCAGAATGGCACTTGTGACACTGTTTACAGTGTCATGCTTCAGGATCACCTCTACTTTCCTTGTTGTGAAATCTTTAGAAACTTTGACAGTTTTTAAAGGAAGAGAAAGAAGGATGTATAAAAGCTTTGATTTTCCTTAGAGTTAAACAAACAAACAAGATTAGTGTAGGTTGCAAAAATAGGGAAAGATACAGATTGGGTGGAGCAATTTGCTTTTTTGTAAAGGACATTTTTCCCTAGATCAAATTTAGTTTCCAATATTTTAACCTGGCTTCAAAACTTGCCTTTTAAGATATTTTTTCTTTTTCTTCTAAGTCTTATCATTATTCAGAAACAACATGGGATTGAGCTGGGAGGTAAGAAATAATTGTAGCAATTCAAACTGTATCAGGTGAGGCTGCTGTGTAAAGGAAATTAGGGACTGTGAAAAAAGTAATTCCTGGCCCTCCACTAAGGCCTATGGGATGTTAAAACTCAATGCTTAAAGGGGGAATCCAAGTAATGAGTGACAGACTCTGACAGAAGGAGCCTTGTCATGCACAGAAAAGGCAGAACATTTCAGTCTCCTTCAGTCCAAGCCCCAAAGGTACCACTGACATAGCAAACCAGTGGGAGAGTTTGCGTAAGATCCCAAAGTCACTGTATCCAAGTGTTGTTGTTAAGGATTCTTTACTGGCATGTCCAGCACCCTAAAAGTCTAAAACGACACTGAAGCGAACAAAACTTAACGTAGAGAATCTGTCATTTTGACAATAGTTGAATTTTTAATGATTTTGAAATGACAAGCCATAGTGCACTGTCTATAAAACAACCGTTAGAACTTTAAGGTAATCCTAAAATGGTCAGATTCTGTTGCAAATTATTTATTTATTTATTTTTAATACATTTAATCCTTTCCACGCTGCTCTAAGGTCTGCCTTGGAAGCACATTTCTGCATTTGATAACCTTAATCTAAATCTTCTTTGTGATTAACCTCTAATTGCTTTTTTGGCCTCTATTGGCCTCTATTTAGAAGGCCTAAAAGGCCTACCAATTCTTCTCAATATACCCTGATCCATGCTTCTATTTCAGTACATGAAACAACTTCAAATATGTTCATCTCAATAATTTTGAGATATGTGCTACATTTTATATCTTTTTGAAGTCCTCTACAGAAATCTTCCCTTCCCCCACTGAGTCTAAAAGTGAAGTCTTTCTCTGACCACGATTGGATTCGTGCCCAATAATATCTGGTTGAAATCTATCTGTAATGTCAGAAAATCATCTGTAAACTTGCCCTTTCCATAATATTGGGAGCCTTTTTCTCTTTTCTATTTCACCGAAAGATACATATATATTTTTATTTTGTCTTCGTTGGTGGTCTTTATGGATGTACCTTTGAATTCTCTCATAACTGATATAAGCTCATCACAGCCCTGTATTATGGTTTCTGGACTGATGCAATGAACTAGCTCACATTGCACAATGAAGGCTGGTCTGTAAGTGTCTGAGATTACCAGACAAGTGGTATGCCCATATGAAACATAACAGTGTTTATGTGGAGAGATTTCTCAATAATGAAAGAACTGTGTCAGCCCAGCGTCATGCTGGCTTAAGTTCAGCCTGATGTTTTTACCGTGTTTCACAGCTGCAACAAGGCTCATGTAGTTCATTTGTATCTACACTGTACTGTGTTTACATAGAGTTGTAACCTTGTGATCTAAGAAGGTCTGGGGGAAAGCAGGTGACTCAACCAGATGTCCTTACTCACAACCTCATGTTCTATTAGTGGGTGATTCTTCCCTTCTTCCATAGATCTGTTTCCAGCTTTCCCCAAAGATCACAACCAAAACTCATGAAAGTTGAAAGAATCCCACTAACGTCTATGGACTGTGGGCTGTGGGTCAGCTCCAAAATGAAGAAATGTTGCCTTTTTTGTATTTTTGCCCTTTGTTGTTGTAGTAGTTATATTATTCCTTATTAACAAATTGTTCCTATAATTTTGTTTGTTTGTTCTTTTGTATCTCCTGTCTATGCATTTATTTATTTTGTTTTCTCTCTATTGGCCCACTACTGGCAGAGGCTGATTAGTGTGGTGTCAGACAGAATTCTCTAAATGGATCACTACATGAGAAACAATGCAGAGCTTTGAATATCTTTGAGTTGACATTGGCAACTTGCTGACCCTAATCACCTACACACACTTAAAGAAGTACTTGTTTCCTCAAAAAGTTGTTTGTACCCAAATGTGTACAGACTAAGCAATCTGTGTTTCCACGTATGCAGAAATAACAGTGCTGAGTGCTTTAAGGAGGATGATTCGTCCTCTTGTTTTTTGACTTTGGCAGTCAAAAAGTCAGCTGTAATCTTGCTTAACTAAAGAGTTCAAGAATTCTCATATTTACCAAGAATTTGCTTCTAGTCATACACAAGGTTCATAGTGTTCATATTTCACGCTACATTTGTTAGGTACATACCATACCATAAATCACCTGGAACAGAAATAATACGGCATGGTGAACTGAAGATCTTCAAAATGAGCTTTTCATAAATGATCTGCAAACCATGGCTTATTTCCTGAAAATAAATAAATAAATAAATAAAAATTGTGAACATTTTTGAATTTAGGAAAGCATGTGAATTTCATGATCACCTCATGAACAGACAAAAGAGAAAAGATGCTAGAGAGGCCAACTTTTGCAAATATCTGCTATACTCAAGAAATTTATGAATATGTTACATTTTCTATGTAAGTTATGTTAAAAAAAAAAAAAAGATTGTGTATGAATTGAAAAATAAGCTTACTTCACTCTATTTTCATAAGGGCTTGATCATCCATCCTGTTTACAAATAACTATGTTAATCATTACAATCTGAGAATTCAATGTCATTTTATTATAAATAGTTTATGTGTCTCAGCTTTCCTGGTTGTTATAAACAACTTTCAAGTCTTCCTGTGTCTTCTGACTAATGAAAGATCTGTCCTGTGGCTTACACACGAGTTGTTTTAAACCTAACGACAGAGAAAGAAAACAAAATGCTAATAAACATTCTGATGTCAGAGAAAATCACATGTTCTAGTCTAGAAAGCACTCAAGCACATGCTCAATTTGCTGATGTATGTTATTCAATTTCAATTGAAATTAAGCAGGTGCTTAAGTATTTTTTTTTTTGAATAAGATTTTGCTGTTGTTATTGTTGGTTTTGTTTGTTTGTTTTCTCTGAATCAGAGTGCTACCAGTTGACCAAACCAGAAGTATCTCCACTATGACATCATTTAAATATAGAATAGTTCTATTACTGTGTCTCAACTGACAAACTGGACTCGATGTAATCAAAGCAGTCACTACTTAAGCAGGAAGAACATCATAGCAGTTAATACAATACATCCATATGATTTTGGTGATATATTTAGGTGCTAAAGAAAATAATGAAATGAAGTGAAGAAGTATGGAGGGTAAAATAAAACTAAACTGGTGATAAATGTGATGAAACTGGTAAGGAAGGGAGTTGGGGCAAACAGCTAAACAAAACTGAAATTCATGCTCAATACAGTGGACCTAGTCAGGTGAGTAAAGTTACATACAGTCCTCCACTAAAATTTGTTAAAGCTGATCACAACATAACACTAGGAACTTCACCGAAAGCCAAGAATATTAATTGCAAACAATAACCACTCCTCCTAATGACACTACACTGTGAGATGGACTGTCTGTATAGCATCACTCAAAAAGTCATAGTGAATGGGGCTACATCTGGCTGGCAGCCAGTCACTAGCAGTATTCCCAGGGCCCAGTCCTAGGGCCAGTCCTGTTCAACACTGTTATCGATGACCTGGATGCAGGAATAGAATGCATCCTTTGCAAATTTACTCATGACATGGGAGGTGTTGTTGACTCTTTGGAGGAATGAGATGCCTTGCAGAGGAATCTAGATAGATTGGAGCATTGGACATGACGTTCAACAAAGGTAAATTCTGAGTTCTGCACCTGGGATGGAGTAATGATGGACACATCTGGCACAGACTGGGAGATAGTGGCTGGGGAGCAACTCAGCAGAAAAATATATAGTTGACAGCAGGCTCCATATGAGCCAGCAGTGTGCCCTGGCAACCAAAAAGTGCATTTTGGGATGCATAGCCAGCCAGGCAATTGAAGGGATTCTCCCACTGTATTTAGAATTGATGCAGCTTCACTTTGAATATTTTGTACAGTTTTCCACAGTACAAGGAGGATATTAAGGTACTTGAAAGCATCCAGAGGAGGGCAACAAAGCTGGTCAAAGGGCTTTCAGGAGAGATTGAGGGCATTTGTGTTGTCTAGTCTGGAGGAAAGAAGGCTGAGAGGTGACCTTGTTGGTCTCTAGAACTTCTTGAAGAGGGGAAATGGAGAGAGAGATGCTCATCTCTTCATCCTGGTAACCAATGATAGGACATGAGGAATGTCCAGGGATGTTTCTGGGTATTAGGAAAAATGGATTTACTTTGTGGGTGGCCAAACACTGCAACAGGCAGTGAGACATTTGATGCCCCACGCCTGTCAGTGTTCAAGAGGCATTTGGACAATGCCCTAATATGCTTTAAATTTTCAGTAGTCTTGAAGCGATCAGACAGTGAGAGAAGATGGCCTATAAAGGTCCCTTCCAATTGGAATATTCTGGTCTAATCTAGTCTACTAGATTAGATTAGATATTCTTTTTGTTTGTTTGTTTGTTTGTTTTTCTTTTTTTTTTCAATTGTTTTTTTTTCTATTAGTCTCCAATTAGTTTCTTCCTTCAGTCATGACAATTGATCTTGAAATTCCTCTGTCTTTTAACTCCTTTTCAGTAGCAATAAGGTATTATGTGTAGCATTAGATAAAAGTTTAATATTCTAGATAGTCATAATATTATACTCTTTCATGGTATTATTGTATCTCCATTTGTGCAACTGAAAGGTGTTGAAAGTAGCTTGAAAATTTTGTCTATGATAATTCATCACTCTTACATGATTCTTTGCTAATTGGAGGGAAGAAACAGTGGAAAATGGTGGGATAAAAAAGACAATGGAAATATGGTAGTAAGAGAAAAAAAGTCACTTATCAAAGAGTATCACACACATAAACAAACAAACAAAAAAAAAAACAACTCTTTGTTACATTACAGTTTGACAGAAACATAGATCATTAATGCTTTGGACTCATACCACCACTTTGAATGAGATTTCTTGAGTGAAGGACACAGTCCAATCCTGTTCAAATCATACTGCTGAAAATCCTGACTAACACATTTAATAATGGGAGAGTTACTCTAGATGTATTTAGTTGTTATACAACAAAAATTCAGACTATAATAATAATAATAATAAAACTTTCACTGAAATCAAACACATCCTTGTGGTGTAATATTGGCAAGTTAATTAACTTTTATAAACAAAATATTTGCCAGATATATGGAAAAAGAACACAGGTTGTATTTTATCAGCTGTCATAGCCATGCAAAATTTCAAAGTAAATGAAATATGAAAAAACCTGGTAGCAACGTTTAGAGTTCAACAGAAATGCTTTTCATTTATTTTCCTGCTGTATGGCAAATTCACTTATAAATCACTATAATATGTACTACAGTATTTACTCTAATCACTCTTCTGAAAAAAAGTGTCAGTAATGATCAAGACCAAAATCTTAGTATAGTATAGTGTGTTCTGTAGGCTTCATTTTCAAAACAAAGGAGCAAAAAAAGAAATTTTAAAAATAAGTTGTAGTCATTTATGTTGAAATTGAAAACACATGCTATGATAGGGAAATGAGTCTGGTTGTTTGTGGTTGAACCCACTTAGAGAAGCTGGAGTCATGTCTGTTTAAGGCTACATACTACATTAGCATGAAACAGTGGAAATTGAAGTTCCATATGTGTTTAGATTAATAAATAGTCTCCAAATAGTTTTATGTCTGGCGTATTCACAGGTATACAGGAAAAGTACTTACAGTATATGAGATGTCCGAATTGATGTCTTCATAATAAAACAATTGGGGAAAAAAGTCTAATAATTCATTTACCCTTTAAAGCACTGGTGGCAATGTAATGTAAGAGAACTTGACTATTTTAAAGTCAAATGAGACTGAATAGAGAAATCCCATAGTGCAGATGTTGGTATCATCACCTATGATATTCTATGATATTCTAGTATCATAGAATTTTGTTTTCCTTAATAAAATCAATTCAGGTTTAAGTGACGCTCCGCATTTAATGTTATTAATTATTTCCTGAATTGACTCCATTTATGTGTAAATATTAATATTGGAGTATGTTTTATTTACATAAGAACCTTTTTTTTCCTTTTCCAGTGGAATATCTCATACCAACTACAAAACTTAAACACTTGAAAGTACAGACTGGTAAATGATTTTGAAAGAATGACCATCTGATGTGACTGTGACTGGGAAATTAAAAGAGAATATCTTATACTGTTAATTCAAATTAGTTAAAAGTATGTAAGGTTTGGTTCAAAGTATGGCTATGAACAAAAAGTGCTAATGCCATGGATGTAAATTTGTCTTTTTACTCTGTTTTCTATATAGACAGGTACATATTTAATACCATATAAGCAGGTTTCATCCCTACCTTGCATACCAATACTGTGGCTATCTTACTGAATGTGTTCTGCCTATTTAGCAACCACATGAACTAAAAAGGAAAAAAAGCTTGACATTCATGTTCCAAGCTAAGGCTCTCTTCTTGGAAAAAAAAAAAAAAAAAAAAAAAAAAAAAAAAATTTTTTTTTTGTACAAGCTATACTGACTGGATCTGTAAAGAACTGTCATTTTCAAGGTCTTTTTTTTTTTTTTTTTTTTTTTTTTTTGTAATTATGGATGTATGGTTACTCTACAAGCAGAAAACATTATTTCTGGTGTTTAAATGCAGCCTAGGGACTGAAGTGCTTAAAAATTCTTTATGTTTGACTACACTCAGATGTATAAACAATTTATTATATAACACCAAAGACACTGAATATAGTCTATATATGAGTTTTAGAAAGAGAATCTCTGTAAAATTATCTATACAAATAATATTAATCTTTTTCTTTCTTTCTTTTTTGTATAAATTAATCCCTTACCTTCTTCATCATGACAGCTATAATCTTATATTTTAACCTATAAAATTACAAGGGGGGGGGTCAACATTTTTTTTCTAACCACTATTACAATGTGTTCCACACATTGTGTTCAGTTACCAGGAACATCAGACTTCCTCTGTTTTGTCTGACTGCCTGCTTGAGTCAAGCATTTTTCTTTGTGAAGTGATATGTTCTCAGCAGGATACATCAAGAGGGACTCTGGATTGTGTAACTGGTCATTGTCCAAATCAAATATGTATTACTTCTTTCAAGGGATCTCCTCTTCTGTGACAACCTAAACTTCAGTTCAAGTCAATGGCAAAACTCCCATTGGTTTTCAGGGAAAAAAAGATTAAATTCTATAATGTGCTTTAAATATTTTGTTTCTGTAGTCAGGTCAGAAATGCAGGGTGGTCTGAGGAATACATCACACTTTTTTATTATTATTATTATTTTATTTTTTAATTTTTTATTTATTTTTTTTTTTTCCGGCAGTAAGAATAAAGAGACAAATATTCTGCAAAAGCCATTGCAAAATCCTTTCTTCAGTTAGAGATATGTCTGTCATTAAATCAATGCTACCTTAAATACTTTTTACATGTAGGAGAGGCTATCCTTGCTGTTTATGATCAAAGAAGCAGCTCAGTACCAGACACAAACATCACTCTTTATCTCTGCAACCCAAATATTTCCTTTTTTTTTTTTTTTTTTTTTTTTTTTTTTTTCTGATCACTAGGGAAGCATCCTATTAAGACCAAGTTGAATCAAGGATTTAATGCTAGTATTGGCCTTTCACTAGATTGTTGAGATAATGAAGAATTCTAACTACAGGCTGCTTTATTTGATTTATTTTTGTATGGTGAGATCTCCAGAAAGCTGTTCTCAATTACATAACCTGAAACACATACAGAGCCAAAATTGTTATGAAATTGCAAGGTGTGTAAACACCACTGTTTCCGCAGTGTTGTAGGTATACTTTTTGAGCATAACAGTGATTTAGACCTTGTCTAATGGAAGACGACATAGTTTACTTCCATTCTTACTTTAGATAGTATAACATGAATAATACAGAAAGAAAAGATAAATCCACATCTGACCAGACATCCAGTTCTAGTCTTGTATCTCTCCAATGCATCTCATGTATGTGTTTTTTTTTTCTTTCTTCTAAAAAAGAAACATAAGCTGTCCACCTAACAAAATAGTACACTAGATAAGGATCTGATTTCTTTTAGTGTTCTTGCATCTTATATAAAATGATACGTTAACAAAGTTGGAAAATTCTGTTGTAAATATAAAAAGATGTTTACAATTTTGAACATGAGAAACTATTTGGGGAAAATGTGTCATGTTTGTTGTTTGTACTTTTTTCTTTTCACTTTTCATTTAAGGGTTTATTTTTTTGGCCTACTCTGAAATTTAATATAGAGTCAAAATTGCTGATAACATTTTCTTTCAAAAGGCACTTTGAAATCCTATCATCTCTTAGAAGTTGTGTTTCTTTTCTGTTGAGATTGTATGTTACAGTCTTTATATTAAGTTCCCTTATTAGAAGCTTTCAAGTTGCCCACATAATCTTCAGTGAATGCAATGAGCTTAAAAATCTGTGTTAAACATCCTGGTTATAAAAAAGGCCAATGTCATGTTGCCTGGATGGTAATACCCTGTGTTTTGTCATAAAAACATAAGTTATAAAATGATAAGTTCCTGAGTGATAGCCAGAAAAACATGAAATGAAAAAAAGCACCTGATTTGTAAGACAGATAAATTATATTATTTTGTTTCTGAGGAAAAAAAAAAAAAAAAAAAAAAGCCGACATTATATGAGACAAAAGCCTTTATATTATTTTTGGTATGCTCTTTAGAGAGGAATTAATTTTATTTCCTCAAGTTTTCTGAGGCCTTCATAATTGCATGACCAGAATAACCTTTACCTGGGCAAATACTTCCTTGTCTTTGACGGCTCTAGTAGGTCAGGCATCGCAGCATTAGAATATTTTTTTTCAGCAGACCTGTTAACCTTGATACGGCTACTTTTACTGCGTAAATGTTTCAGAATTAGAGGGAACATCTTAGCACACACACATGTAACAGCTCAAACATACATGTCTAAACCTTAAACTTAAAGCTAAACCCCAGAAGTATTTATAGTGACTCAGAGTCTTTTCCCTCTGTTGTGATACTTTGGTGTATCTAGAAGCTTGAAACATTACTAAGTTCAAAATCCTTGGTATTTCTGAAGGGATTGTGTCAAGAAGAACTGATTTTTATCAAAGTGTCATTGTTTGGCTGTTTTTCCATTATATTACTTACTTTATTTATATGAAACAAAAAGAAAAATTGAAAAAAAAAAAAAGAAAGATATCTAATGAGGACTCACATTTCTACATTTGTGGTTTGTAAATCAAGTTGCATGTAGGTAATGCTTATCACATAGGTGATAGATGAAAAACATATATTATTTCTCTTTTGTACCTTGAAGTCTATGGGAGATTATCCATATATATATAAACATCATTCAAGTTTGCATCAGGCCCATCTGGTTCTAGACATGAAAGCATCTCCCAGGCAGGATTTTGAAAGTCTTAACAGACAACTTCTAAGAAAAGGATTCTCTGCTCTCTTGTGAATTACTTGGAGTGGGTGGATCGTGTATTTTATTTGCCTCTTGCTTAAACTACTGCTGAGCAAAAGCCGCCTTCAGATAGCCTACGCAATGGAAGCGTCTTTATGGGGATTTCCAAGTGACAAGCACCGTTACTAATAAATTGTCTCTGAATGTAAAAACGTGACCCTCTCAGGTGGTTCAGCCACTGTGTTTTCAAACTGTGACCAAGTATCAAATTCCTGCCTTTTTGCTAAGCACTCGCCATGGAACAATACATGGCTGTGAGTTCTCACTAGAGCTCTGTTTGTGTAGCCCATAATTAAGGATTTGGATGAGGATGAATGGCAAAGAATGCTACTGTGCAATTGGCTGTAACCAATGTGACCTGAACTGATCCTGAATATAAACTAAAAAGAGAGAGATTGAGAGAGAGAGAGAGAAAAAAAAAATAATAATAATAATAAAAAAAATGACCTCTTGTACCCTCTTCCATGATCCATGTATGTAGTTAGCACGGACTCCCCTGCCAAGCTTTTCATCACTGTGTTTTAAAAACCATTAGCTTGCTTTGTAGTCTTAGCAAGACATGCATTTTTGAGCTATCATAAATGAAATCTTAGAAGATACCTTTCAACATATGCCAGGCACAGTTAAAAAAGAAAAAGGCCATTATGGTTCTTTAAAGATGGGGAAAAAAATCTCAGGGTGAAATGGTGCAGACATTTTATTGAATATGGAAAGTTTGAAAGAAACATATATAGAATAAAAGGACAGAAGAAAACATGGTTGCATTAGAGAGGGCGGAAGCTGCATAGACTACAGTTTCAATAGGATTCTTTCTCGCTATATATTGTTTTTCATCTTCTGTTGTACATCAGATGATGCCACTTTGACTTCCACAAATTTATTCCTGGTATTCTTTTCTTTAATAAAAATCAAGAATACATTGCCAAGAGGTTATTTGGTATAACCCAGCTGTAGTCTGCTGCCACAAGAGAAAACATATGACTGGAAAGAATGTATATTTCAATTTATTTAGGAAAAAATGGGTTTAAGATTTTTCCAGTGCAAGCTTTATGTGGCATTTGGGTAACACTATGTGGAACAGATTTAGCCTCCTGTCTTCCAGCTTTCCTCGATATACAGAGATGTGCCAAACCACTTTACCTGAATCTGGATTGAGCTCTCAGTCTAAACTTAGCCCAGACATAGAACTTTTATGATTCACATTGGTAATGGAAAGGGATTTTTATTGCAGGCCCAGATATGAATTGTTCTATAAATGCTTTGAAGTTGTCACTTTGTGATTCAGGTGGGTCAGAACACTCCTACACTCTTACACTGCATGCTAATGTTTACTGATTTCAGTGGGGGGAAAAAAAAAAAAAAAAAAAAAAGGTAATGGGAATGGTAAAGATTAATTTCATTTTACAACAGAAAAGAGCACATTATATATATATATTTATTTAAAAGTGGTGGATGCCTGGGACACACAATTAAATTGGGATTGGGGAGGACACTTAAGTTTTCTATTTTTTTCTTCTTCTTATGATAAAGAACTGGAAAATATGGAGAAGGCCTTTCATGGTAAAGATTCTTCTTTCTTAGTGTAATAAAAAGTAAAAAAATCCTGTAAGAAATAGGTAGCTGTTTTAGCTGAAATAAACATAAACACTGAATACAGAGGCGCACACGAGCAAAGCCTTGAATGGTGGAATAGTTTGAGTTTAAACAGTACTTTGACAGTACTCTAGAGATTTTTAATTTATTTTCATTTTCAGTCATATGCATTTATTTGGCATGAGGTGGAGAGTGGGCAGGGGCAGGAAGAGACAGAGAAAAGTTTTTCTCCCACTCACTTCTGTTTGTTTGGAACAGAGACTTTCTTATAGTCTTACTGTCTTTATGCTGTGTAACTGTATTTACTCTGTCCATTCCCTGAAGTTAAATACACTTACAGAAAGAACATTTTGGGCTTAGGATTCCTGATGCCTGATTTCATCCAGACTGTGCTCTGTGTAGAATAAACCCACAAATGGAAAAGAATTCCCACAGACAGGTGATGATAATTTCCACCTCCCCTTACCAGGAAAGGGACCTGTCAGCTATGGGCCTTTGATCGTCCTGTAAACTCAGCCTTACATTAATGTGGCACAAGCTGATCACCGTATGTGTGAAACCTGCAGCCCTATCCATGCCTTTACCCTCAGGTTCCCATAAAAGTATTTTAATTGATCCTCCTACACACCCCTATATATTGACTCAACAGGTTCAATATTGCACAGATTTTAAATGAAGAAGCTAATGTTATTTTTTGTTTGTTTGTTTACTTTCTTGCTTGTTTATTTGTTTTAAATCATTAATCCAATTACATTTATTCCTTATAATATATTTGCATCTAGTCTCTACACAGAAGTATTGAATATTTTCCATAAAGTCCAGGACATAAGGACATAAGGACATAAATTCCTAATTGTGCACTTTGCACTTGAAGGGTCTTTGTGATAATTTTGTTTCCTGCTACATTTTTGTGAAGTACAGAGTGTATAGCTGCACAGTACAAATTAAGGAAAAAAAAAAAAAAAAAAAAGTCTTCTGGAGTAGAAAATGTTTTAGTGTGTTTTGGCAAAGAAAGTGAAAAGGGGTAAAAGAAAAAGTGGAAGGGAAAGTGAAAGAGTATTGGTCAACAAATTCCTGCATCTGCAGAGGACAGAAGAAATATCTTTTTAAATTATTTTTTAAGCTTGGGCTGTGTTTTATTTCCACATTTTTCACATTCTGATCTTCAAAATTCTTTAAAAATGGGCACAAAATTAACTCTGAGGCAAGTCCATCTAACAAATGGTACTAGACATGTAGATATCCTGGATCTGTACAGTGCTTCACTTCTGCTCATTTTTCATTCATCTCTTTTCTTTCTATTTATTATTTATTTAGTCTGTAAAGAAGTTTCTATTGTAATATTGTGATTTTTCCCACTGAGAACCTCAAAAAAAAAAAAAAAAAACTACTTCAAAAACTTGTTAGAAACATCTGTTTCCACAATAACGAGTTATTTTATATAGTGTATAAATTATACGAGACACTAGGATAGAGACTAGACTTGTATTCCCATAAACCAAAATATTTGTATGTTTGAAAGAAAAAAAAAGACTTGAGAAAGAAACTGCCTTCTTCATTGAACAGTTGTAAATCACATTTTCCAAGAGAGGAAATTATATACTATAGCTTAAAATATTAATTCACCTTAAAAGTATACAAAGTAGAGCCTTATATTGGATACCCACATTCAAATAATGGTCTATACAGCAGTGAACCGCTGCAGAATACTAGTACTGGAAAATAAGAGGATTTTTAGTAGTTATTATATCTTAGCACTGGTGATGATGACTGACGATAAGTAAGTTGCCAATACTCAAGTCTGTTGTTAGGAGGTGGTGGAGTCCAGGATCCTCTGAGAAGAGACAAGGCTATAAGCAGGATCACAGCCCAGGAGCTCAGGAGAACAGACTTTGGCCACTTCAGGGATCTGCCTGGGAGTATTCCATGAGGTTGCTGAGGAGTCCAGGAGAGCTGGTTGATATTTGAGGAACAACTCCTCCAAGCTCCTGAAGCTCTCATCCTCATCAGCAGAGCACTTTTTAGAGAAAGATACGGGTGTCCTGGCAGACAGGAAACTTAACACCAAACAGCAGTGTGTCGTTATGTCAGAACAACCAGGAGCCTCCTGAGCTCCCAGGAGCACTGCCAGCAGGTCAAGGGAAGGGAACCTTCTCCACCGCTCAATGCTGCTGACTTATCTGGAATGCTTGTCCAGTGCTGGTTTTCCCACTATGAGAAAAATATGGATTTACTGGATCAAATGCAACAAAGGGCCACCAAGATGATTAAGGGGCTGGAGGATCTGTCACAAAATGAGGCAGAGAGAGCTGTGGTTGCTCAGCCTAGAGAAAAGGCTCAGGGGATCTTGGAAATACAGGTAAGTACCTGATGGGGGCAGTGAAAAAGATGAAGCCAGGCTCTTCCCAGCACTGCCCAATGACAGCACAAGAGGCGATGAACATTAGCTGAAACACAGGAAATTTTACCTGATTACAAGAGAATACTTTTTTACTGTGAGGGTATGTAAGGTCCAGAGCAAATTGACCCAGCAAGTCTGTAAATTTTGCATTCTTAAGGATATTCAAACCCTGAACCTACATGGTCCTGGACAACCTGTTCTCTCTGACCATTACCAAGCATCAAGTTGGACTGGAGAATACCCAAAGGTGCCATCCCAACTCAGAAGTTCTGTAATAGCCACCTATTCTGTCACGTAGCCAGAGTATCAGAACAGTGAGTATTGCTACTATATTAGTCACCCTCCTAGTTAAAACAGTCTGTTCTAAGATGAACTGCAAAACTACAATCTATTTCTACTGCGTTTACTGCATATGAGGTGGTGATGGGTCATCCAGCTTCCTAATGAATCCTGCATATATGATAAGCTGACAAGTAAGAGCATGTGGTTTACACACTCACTGCATGTGTCACAGCTCAGCTTGCTGAAATTTCACAGTGAAGTGCGTATCCAATTCTCCTTATAAAAACAGCTTAAAATAACTTGAAGAGAATCAATTCTGTTTTATTTAACTACCCACCTGTGAAATATCAAAGAACATCCTTAAACACTCAAGAGTGGCTTACTGATTATTTGGCAAATAGAAATGTTATAGAGCCCAGTTCAGTGTGGTACTTAACACTGTGCTTAAATTTAAGTAGATGCTCAAACCCTGTTTAAATTCATTTTCACATAGCTCAGTGGCACTTAGATACATGCCTAACTGTGTGCTTAACTGTTTTGTTGCAATGTGGTGATTTTGACATTTCTGAGATGTACAGGCCATGATGCTGAATAATGTTACGATTTGCAAATATGTTTGCAAAAGTAGCCTCCAGCAGTCCTCTGGTTTGCTTAATACCACTAATTGAATACACTGATTTCAGGAAATATTTATGCTATAGTTGAGTAGTATATTTTAAAATTTATTTTTACTACTTTTTTCACTACTATTCACAATTTTAATTACAAAACTTAAGAAAACTGTAAAATCTTTTTACTGTGGTGGTATTACGCGGGTGGGCAGCTGAGCTCCATAACCGCTCTCTCACTCCTCCTCCTCAAAGTGGAACAGGGAGAAAATACAATGAAAAGGGCTCAAGGGTCGAGATAAGGACAGGGAGATCATACCGTAATTATCGTGACGGGCAAAACAGACTCAGCATAGAGAGACAGTAAGATTTATTACCTATTACTAACAAGCTAGAGAAGTGAGAAACAAAGGAAAGAAACCAAAAGCACCTTCTCAGCCATCCACCCTCCTCCACTTCCTCCCCCCCAAGCAGTGCAGGGGAACGGGGGAAAGGGGGTTATGGTCAGTCTATAGCGCTTCTTCTCTGCTGCTTCTTCTCGGTCACTCTCATCCCCTGTGCAGTGGGGTCCCTCCCACAGGATGCAGTCCTTGCTGAACTGATCCGGCTTGGGCTGCTCAGAGGCAGCAGCTCTTCAAGAACTGCTCCAGATATGGGTCTGTACCACGGGGACCATCCCCCAGGAGCAAACTACTCCAACCTGGGTCCCCCATGGGCAGCAGCTCCTGCCAGGTCACCTGCTCCTGCGTGGTCTCCTCCCCACGGTCTACAGGTCGATCCCGGAATCTGCTCCGGCAGGGGTGTTCCACAGGCCGCAGCCTCCATCAGTTCAGGTCCACCTGCTCCACCATGGACTCCTCCATGGGCTGCAGCATGGAATCCTGCTCCACCATGGTATTCCATGGACTGCACAGGTACATCCTGCTTCACCATGGTCCTCAACACAGGCCACAGAGGACTTCTGTTCCAGCATCTGGAGCACCTCTCCCCTCCTTCTTCACTGACCCTGGTGCTTGCAAGGCTGTTTCTCACTCTCCCAGCTGCTGTGTGGCGCAGCATTTTTTTTTTTTTTTTCTCCCTGTCTTAAATCTGCTCTCACAGAGGTGCAAAACAACATCACTTATTGGCTTGGCTCTGGTCAGCAGTGGGGCCATTACCAAACATGGAACAGCATGATAACGTACATCATTTTACAAGGTTGTAGAAATGTTGTTGCGTGGTAGGAATAGAAGATAAAACGAAGAAATTAAGTAAGAAAACAACACTAAACTATCATGTAAAGAAAGCTCTATCATTTTTTAGCCTTTAGAGCATAGGTTGTGTAAGGAAAGAGTTTTTTTTGGTTGTTTTTTTTTTTTTTTTTTTTTTTTCCCTCTGAACTGCTTACATGGTAACTTCAGTTACTAAAACTGAAAAATACAAAAAAAAGTGATTTTTTAGCTGTTATCAATGACCAGGCAGTAGCATAGCTCCGTTTCCAGCTGAATCCCCTTAGATGCACACTGCATTGGACAGGTGACCTGTGTGTGGTTCACACCTTCACCACTGCCATTTGTCTCACAAAGTTTTCTCCAGAACCCTTGAGCAAAGCAGCCATGTAGACCTGGGCTCTGTGTTAGTAGTGTGATTTTCCTGCACATAAAAAGCTTGGCTTGTGTAGCAGACAATGTCTGCCGAGATCTCAGTAATACCACATGTAATCCCCTGTTTTGTTCTCTCTCCAGAAGGTGTGCTAATTACATGTTAGATAATTAGGCTATAAATATCCAGTCGATGAGAATTAAACACCCTCACAGATTTGAAGCTAAGCTCTTTGTGTCTGAGAGGGTGTTTTTCTAGTTCTTTGGTTGTGCAGGGTCTTGCACAATAATGTGCAGTTGATGCCTGAGGTTCTGGGAGATTTAGTAGCCATATAATGAGGAGCTGAGTGAGGAAGATACATGTGTGCTTGTATTAACAAGTACAACATCAGGAATTGTATCACATTTACAATGGAAGGCTGTTACCGCTTGTTCAGTTTTTCTGAGCTTTTGTGTGATGTCAGCTATGTTTTACCTTAATTTAAGGTTTCTAGAAACTGTCCTGATTTTATCCAGTGACATAAGTGATAGCAACACCAAGCCCTCAAAGACAACCCTTTAGCTTTCTTAAAATATTTAAATCCAGAGGAGCTTAATATAGTAGGTAGATGTTTTCAGTTGTCTTTTAAGACTGGATATCTCATTTAACACTAATCCCACCTGTCACCTGAAAACTGTCTAAAATTGCCTGGCTTTAGAGCATGTTTGTTTATTTTGCAAGCACGCAAAGTTCTTTTTGGAGTAATTCTTAGCACAGGCTTGATCAATATGAAACATTATTGAAGAACACAAATGCTCTGTGTATTCTTGAGTAAACATAATTGTGCTCCCACAATTATCTCGGTGAACAGAGGAAAACTACTGAGTAATGTATTGCCCTTAGAATTATTCCTTTAAATGGTTTGTTTCCATTGTGCACAGGTGGTAAACTTACCTCACATGTTTTTTGTATAAAAGCCTGAAATAACTGAACACTGGCAAACAAAATCTAATGGTGTCATTAAAATGATTGTAAACATTCCTGTTGTGGCAGATGTGTGCTTTCTTTCTGTTGATATACATTTGGATTGTTGGTTAAGATCAAACAAATGCAAACTTCTAGTATGTCAAAAAATGTCTGCATTCTAACAGGTTCTGCTCAGAAAGAGATCTGTTTCCTTCAGAGCCAGGATAGCTATAAAATAACCAGACTGCCTGATCAGATCCAATGTCTACTCTTATTTTCTTTGATTAGAGCTGTATTCCCTGTATTCTCTGCCATCTACAGTTTCAGCTGAACAAGAGATTATGTGTTGCATCATTCTGGTTTGAGGAAACATTTCAATAAAGTAATAAATGTGTAGAAATATACAAAACTCAGAGCCAGGAAACCATCAGCTTTTTCTTCTCTCTAAAAACGTTGCCCTTGGTTTAACTATAATTGCCAGCCTTCCAGTGATTATTTACTCTTCTATGCAAGGTAACACAGGCATGGCTGTTGTTACCCACCAGAGAATAGGATAAATTTAAACACATTTCCTCAGAGCCAAATTCTCCAGCCTACAACAGAAGCTGATGGACAGCTGGGACTACAGCAGAACCATGTGCTTCCCTTCTGCTTGGACCAGGACCTGCACTCCTCAGCTACTTGTCGAGAAAAGCAGAGCCCTGCACTTGCTCAATCCTCCTTCAAGTGAAGAGTCCTGGGGAGTCTGGAGTAAGGCTCATGGGGAAAGAAGTCAGAGGATTTACAACCATCTGTTAACCCGCCCCCCCCCCCACCCCCACCCCTTGGGAAAATGTCTGTGAAGTAGTTATATGTCCCAGAGGAGGGATTCTTTCAGCATTTTTTCAGCCAACGCCCTGTATGAGAAAGGATTGGTTTGGCCATCCAGACTTTAAGCTTCTGTTTATTCAGAATAATGCTCAGAATCTCTAAAGGTTTGCAGTGTCACTCATACTAAATCCTAGCATTTAGACTTTATAATTGCAAAAATCATTTAGGTCATGTTAGTTAGCCAAGAAATACTGCTATAGCCCAGTCTAGCTATTATACACTAGCGATTTTCACCTTTGCTCAAGTCCAAAAGAAAGTTGGATCTTCACTTTGTGTAACTGTGTGTAGCTCTACAAACAATAATGGTGTGATGCCAGGACATCAGAGACAGCCATTTTGCAGACAGCTGTGGTCATATGTCTTGGAAGCCAAGCATTTCTGTGTTGGGAATGTACTGAATTTTAGATCTGGGGCCTGAAGCTGTTGTCATCAACTTCAGTGGAAGTCCAGCACAGCTTTGGAATTATGTAGGTGTAATACATTGCAAAAGACAGCAAAATCCATTCCATACAGCACAATGCATCTTTAGAAATGGGAAAAGACTTACAATGTGCCTTTCTTTTTAAAACACACAAAGCTCTTTACCTAAAAGTACATCAAAGTCTTAGACTTCCTGACTTCTTTCTGTGCTGTCCAACTGCCTGAATATAGGTTGCCTGTGGTGTTATTAGATTACTGTATTTGGACTTGAGACTTGATACATAAGCAACCAGTATCAGCACAATATCTCTATCCAACCAGCTTAGCTAATTAAACCACCCCCTATGTTCTCTGAGCCAGAGGAAGCACAGAAGGTTATATAAGGAAAGCTTTCTCAGCTCAACATGAAATTCAGTTCCTGAATCAGACCCTTTATTTGAGTCCACCAACAGTGTGATGCAGAATAATGTCAATGTAATTATTTTGTGCATAAGTTAATCTGAAAGAAAATTTGGCTTTTTACAGCTATTCCCCTTTCCTTGCTTTCAAAAAACAAGTCCTGGGGAAAAAATAGCCACCTACAAATTTAGAATGGAAACATTTACAGTTACTTGTGGCTTTTGTGTTTCTCTGTTTACAACCAAAATTGCTGGGGGCAAGAAAAAAAAAAAAAAAAAAAAAAAAAGTACTACATTTCTATATTTAGTAAATTGTTCTGGTGGACATAGAGTTAATAAAGCTCTCCATACACCTTGGTGTTCAAATAGCCTTCTTGATTGATTATGCAGGGAGTAAACCTGCACTGTGGGCCAGTTCCCAGCAGGGCCCTGCACGCAAAGCACATGACATAGTTTCTCAAGTAGGTGGAGGTAATTTGTGTTCTGAAGCACTCAAACATACTAGTTCTCTCCAGGCACAAGCTGAGGATTTCTCATCATGAAGGTAATGTAGGTGATATTGTATTAATCTTTGCTTGGATTTTAACTTTCTTTTCATGAGAAGTTTTTGATTTCCATATTTCAAGCTGTACCCTCCCTGGTGCTGAGCCACTTAAAAGTAATTTTCTGTATATTAACTCTCTGAAGCCACTAAAATTTAGTGTGTTTTGTACATTGGGCCGTACAACTTTCTAAATAGTACTTGTCAATTCACCTAAAATAAAACACACCTAGAAGTACTCAGGCTACTTGATCCACACCCATTTAATTTAACAAGGTTACTTTTATTAACTGGATGAGACTCCTAAAATATACCGTTGGCTCACAGTTGCCAGCTAATTTCAAGAGTTTTCTAAGTAACAATGATTATAGTTTACCTGCCCAGGGAAGGCTGTTAGCAGCAGCTGGGTAACATGGCAGGCTGCATTCAGGACCTCTTGTTTTACCTGGGCTATGTCCTACAGAGTCACTATCCCTTAAGAATATTCCAAGAGCAGGAAAAAAAGGTATTAGAGATGAATGATATCCGCCTGAATGGCCTACCTTCTGGGCAACAGAGGTAGGGTTGCTGCTTTAATTGGGAAACTGAAGCAGGCACTTAATCTGTAGCTTAATTGTAGGGGTTACTCAGCTTGAATAAAGCAGGTAAAGTGCCAGCCCCCAAGGGGAAGTTCTCTGCTCCAAAAAACAGACTGCTTCTGTATTTTATCTACTCACAGTCTGCTGAAGACAACTTCTATTATTTACTGAATATAACTTATAAACATTTGCAAACAGGTGCATAGTTGTGCCTCTTTTCTATTGATCCTCTAGTCATAAGTCGTTGAGGTTTAACCACGTGGTTGTTAATGCAAAGGCCACACTCTTCCTTGTCATGCTTTGCTCCCTGTTACTCACAGAATATTCATGCTCCTGTAGGTAGTCATGCTCCTGTGATGGTTTGGTACTGCAATACCTAACCTCTGAATCCCAGACAGCCTTGAAAGGAGATGGACAATTATCTAGCCACATGATCAGATCAGACTACTGGTGAAGTTCCTAGTAATTCATATGACAATATCTTTTTAATTTTTATTTTTTTCTGGTAAAGACAGCAACAATAATCCAAAGTTATCTTTAGATCTGTATCTACTGAATAATTCATTGTTGTTGAATATATTAAATTACAACTTCAGTCATATTAGTGCATTGCTCTTTAACTTCTTAGAAACAGCTCCAGATGAAAAAAAAAAAAAAAAAAAAAAGGATTACAAATTGTGATAGTTAAATGTCATATTTTTAATGATACTAGGTAAGATTGCAACAAGAAAACTGCCATCTCAACTAAAAACATCAAAAAATCGTTTTAATCACCATGGATTTGTAACAAGGCAACACACTATTCTCTTTCTCTCTTTCTCTTCATGGAAATAGTGCAAAAATGTACATTTCTATGAATAAAACCAATCATGTTTTTGAAGAAAAAGCAGAAATTGTCACATAATTTTAGGTTTGAATCAGTATGGAATATATCACTTTTTATGCAATGTTTATTACAATGGTGAAGATTAATAATCATATTGAAGAAAGTATTACTCACATGAGTAAGTAAACTTTACTGTTCTTAAATTTTATGTTTTTATTTTAAGACTCCAAACATAAAATAGAAATAGTGTATCAAAAATCTACTACAAGGTTCAATTTTATGTAGTATTGAGTTTGTTGTTGTTGTTGTTGTTGTTTTCTTTATGGGGGCAAGTGTTTGCTTACTATATTCTTAAAAATTATATTCTATTTCTTTAACAAAGGACTCATTCCCTATGCATGCCAAAAAAAGTCTCTTGGAATAGCTCTGTAGGGACTCATTTAAAATGACTTTTATCAAGGATTTACTTTTCTAGATGCATGTTATTTTATTACTTTTTGCCTGGCCCAATAAATAATTACAATGTGATCTTGTCTTCTATTACTGTTGCTGTTTGGAACAGATGAATTTATGCATGGTTTGAAAAGGTCTAAAGAACTACAATAGTATATGGGGTATAAAAAATATTGGGTTTCAAGAACGTATGCAGAGCACTATGTCCTAATATAGGTGAAGAATAAGTGGCTAAATAAACCAGTGTTTCCCCTAATGGTCACTGATATTGAAAATTCTTCCTTTATCTTGATGTTGGGTCTGTTTGTTTGTTTGTCTTTTTTTGTTTGTTTTGTTTTTCTAGATTTTGAAATCCTGGTTGTTCTAAAAATGTATTCACTAAAGAAATAAAATAACCTTTAATTTTCATTCTACCAAAAGCAAATTCCACAAATCGGATTTTCATTACTGCTTTATTTGCATCACTGGAAGGTTGTTAAGAGGAAGAAATTGTTAGAACAATAAACATCTGCTCCAGAAGTGTAAATAGTGCTCATGCAGTTAAGGTTTTGAATTTTACAGCCAGGAAGTTTAGAATCTCTAACATGGAAATGTAACACCTTTTGCATGCAGATTGCATCTTTCAAGTCAGATCTGTGACTGCAGTGTCAGCTAAGAGTTCTGTTGTTGGGCATATTGAGCAAGCATTAAGAAAATATTAAGATACTTTAGTCTATGAACTTTTTAAAGATGAGTAAATGTGACGGGTATTTTTTTTCCCTAGTATTATGTGTGAATGCAGAATCTTCTCCTGAACCACTCATACAAATGGCCTAATCATAATGTTTTATTCCTTTCAAGAGGTACATTTAAAATGTATGCCGTATAGCATAATGCTATCCCTGGACAACTTGAAATCAGTTACTTATTATATGATAATGACCTGTATTTTACAATCAACATCTAATAAATTATTTTTTTTTCAGAAGGCTCAGACATAAAATTATATTCCCAGTTGAAGTTAATTTAAATAAATAGTAACATGGCTTACAAATGATATAATTTTTTAAAAATAAATCATAGTCATGAGCACTTTACTTTCCAATAAACATTTGGTATCCATCCTTAGATTTGTTCGGATAAATAAAAATAATTATATAAAATATAATTTTCATTCCAAGTTAGACAGCTTTTCATGGAACAAAAGCATGTGTCCTTATTAGTAATTATGGTTGGTAAATATTGGAATTAGAGTAACAGGAAAGCCTCAGTAAGAGTTAGGGTCAGATTGAGCTGGGTGCTCTGCAAACAACTGAATACACAGAGGGGTTGCAGTCTGATAGGGGTAAATAAATGGAAAGTCATCATGTTCCTGTATAAAGTCATTTTTTTTTATTATTTTATTTTATTTTTAAATCAAAGGGTTGAAGTGGGAAGGAACCCATCTAACCTTTAAGCTTTCTATCACCCTCTGTTGTTGTTTGTTTGTTGTTTTGTTTTTCTAAGTGAGTCTGCCTCTTCATCTCATATTGACTTAAGTTCTCCAGCTATCATCTATCTGGAAGAAAAGCAAATGAGAAAAGGTTCCTCCACAGGTTAAAGAGAATCTTTGCTGTTTATGAATTGTGGTTCTCTGTAGTTCTGGTAAGATGGCACATAAAGAAATCTAAATTGTTTTAAGAGGTTTTTAATGTAGGTACTCTCAGCCCTATGACAAAGAGTGTTCCCCTTCTTGGGGGGCAGAGGCAATGTACAGTCTTATAGTCATGATAGTACATGGCCAATGTATTGACACATACTGGCAAAAGAACATTTGGTACCATGAAAAAATGCAAAAGATTTAAGTGTGCATAGTGCTTTTGGGGATGTACAATGTCCTGAAGTCTTAATTTCCTTAAGATTAAGGAAAGATAAGGGTTAATTTCCTCTCTCCTCTCCCCCTTCCAAAGGGAAGGGGGAATATGTACAGAAATATTTAATAAAACTGTCTCGATAAAACATATAATGTAACCAGAACATATGGATGACACCAAAACAGCATTAAGAATTTTCTGTGTTGATGCTTAGTATGTGGACTTCACTTTTCAGAAGCAATGACCTCAGCCTCATTCCTCAACATTTCCCTTCTTTAAAGTTCAAACCATTGAGTCAAAATTGCCGGGAGTTAAATGCCAAATTAACCTAATTTAGTAGTTTTAGCAATAGCTTGGGTCATTCTCTGAATGTTCTGTCTTGCTGCATTTAATTAAACAAAACAACACAAGGCAAAATAATAAAAAAAGTGAGACTGTCAAAGCTCTGTAGTGTACTTGTTATCCAAGTGAAATTTGTTTACCAACTTTATTTACATAGAGTACAGTTAAGACTTTCTTCCTAACTTGTTTGTAATACTATCACCTCACCCAGGCTAAAGGCTATGAACTTTGCCTTTCTTCCAGCCAAAAGAGCAAATGTTAATTAACAATATATCACTACTCCCAACACTCAGCTAAATTTTCAACCAAATATTTTATTCATTTAAAGTGCTATGGTAATTTTAACTTAGCATGTCAGTACAAAACCTAGGTATTTGTATATGCATTTTCATATAAAAATGAACAAAAAACAGCAAGACAAAAACATAAGTGAGTAGTCTAGCAGTTTATTTTTTAGACTTTATTCTCCTTTGAGTATTGAGTAGATAAAAATTATAGTAGAAATTAATTTGAAACTCCCTAACTAAGTGTGATTCTCATCCACTTAGCTCTTTTTTTTTAAATCCCTTATTGCACAGGTTAGTAAACTGCCAATACCTGGTAGAGGGTAAGGAGGTATTTCCTATTGTATGTTTGTAATTTCTTGTATGATTATGTACCAGATTATCTACAGCTTCATACACCTGTTTTTAAATATCTGCAATTGTCCACTGTCATACAATGAATATTGATATAAACCAGCATACTAACATGTGTCCCCATATGAAGAACACGTGGCCATAAGGAAGAAACCAAATGAAGTTTAACAAGTGCAAGTGTAGAGTCCTGCACCTGGGAAGGAACAACCGGATGTTTCAGTACAGGCTGGGGGATGACCTGCTGGAGAGGAGCTCTGAGGAGAAGGACCTGGGGGTCCTGGTGGACGACAGGTTGGCCATAAGCCAGCAGTGTGCCCTGGTGGCCAAGAGGGCCAATGGGATCCTGGCATGCATTAAAAGGAGTGTGGTCAGCAGGTCAAGATCCTCCCCCTCTATTCTGCCCTGATCAGGCCTCACCTGGAGTACTGTGTCCAGTTCTGGGCTCCCTGGAACAAAAAAAAAAAAAAAAAAGACAGGAATCTCCTTGAAAGAGTCCAGCAGAGGACCACAAAGATGATAGGGAGGCCTGGAGCATCTCCCTTATGAGGAAAGGCTGATAGACCTGGATCTGTTCAGCCTTGAGAAAGACTGAGGGGGGATCTTATCAGTGTTTATAAACACATGAAGTGTGGGACACAAAGGGTTATGGCCAACTTATTTCAGCGGTTTGTGGGGAGAGGACAAGAGGTAATGGCCACAAAATGGATAACAGGAAGTTCTGTACCAACATGAGAAAGAACTTCTTCACAGTGAGGGTGACGGAGCACTGGAATAGGCTGCCCAGGGTGGTTGTGGAGTCTCCTTCTCAAGATATTCAAGACCTGTCTGGACACCTACCTGGGCAACCTGCTCTAGGGAACTTGCTTTGGTGGGGGGGTGGACCTGATGATCTCTCGTGGTCCCTTCCAACATCTATAAGTCTGTGATTCTGTGATTTTGTGATAAAAACTATGAGGTGGACCACACTATCTCATGAATGCATCCACATTATTGGTATTCTCTAAATGTTTAGACTTCGGTTTTCTATGACTACTTTGTGTGACATTTCAAAAGAAGGATTTGAGACATTTTTAATTTGTCTTACTTCCAATCTCATCACATTATTTTAACTTACTGTGAACATTTGTGTGAACCAGAAATGCCCTGAATATTTGTAGTTGAATAATTTAAGATATTTCTTTATCACAGAAGTTGAATGTGACAAAATAGCTAAAGCACACTGGTGTTTGGATCTTCGTGAGCTCCCCTCTTGCTATTTTCTACACAAATAATTGGGATTCATCTGACCTAACTTTAAATGTCTACAAGGGGCACACTTGTAAGCTAGTGTCAAGGCTCCTTTTGTAGTCTACAAAAAAAAAAAAAAAAAAAAAAAAAATTTCTTCACTTCTTGTATAGAGAATGCCATTACAGACTGAGAACTGAATTATACCAGTTGGCAGTGATGGCATCGGCATTTGCCACCTCTGCAGTAGGCTGTGCATGTTTCACTTAGCTGAGCGGACAGAGCTCACTGGCCAAACAGCTGTTCCCCATCTTCTCTGGGGAAAAGGCAGAAAGCCAAATATTGTTCTGTACATACTATCAAGTAGTTTTGCCACTACTATTGGTATACGTACAGTAATTTCATTTAAACCATTTGTTCTTGCAAAGGGAACTGCAGCCAAATTATATGAAGTTGAGGAAAAACAAGACAATATAATTATTTCCCACTTGTTAGAGTGAGGAATGGACCTGGATGTCCTCACATTTCAGAAAAGCAGTGATCTGGATCCATGAACAGCTTTGAGACAAACCCAAATTCTGTTACAATCAATATAACTAACTACATGCCTACAATCTCTCTTCTTCAGCAAGAATAGGGTTCTGATAATAAGTTTTGCATTTTAGTGTCATCTTTTACTAAAAGGAAGGCCTCAGTTTAGACTCATCGTGCTGAAGCTCTATTTTCCCTGCAGAAGAGAAAAGTAAAAGGTTAGGTAAAACTCAGGTTAGGTGGTGTTGTTTAATTTCCACCACCTACATATATTTCCCAAATTAAATAACAAGTCTGAAATCTATTTTCATCTTTGTAGTCTCCTGTCTGGCCCGTGGGTATTCACTTTAAACCAGTTCCTTAAATCCGTAAAACAGACAAAGGTAAAAAGATTATATATATATATATATATATATATATATATAAATGTTTAACTTATTGACTAGGGAAGCCACAAAGTGGAGGCAGGTAAGTTAGAGGTCAGCCAGACACTAAATGTAAATACATGTGAAATATTAGAAGATGTTACGTGAACATGCAATGGCCTTTTGAATTGCTAGTTTTGGTTCCACTGAGGTTTTGTCTGGACTCCAAATATACATTCATGTACTGCTTAAGCACATCTCCCAAGCCACAGGTTGCAGAAATAATCATTATTGTTGAAGTCTTTTTTGGACTTACAAGAATATTGTAACAATTAAAATAATATTGTAACAAACTGGAAAAGGGGGTAGAAATAGGTATATATTTCTAAAAATCCTGATGAAATTATTGCTGGCCAGAAAAAATGTATTTGAGGACCATTCATAAAAAAAAAAAAAAAAAAAAAAAAAAAAAAAAAAACATACTTGAAACACTTAAAAACACCGGATCTGCATCTGTCTGGATAATTGTCTTGATAATGCCTAAATCATAATTCCTGCGGATTTATCTAGGGTCCTAGTGGTAATTCATTCTCAATGACCAAAAGTATGGGGGCTGGAAACCATTCTAAAAGCCACAATATTTTAAAGACCATTACTTTTTTTCACCAGTCTGTCCAAATGTCTGCTCAAAAAGAACCCTGAGCATAAACATCAAAACCAGCTCTTCTGGATGGGCTCATAAAAAAATTACAGCTCCAAACTACAAATTAACCCCACTTTCTGTGCTGCTTACCTATTTCAAGCTATTATCAAGCACTAATGTGCTTTCTTTTTACTATTATACTGTCCTGTAATTGCAATGTTCTGATTTTATTTGAGCTATTGTGATTGGAGGATAGAGAAAAAACATTGACTTCTGAGTCAAACAACCCTTCATGAATAATGATGGTAGGCATTTGAATCCTGCTTTGGTTTCTAAGCCTTATTCTTCTCTTTTATCCTGCCTGTGTGTCCAAAATTTTTGCTTGCCATTTATCTAGAGGCAGATAAGAGCCTTTACAAATCCTGCTCAGTATAAAAAATTGTTTAAGTTATTGTCATAAAAAACATTTGCTGTTGAGATTTCCTGTTCTTGTGATACCTCCCTTAAATGCGAAATACATTCCAATATTTTAGAAATAAGTCTTGGATTGCCAATAAAGTAAAATCTCAATAAGTCTTAACTATCCCCTAAATATTTGAGGGAAGAGTAATAAATACATAGGAATGTCAGACCCTTGGCAATACAAACTTTGTAATCCAGAATAGTTTTTAAAGAATGCAAACACTGAAAAAGTTAGCCTCTCTTGTTATCCAGCTGTCATGAACCTATGCTAATATGTTGTCCCCATTTTCAACTTCAAATTCAATTCACTGTCTATCATACAGTAAATATAAACTAGACTCTTGTATTTCCCTGTAGATATTGTTGAACTCTGCGCACAGCAAAAAGCACTGTTCTTCTGGCAGATATTGCATTGATATCCCTTAGTTATTAATAAGTACAATAGCTCTAAAAGAAAAGCATAAACTATGCCATCACACCAATTCATCATATAGATTTCCTTTCTGGTTATATTCAGCATTTCTTTCTCTTTCTATTCTTAGCACACTTCTCACCTTGAATTTACCCTTAGTCTCTGACTTAGAATTTTCAGCCATCATCTGTATTTCATACCCTAGTAGGTACAAAAATTTTTCCTTTAAGAAAAATGTGTAGAACAATTGTGCTTTCAGTGATAATCTTCTTTTAATGGAGTATTTGCTTTTAGCAGTCTAAAACAATCTCCTCAGCTTGATTTCTTTTTAATCTAATGCATCTGGAGAAATGGTGAAAACTTCATTCATTTGCTCTGTGAATGGATAAAGCATTCCATGCTCATCTATGAAGTAAATTTTATTCACTTGAATTCAACGTTTTGGAAATTCCTAAGTTGTAGAATGCATCTAACTGTTTGGATAATACTATCAACTGTCCATTTTGTAAAGCTCCTTTTCTCACAAGAGTACTGTTTCTGCTCACTTCCATGTAGCAGGTTTCTTCTTGGGCATTCTTTGAAATGGACCTTGTTTTTAACTGTATCTCTATGACTCACTTCTATTTGTGGAAGATTTTTTATCAGTGTTAACCTTTTATTACAATCCATTGAACTGTGTTTTAGTTGCCATTAGCTTTCTGGATCTTACCTTCATTTTTCTTGGCTAAGCTCAACAGTGTGTGATCAACTATCAGAATAGACTATTGTACACATAGACAGTTTTGTTAGAACAGAGTAATTTATAACTAGCATTGTTAAGGACTGGCTTCTTCAGTAAACAGCTGTTCTGTTTATTCATTCACAGGAGTTTCTAAATAGCTGAAGAATCTGACGCTAAAATAACATGGGCAAAAATGACTTTTTTATTTAGCATGTGATTAGATATTTACTGGCTAAATCAAATGCCAAATGACTTCTGAAGATGCATGGCTGGTGACACCCTTAATAATCAGAACTTGCCAATATATAACTAATGATCTAGTACAAACTGTGCTTTTCTAATTTTTCAGCCATAATAGTGTTTTTCCACATTATTTTTTTTTCTATATTTATTTACTTTTTATTTGAAGTTCTCTGGGCAAACAGCTGTGCATAGCAGGATGCTGACTGCTTGATTCTGCAGGAGTGATTTATAAAGGTATCATACAAAGGCATGTATCTTGGGATGCCTATTTAATTTTTTCACAACTTTTTCTCAGGCAGATTCTTATTGTAGTTGTTGCATACCGTTAAAATATTTGACTAAAAGCATATCCATGAATTTTATGTTACTTCTTCATACAGGAAAGTATTTCATTGGGCATCTCTTTACTTAAGTTAGTTGTGTGTTTAAATATCTTCCTGGTATATATTTTCCTTGTTACATGTATTGAGAAGTTCATTTGATTTTAAATTCATAGTAATTATTTTACTTTGATTGTCAACATACATGTTGGAGATAAATTAGTAATTATCATTTCTCCACTTCATAATCAAAATCAGTGTCATCACTTTGGAATCGTTTTCAAAGATGTGTTGCATTGAGCTTGGATGCTCAACTATCAGTACAGTGACAGTTACAAGTGTTGTCATAGTTTTGAGAGTTGTGGTTTCACACAACTAAAAAAGATTTACTATAAAAGATGTTTTAAAAATGACAAGGTCTACAAACAAACCAGATAATAATAATAATAATAATGGGCCATAAAACTAACACTTATAAATACAATTTTTCTTTTAACTGTTTCTGTGTGGAATGTTCAATACCCAGACTCCAATAGAACAAAGAAGTAAGTTGGATTCTTCTAACCTCTTCTAACCTTTCATCTCTTAAGATGAAAGGTCTTGGAATAAGATAAGTATTCGCTCATATTTCTATATTCTATGTCCAAATGAAGGTGCTGTATAGATGCTCCCCCTTGAGCTTGAAAACATTTTAGATGTCCTGATGTCACATCCCAGTATGTTCTGTACATCTAGATGCAGGTTAGAGTCCATGAAACCAAACCAAATGCTTCTTCTCAAGGGACCCCAGGACTGGAAGTGGGCAGATTTCCTCGCTGTTTCTCACTGTTCGACTGCCTGATTCACTGTGTATTGCAGACTCCATTTTCAGTCTGCTTTGACTGAGTAAAACATGGAAGCCAACTTGCGAACTCTATTTCGAGGAAAATACCTACATTTAGGCACTGTTGCAGTCATGAATACAGAAAATATATCTATATATCTCTCTGTGTATATAGATATTTGTTTGTTTGTTTGTTTTGCTGTGTGTTTTACCTTAATTTTAAATGAGATTTAGTTTGTTGCCTGATATACTGTGGGATGGTAAGGCAGCAGTTTGGGTTTAGTTTTTTCTTTTCCATTTTTAAATGAAAAAAAAAAAAGAAAAAAATCTTTAAAAATAGCAGGTTACTTCTGTTACATGTGTTACTTCTGTTACATCTGTTTTGTTCACTGACTTCAAAAATACTAGCTTTTATTTTTCAGTGACAGGTAAAAGTATCAAAAATGGGTAAATAAAGAAAAAGTCTGTACAAATTCCCTTTATCCTGACAAACGAGTACAAAAGTACTGTTTTTTTTTTTTTTTTTTTTTTTTTTTTCCATTGTTTAAACCCTCTCCCCATAAATATTGAAAAAAATGCAGTTCCTCCAAAACTTTTATACTTTTATAAAATTACAGGACTTCATTAAAATTTCTGGCTGGTTCTTGTTTTTTTTCCAATGTATTCTTGGTTATAATTTGTATTAGAATCATTTTTAACCATTTGAAAGCTGGCAAAATAATTAATAATACCTTTTCAAGCTGGCAAATACCTTTTCAAGCTGGCAAAATAATTAATAATAATAATAAAAATATAAGGAGATTTAACTGAAATGAAAGGCACTTTCCATCCTACAAAGCCTGTCAACACAGAAGATATATGCAAAAAATGTGAGACAACAAGCCATATGTTTTTCTTTTCATGCATCTGGCAAAAATTTGATTGCTTTTGCCATGTTTCTCCTGTGATGAGAATTTACTTCACAAAACTGATGTTACATATTTCCTTGATATTTTTCCTAGTCTATTTGTCTAAATCTGCTGTTCTACACCAACATGTGTGTGTGTATGTGTGTGTCCTGGTGTATTTTCTCTTATACTCCGGTCATCATCAAATCTTACTGGTCATGGCATTGATAAAATTGCAGGAGAGTCTCTGATCCAGAAGGAAATGTAATTAAATCCAAGGGCTGCAAAAAACAGAAAAACGGTATAATAGCTTAATAAGGTCATTTATTAGTCATTTGAATACATAGGTATAGAATTTTAGAATATTCCACTGAAAGTTACTAGTTCAATGAAAAATTATGTGATTTTTTTTTTTTTAAAAAAAAAAAAAATTATGTGATTTTTTTTTTTTAAAAAAAAAAAAAAGCTAAATTCTTCAGTTCTTCAGTTTATGATGAGAGAGTTTCAGCTGGATAATAATAGTGGTCTCTTCTGGTCTTGAAATCTAATAAAACATAATTTCTCCAACTGAAAAATTGAATCATATACCTTGATCTTTGGCTTGCTTCTTTCTAGTGCCCTTTTACCTTCTGAAATGTAGGAATCACTTTTTGATTTTTGTAGTACAGTAGTAACATATTCAGCCCCTCATTTGTTTCCCTTTTCATACATGAAGTATGAAATTTCTTAGTTTACCTTTTTCTAAATTCTCAAACCGTTCGTCAACATAGGATTTGTTTCACTATACTCTATTCCAGCTTTTTCTTAGCTTTTATTTCTTTCTTTTACAAAATGCTTTTAAACTTTCTCCCATCTTCCCTTCTATGTTATTTTCTTCCATGTTAACACTAATTCCTTTATCATGTATTTCAGTGCTAAATTATGTTCTTTTGTGATTCACATTTAGCACAAAAATCAGCAAAATATTAAGCCTGAAAAAAATTATTCCCTTACTCTTCAGAAAGCAGTTTTCACATGACCAACTAAAGGGTAAAATTTGTGTAATTTACATGTTTAACTTAATTTTCAGAGTAAATTCCTTGAATAGTAATGTTTCATTTCCCATAGACTGGAAAACATAAAGGGAAGCAATAATTTCAAGCAAGGAATTTTTCTCAGTTTTTGTTACCTGAACAGGATTTAAGTAACATTATTACCTGTAAAATGTAAATTATTATCCCTATCACTTTATCATATATATATATATATTTCAAAATGGCTCTACTCATTTTACCATCTCTAAACCATAAAATCTCCAGATAGTGGAACAAAAAGAAAAGAAAAAACAAGTACATAATGAAACAAACCGTCTTTGTTAAGTTGCACCATATGTGGAGGCTGAAACTTCTCATGAAGCAACTCCTTTCTTTTTCTAGCTCCTCTGTGTATCATCTACCCATTCAGTCTACATACCAACAGCTCACAGCTTTGGTTTGCAAACTGACTGACTACTATTTGGTGTAATCCTGAAGACTCAACTAAAAAAAAAAAATAAAAATCCTTTTATTTCACAGAATATCAAAAAGCAGAAGCTTGTTCATTGCATTCAGTTGTCAGTTACAATAAAATTGCATAGATTTCAATGGAGTGTCAGTTAATGCCAGAAGAAAATGCTTCTTTATCAATAATGTATGACATTATAGTCATAAGTTCAAGAACATTATTCAGTAAATGTACTAATTTCAAACATAAGTCTGATATAGGCAATTTAAATGTATGCCTTCCGAACATTGCACTTGTATATCGCAAACATATTATCATTTGCATCCCAAAGTTTCCTTTTGATATCATAAAGAACTTAAGTAGCTAAAATCTGGAAAAAAAATGCATTAAATATTTTTGATGTAATACAAATTATCAATACCTAAAGATTAAATCAATGATTGCTATAAATAATCCCATCCTGATAATTCAATCTGAAGTTGACTGCTTTTTTCTTACAAAGTCTTAGAATCATAGAAGCATAGAATCATAGAATCTTAGAATGGCTTGGGTTGGAATGGACCTTAAAGATCATCTAATTCCAACCCCCTTGCCATGGGCAGGGAGATATTTCAGTAGATCAAATTGCTCAAAACCCCATTCAACCCTAATTTGAAACATTTCCAGTGATGGAGCATCCACAGCTTCTGGGGGAACATGTTCCAGTGTACTCCTTCTGTTCCTCCTCCACAAGTAGAGCTTATTCAGCCCTTAAATTGAGGAGAAAATAACTTTATCCATTTTTCCATTATGCACAGAGAGACCGTAGACATCTAGTTTAAACTACGTACCTGTTTTGCAGATGGCTACATTTTGATGAGATGAATCCAGAGCTTAGAGCAAAAGAATGATTTCCACAGGATGATCGCATATGCTGATGGTATTTCATGGGCAAATAAGTCTTCAAATTTACTTATAAGGAGGGAAATAATTTCAGATAATAGTCTCATTCTTCCAAGCAAATGAAAGCTACTTCTCAGTATTGTAACTATACCTTTCATGGAAGTGTTTTACATATTTTTTATTATTATTATTTTAACTAGAGCAAATACCTATGCAATCAGTCAATTCATATTGCAAGAATATCCAGAGGCCATAATCAAAACTTGAATCACATACAATCACGTAAAATACAGCAATTATGCCTATTCTCTATTATATAGAGAATACCCATATGATTTGAAATACAAGTGCAGATCTATTAGTTTAAGATAATTATGGCTGACTTTAAATATTTTCTGAACTGTATACAGAAATATTGCTTGTTTCTTCTCCCCCTTAAATTCAGCAGAAAATAACCTGAAGGGTTATAAAGTGAACATCTGAGCAATTTGTTCACATCTGTCCGTCTTTCTGCAGAGAATTTTGGTATACACAACTGCCTAGGACTGTTTTGATTATATTTATTTTGGAAAACCTACACTTTGTTACAGCAGTGTTACAGGAGAATCAGAAAAATAATTCCACCAAGAAGTCCATGTTGTGAAAACCAGGTGGTTAAAAGTTTTGATAAATTTAAAATTGCACTGCCATTAGTTCAATCATATTAAACACTCACATGTCCTTTTTTTCTTTGCTTTTATCTCAGTAAAAGGTTTGTAAATGGCCTTAGTGAACAGCTTTGTTTTTAACACTAGCCTGTCTTGTGGACTCTAAGCATTAAATAGCAAAAGGGAGTGGTGCTTCCTTTATCCCAGTTCATCTGGCATTCATGTATTCATTTCACCTTTAACCATAACGATCTGATTTTTCTGCAGCTTGTAAAAACATTTACAGTTTCAAATATTTGCAATATTTTCCAAAAGGATCATATATACATATTTAGTAATTGATAGGCATGGCATTTGGTATCCTTTTCTTGGACAGACAAATATGCAGAGATCTTAAATATAAATTCAGCCCCCAGGAAAGCAGCGTGAACATGAGGGTACTTGGAAACATCATTCTAAATGGGACTTAGATATTACATGTCTTAGATGGCATGTTGGAATGTTGGACGGGAAAAATGGTTTCATCACCCTCCTACAAGGGTGGATACTGGCAATTGTAGGCTATTAATATTAAACAGATTTACTTTTTGAGAAGTCTGGTCTCTTGGAGTACTCCCTAGTTTGCTTTGATGACTGGGAGAAACACAACAAAAGGCAAATTTCACACCTTGGTCCTACTACAGAAAAAAAAAAAAAAAAAAAAAAAAAAAAAAAAAAAAAGAAGAGCTACATGCTAAGTGTGTGGAACAAAATGAAATAGAACAAAAAATAATATGTCATGAATTCCCTGTCTGGACGCCTACCTGGGCAACCTGCATTAGGGAACCTGCTTTGGCAGGGCAGTTGGACCTGATGATCTCTTGAGGTCCCTTCCAACTCCTACAATTCTGTGATTCTGTGATTCTGTGAAAGATATGAAGGAAGTGGGCTGTTTCTTTTTTTCTTTCTTTCTTTCTTTTCTTTTTTTTTCTTTTTTTTTTTTTTTCAAGAACTAAGCATCTTTGAGAAGAGAAATACAGAGTTAGTAGTTTTACATGAAAGCTGGAGGGGTTTCAGAATAAACTGTTTTGCAATTCCAGATAAAATTACAGTTTTCATTTTAGCAGGTCTTGATCTCTCTTAATCAGACTTGAATTCTGGGAGTATGCTTATCTGTATTTAAAATATGTTTTATCACCATTTTAATTTTTAACACTTTAACTGACTCAATTATTGGCTCCCTTTGATAACTGTGATCTGTGACAGACAAATTCAACACACACATGGATATTCTTTGAATCATAAACTATGGGAAAACAAATGATTTTTTGTCACCAATGTCATAATTAAAGAAGAAAAAAAATGCTGTTGTTCAGAAAAGTTTATTGTTGTCAAAAAAAAGTAGAGTTAATTTTATAGTCAATAAATGATATAATTGGGGACTGCTTTAGGGTCTTTTTTTTTTTCAGTTGTATCAGGCTAAAAATGGATGTTCATATGATGTCGTTCATGAAATAATGTATAATTGTTTCCTTATAGATTCATATTCAGAGTTTGTTTGTTTATTTTTGAAAACTGGATTTTTTCCATGTGTTCAGTACTTTCAATACTTTTACTAAACTAACACAGGAGAAGCCAGATTTGCAACTGTAAATCCAGAGTGCTAAACTCAATGGCAAAAGTAAGCTTTGCCAAGGGGCAGAAATTTTCCAGAAATTTCCTCCATTCAAAGTTTGATTGATTGCAAGTAATAGGTACAAATATTTTAAAAATCATATATCTTAGGAATTTCACTTTTCTCTGTTTAAAATATATCTTTGTTACAAAAAAAAATTGACTTTTTTTCTTTTCAAGAAATCTAATTTACTTTAATCCAACTGGTTTTCAGTGACTTTCTAGTAGTAATTGGAAAACACATTTTAGACATTGTTTTCTAACATGGCTTCATGTTAAATAGAAATGTCTGGGCTTAACTCTTAGTTCTCTAGCTATAAATACTTACTGAAGCTTTCCCTGTTTGAACAAAAAAACTTTCCTGTATACCCACTGCTCTGCCCTAGGCTGCCAAGCTCAAGCAGCCAATGACATAGGACACAATTTTGTTGTACAGCCTTCTTCCAAGAGTGTTTAATTCTCTTATATTTAGTAAAAAAAAAAAAAAAAAAAAAAAAAAAATTATTGAATACCCCAGAAGTACATGAATATATATTACCACTACTATTCTTCCAATATAAACCAGAAGAAGATCAAAGAAAAACACCAAAACCCAGGTTCCCTTCTTATGTGGAAGAGAGCTTGAGGCAGGCCCTCAAGCCTGTAGTTTTTGGAGACTTCAAAACCCTGGTGAACTAAAGCTCCTCCTTGGTTGATGCCAGTGCCAAAGAATAAGAGTAATTTAGAGCTATTCTCAATTTAGTGTTTCATTTCTTTTTTGAAGTGACACACAAGTTCTCAGCACAAAAGGTCTTAGTTATTCATGTTCTTCTTTGGGGCTTCTATCAGGAATATCTGATTCTCTGGTGCAGAAAAAGGAAAAGAAAAATTCTGCTAAGAATATAAATATATACACTAATATTATAATACTATGTTTCTGCTGGTGTATTATGTTCTCTTAGGAAAAATAACTGGGTAGAGTGAAGTTCCCAGGGTGGAAAAATAATTCCTTCCTTGGAAATTTCTTAGTTCATTTGGGGAAACAAGCTTTCAGAGTGAAAGTTGGTTGGCAGAGCAAAAAATCACAGCAAAGCCCTGCACTACTGAGTAGGAGCACTGGCTGACAGGAGCAGCAGGTAAAGCCAACCAGAAATCAGAAAAGAGGAAAGAAATTTCCTCAGGGCCACAAAGATCTATGCCCAAATTGTTGCAACTCAAAGCTACTGAGTTGGCTAGAAACTAAGACCATCCCTGCAGAGAGACAGTAGAGTTGTATATTATCCCCACCCACATTTTTTTTTTTTCCCATCCTTTTTGACCATGTTAGGGTGAGCTGTATTTATGGAGTTGTCCTAATGTGTATTCTAATTAAATCTGTCTTTCTTCACGTTAAAAGTCTTTCAGTCTCTGGTGAGTTCACTGCAAAGGAATGGTCTCTGCAGATCCATCTCAAAGCACTAGCCAGCTCTGAGTCCTTTCAAAATGTTAAAGGATCTTATTGTTAGAGCTCTGACTTGTTTTTTCTGCAGGAATAACTGTATGTTGTATAGACATGTACATATGTTTTTACAATATTTATATCTACTATATGTGTAGACATTAAAATATGCAGCTTAACACATAAGCCTTAGGTAAACTCCCTTGGTTAAAGATAGCTTGACTGTAAAAGCAGAAAATTCAGTGCAGACCAATTTATTCTGCTTTTTATATGGTAGACCTGGTTTACCTACCTAGCTATGACATGAAAACAACCTTAAACCTTTCACATACACAAGAAAAAATGCTATGCTATTATGAGCAACATTGTTTTTTTCTATGCAAGACTGTACCCTGTGGACCTATACTCATACTCAGTTACTCTGTGTAGCTGTGCACAGAATTTGAAATACAGTTAAGCTCCATGATCCTAGTTCCATAATGATGGTCTGTATTCACAATGTTATAGCAGCATGGGGTAGTAGTAGTGGGTGACTGTTACATGAATTATCTATTTATCTGGTTTGAATTTTATTTTAACTATTTCTTCACAGTAAATCAAGCATTCTTAGCCAACCTCATTCAACATGCTTGGGCGGAAAACCAGACTCCACCATGCTTACTGAGTACCACCTGACAGACTGCTTAACCCTTTGCAAATGGTAGTACTAGTTGCCTAGAAAGAGACTGCCCAGAGAGGTTTTAAGGTTTGTAGAATTTAACCCTCTAACAATAATAAGGAGAAACTAAGAATAGGTTTCTAAGCATCTAAAATAAAGTGATTTCCCATCTAATTACCTAAATTCCACTTATACCAACAAAAGAAAATTGGCATATCCAAACACCAAAATATCTTTTTGTAAAACAGGTGTCTGAAAGAGCTTTCTTTGTCGTTGAAGAAAAGTAAATAGCTGAGACTTAAATATCAAACCTCAGCTAAAATTTGAAGATGTAAATCCAAGATACATGTCCATGGGACTGATGCATTCACTAAAGAGCTGCAAGTTGGTGGCACGAGGAGGGCAATAACAGCTATAAGAGGACTCTATATATGTTGTATGTATAAGGTCAATATATCTTCCCTGTTCAGTACTGTTGCTTTTGGTCCATGAGTGCATGTAACATATCAAAATGCTGTACAGCTAAAATTATTCAAACTTTCTGAAGGAATATGACTGTGATCAATTCTGTGCCCCTTTCTTTAAAGTAGCATCTGTGACCCAGTTGCATAAGCAGTTTTTCTGGCCAGGATTGAAGACTCTTTCCTACTAACCTCACTGTAGTTTATTTTGTTTGTTTGTTTGTTTGTTTGTTTGTTTTGTTTGTTTTGTTTTGTTTTTAAGGAGCAGAGCCATTTAAGATGTTTCTCTTCTCAAGGGTTGGGCCCAAAGCCCTTGAAAAGTTTTGCATTTGCAATTGATTTGGTCCCTCCTGGGCTTGAGAATAACAAGCAATGGATAATATCACAGGATCAGACATTTAATGATGAAATAATAAGGGTTGGATGAACTGACAGCTTTTCTCAATGTTCTAAAATGCTCATTAAGTTAGATATTGTTTTGATTTTTGAGTGAAAAACGCATTTGCAAGCACTATAGTCAGAAGAAAAAAAAATATCTGTAAGGTAGATACTGTGTGAGATGGATAAGTATAGTCAGACTGTAGCATTATTATCCTGGAGCAGGTGAAGGAACCTAGCATCTCTCCCAGACAATTTTTTTTTTTTTTTTTTTTTTTTTTCCGTAGAAGAAGCTCCTTTCACTTAGACTCCAGCTGTTTTGTTGGACTCATGCTTTAGCCAATATCAGTTAAACTTTGTTCTCTTTCTGAAACAAAACTAAAGTTATTTTCAGTCTCAGTATTTCATAGTCTTTTGCAATGAAACAAACAAAAAACTGTAATGTCTCATGCATCAGTTGTGAAATGAAGACCCCATGACACTTTTAGGAAGAATAGGTGAGTTAGTTCCAGTGCGGTTTTAACAATTATGTACTCTCTGGTTTGAGCTGTCTTAACATTCAGCTATAAAAATACTTTTCTTCACTTTCTTTAAAGTACTGTGCTATGCTTCTGATTGCTGTTGAACTATTGTTACCAATGCCAGACCAGCAGGAAATAAATAAGATGAGCAAAACTTTCTGAACAGAGCAGGCTGCTCAAAATAAATAAATAAATAAATAAATAAATAAAAATAAAGCAGAACTTTTCAATTCTTTTTAGCTTATTCCCAAATTGCTTGTATAATATGTTTATAATGAAACTATAAGGACTTTAGTATGAGGATCATCTTCTAGCTATGCATTAGAACTATTAACATTAATATGGTTATGCATTAAAACTTTTTTTTTTTTTTTAATTTTAGCTTTTTTACCTCATTATCTACATCAGTTCTTTACAAAGGTAGGGTTTTTAAGAAATGATGGATCAGAACTGTTTCTGTAGTTCAGAAGTCTGTTCTCTCTTTTTGGAGGGAACAAATCAGTTTGTTTCTAACAAAAGCCAAACTGAATATCTCATATCTTAATCTAAATTAAGTAGGTATCAGATACAAATCAAAGTTCTGGAAGATGTACTCCAGCCTTCTGGTAGTGCCATTGTAATAGAACTGTGAATAGGAATTGAGACATTTAGAATTATTATTATTAATAATAATAATAATAATAAAGGTTATTCCTTGCCAAAATAGAAAAACAAGAAGAAGTTAGATATTTGTTTAATTGAAAGTACAGAGGTATAACTCAAGCCAAACCCAGGATATTTCATTCAGTACTATATAGAATACTTAATTTTCCTCCCTATTAAATAGATTTTAAAACATAATGAAATCAAGTTTATTTTTCATTGTGTATTTCTCAGTTTGCTTGGATCAATAGCAAAATATATAAATAATATATATATATATAATATAAATATATAAATATAAATTAAATATAAAATATAATATATATAATATTAAATCAATTATATATAAATGCATGATAGTTTAATCTGGTTACAAAGTAAACTGAGTTGAAGGAGTAGCTGGGTTAAACCTTTTCAGGAAATAATGTGGCCTGCATCATAGATGAAGTGGAAAACTCTACTGGAAGACACACACTGCAGATGTCCTTCTGCATTCCTTTTAAGGTCACAGACTCCAGAGAATTTGTTATTACATCATTACAAGTCATATTTTATGTTTTAAATATTTATAATATTATTTTATTGAAGCTTAATCTTCAGTTAGGACACAAGGACTTATTTATATGCATCCATTTTCACAGCATTGTGTACACAGACTAGGCCTTCAGGGCACGTTTTATTGTGCCAATGTAACATATGTTCCCAATAGGTAAGTGACACATGAAAGAAAATAATGTGATTTAATGTTTCAATTTTATTGCTTGCAATTTAACATATGGCAGTGAAGAAGATACAATCAATAAAGCTATGTGAATGGGAAAGCACACAATAAAAGATACCTCAAAAGGAGGGTCTGATTTAAAGATTTATTGAATCTAACTAGCCAAATAATTCAAAATAAAAATTGTATTTATGGTCTTAGTATAATTCTTTATTGGCAAGTTCCTAGTGAATGGTTAATCATTTTGTAAACTTCTTCTAAAAATCTTGTGCAAATTTTGTCTTCACCCATTTCCATTGAAGTTATTTAAAGAAATCATAACCAAAATCACAGAATCACAGAATCACAGAATCACAGAATTTCTAGGTTGGAAGAGACCTCAAGATCATCGAGTCCAACCTCTAACCTAACACTAACAGTCCCCACTAAACCATATCCCTAAGCTCTACATCTAAACGTCTTTTGAAGACTTCCAGGGATGGTGACTCCACCACCACCCTGGGCAGCCTGTTCCAATGCCTCACAACCCTTTCAGTAAAGAATCTCTTCCTAACATCTAACCTAAAACTCCCCTGGCGCAACTTCAGCCCATTCCCCCTCGTCCTGTCACCAGGCACGTGGGAGAACAGGCCAACCCCCACCTCTCTACAGCCTCCTTTAAGGTATCTGTAGAGAGCGATAAGGTCGCCCCTGAGCCTCCTCTTCTCCAGGCTGAATAAGCCCAGCTCCTTCAGCCGCTCCTCGTAGGACTTGTTCTCCAGGCCCCTCACCAGCTTCGTCGCCCTTCTTTGGACCCGCTCAAGCACCTCGATGTCCTTCTTGTAGCGAGGAGCCCAAAACTGAACACAGTACTCGAGGTGCGGCCTCACCAGAGCCGAGTACAGGGGGACGATCACCTTCCTAGCCCTGCTGGTCACACTATTTCTGATACAAGCCAGGATGCTGTTGGCCTTCTTGGCCACCTGAGCACACTGCTGGCTCATATTCAGCCGACTGTCCACTATCACTCCCAGGTCCTTCTCCGCCTGGCAGCTCTCCAACCACTCATCTCCCAGCCTGTAGCTCTGCTTGGGGTTATTGCGCCCCAGGTGCAGGACCCGGCACTTGGCCTTGTTAAACTTCATGCAGTTGACCTCAGCCCATCGGTGCAGCCTATCCAGATCCTCCTGCAGAGCCTTCCTACCCTCGAGCAGATCGACATACGCACCTAACTTGGTGTCATCTGCAAACTTGCTGAGGGTGCACTCAATGCCCTCGTACAGATCATTGATGAAGATGTTAAAGAGGACCAGCCCCAGCACCGAGCCCTGGGGGACGCCACTAGTGACTGGCCTCCAACTGGACTTGACTCCATTTACCACAACTCTTTGGGCCCGGCTATCCAGCCAGTTTCTAACCCAACGAAGCGTGCGCCAGTCCAAGCCAAGAGCAGCCAGTTTCTTGAGGAGAATGCTGTGGGAGACGGTGTCAAAAGTCTTGCTGAAGTCAAGGTAGACCACATCCACAGCCTTTCCCTCGTATAAATAATATAATTATAATAAATTAATATATAATATGATATATAAATAATATAATATATATAAATAATACATTACTTTAAAATAAATAAATAAATAAATAAAACTTCTGTATTTCACACACACTATCCAGTAATACATCTTAAAACTTGTATCAGTTTTAGTCAAATATTACAAATATCACCCAAAAAGCTGCAAGTTTCTTTTTTTTTTCTTTTTTCTTTTTTCTTTCTTTTTTTTTTAATCAAACTAAGAACGAACATTTTCTGAAAGTACTTAAGTACTTAGTACTTTGGGGAAAGCAAACTTTCATTTGGTTTGGCAAAAATGTCCCATTTTACTGAAAAAGTACCATGAAAATCTGGAATTTTCCATTTCATTTGCTAGAATATATATATATATAAATCCTATTATTTTCCAAAATTAATGCTGTGGAGAGGTATTGCCATTTTAATGAAAAATACATATTTTCTATGAAATGACAGCTCTAAAAGAATTGTGATGTCTTTAGTGCAAGGTCCATAACAATTTATTAAGTAGTTCTGGAGCCAAAACTTTTTGGGATTTGAAATACAATATTTAGAAACAAAATTTAAATTCCAAACAGATGAACATCAGTAGTTATTTTGTAACTACTTACAACCAGTCAATGTAAAGAAGAACTAAAACTGGTGACCCAAAGGATTAAAAAAATGTGAATTCTCAGGAAATTATTCAGTCTCTGAAGTTCATGAAGTTTTATTCATTAGGACAAAAGAAAGAGAAATCTTGAATTGGTCTTCTTTAACCTACAGATAGCTTAGATGTTGATTCTGAAAGGAGTAAGTTCTTTTCAGAAGCAGCTTACCATGGCCAGTATTTACTGTATATTAAAAAACAACAACAACAACAACAACAACAACAACAAACTATTACAAGAGTTGCATCTTCTTTAATATTCCATGTGATTAATTTGGTTACAGTCTTTGCTTTTATTGAATATATTCTAGATGTCACGAGGAATTGTTAGGATAGGATAATTTGTAAGACAACCTAAAGCTTCACTGCAATTTGTTTTCACTTTTGTAATCAGCTTTTACTTCATGAAAGGAGACAGATTTTCAGATCCTTTTTCTCTTTTATTTGTGTTATTAATTTTATTTTACAATGTTTATATGAATATTTGGTACCTACAGTGACCTTCATAGTCTTGGAGAACACACCCATATAGTTCAATAAGTATAAATTCAATAGAGATCCCTGAAGAAGCAGTGTTGGACAAGAGATTAGCATCGTGCCAGTCACATTTACCAGATTGAAGACAGCCTTAGGAATTGCCTCCCTGTCTAATATGGGGTTTTCCTCCATGAATCTTCCTCATTAGCATGTTCCTATCAGCTAGAAACTACCAAATTTCAACCTCACAGTAATATAGACATTAGGCAAAAGAATATTTAAATCACTGCAGGGTCTTGACATATGTGGCACTTATATATGAAATAAACGTTGAACTAGCATATATTATTTCAGTTTCTTCGTGCATTGTGGAACCTGATTTTCATGAATATACTATTCCAGTTTCCTCATGCACTATAGAATCTGAATCCATGAACGTATTCCATTATGATCCCTGATTGCCTGTTAATGCCTCTTCAGTGATTGTGTAGAACACATGGTACCTATTTGCTTTGTTGTCACATTTTATGGATTGTGAAGCTCCTTAGGATATGGCTTGTAATAAAAGTTCTATTTAAGAGATGATTGTAATCTTATATGCATATATATATAGGAAGAGAGAAAAGACATTTGTTAGATGTCATCTACATTCATGTGTGCATTCCCTGTCATTATGACATGAAGGATTATCCAAAACATTTGTAAAACCTGTGGGAGAACGGTAAAACTGTCATGAATTTACATGAGGTTCCTGTTGCACCATAGCACTTTCTGTCTTCTGGGCTGAGGTGACACAAAGACTGTCAGGTTCATTCATCCTCTTCTGTCTTCTATCCTGCTTCGTTTACCGTTGCCTCAGTGGTAGGATACAGAATATGAAATGAAGTAAGTTTGGCACCAAGAGAGGGGTGTCATATACACCTCCTATAAACTGATGCAGCTGGAGTACTAGACCCATAAAACTGTAGTGTAGAGGTGCCATATGGAAAAAAGATTCCATAATATGTGAAGCATTTGATACCCATTTAACTTGTCAATATATATCTTCTAAGCTTACCACTGAAGATGGAAATCCTTTGTAACATAGTACTCATACACTTCAGGTGACCAGAGAAGACTAGAGCAAAACTAATCAGATAAAAATAATTTATACTTCCCCAAGGAAGTGTCCAGTAGGTTTCTGTATAAATTCTATGTGACTTGTTTTCCATCATGACATACCTACATACATTCTCTAGGTAGCAAAATTCTCCAGCTATTGGCTAAAAATAAGTCCAAGGTACCGTGGTAACTGCCAAACATTGCAAACAATGTTGCCTTTTGGAACTTAAAAAGCCACCAGCAAAAACTTCCTTACAGTGGTTCAGCGTTCCTTACAGCCATCCTTAAAGTGATATAATTCAAGAAAAGACATCCTTATTTATGATCGGAAAAGAACCTTCTCTGCCTCTCTCAGCATAAATAAATTGGAAGTCTTTCAGTACGTTATTGTGCTTACGTGTCTTCAAACACCTCTTCCCAAAAAATTATGAGTTTGACTAAAAAACTGACCTACCTTCACATGCTAGCAACCTGAAAGACTAAATTTAAAGAATGAGTTATTTCATTACAAACATCTGTACATGACAAGCCTTTTAAGATATATGAAGGTAACGGATGAAAACTGAAGCTCTCAACAATTAAGTCACCAGCCCCAAAATGCTGACTGCCTGATAGCTGCTGTGAGAGTGCCCAGACTGTCCAACCAAAAACCACCCCAGTCATTTACCCCATGTGACCAAAGCCACAGCTATTGGAAACAGCTTTTCAGAAATTCTTTTCAATACCCTCCCTTTTCCACAGCCCTTGCCAGCCTTCTACACAGTAGGATCCCTGGAAATGAGCTCCAAACCCTCTCCTTCCTGACACATCCATGATGAACAGCTGCAACTCCTTAGGCACTGAATACAGCTGCCTTGAGCTGTGCCGTTGAAATAATCCAAAAAGACAGCAAAAATGGAAATACATTATTGAGTGTATGGTTAGCGGTCTTCATGCATCAGCTAGATGGGTGGCTTCCAATTCATGTTGCTGAGGCTGCTGGAAATCATGCAAGAAACACAAGTCTGGTTCTTTTTTTCAGTGTTTTAGTTCTGGAGTTATTTCTGGGTAAAGAGAAAGTGAAGAAGACCAAACACGATTCTAATGTTCCCTTCTCTTCCTTCTTGGCTAAATTCTTAATTTATGTTATTACTAAGCTTTTACTGCCTTCAGGGGCACTCGGTCCACATCCAAGAGACCAGTTTTGTGGTCATGAATATAATGATTCACTGCTGTTTGACAGTATCTTAAGAAGTACAGATACAGAGAGTAGAAAAAAGCTCATTAGCATGGATTTCCATTCAGGCTAATTAGTAGGCAGCTGAGAAGCAGGTTGTATTTAGCTGAGATGATCACTGTATGAACATGATCCAGCACCTGAAGTAGCTCAAAGAGGACACTGCATCATGTTGTTGATATATCCTAAATCAGATTATGTTATGATTTGATCTACTGGTTAAGAAATACTTGAATTTAGGTATCATAACTTCCCTGCACTTAGCTAAGTGCTTAACAGCATTTCTGGGCAGGCTTAAGCCTGTATGATGTTTTATGAAATTCCGAGTTGGCTGGGTGCTTCCTGTCAGGCCTACAGCAATTCCTACCACCAACATTGCAAGGAAATAAAAGACAACTGTGTAAAAAAAAAAAAAAAAAAAAAAAAAAAAAAAGTTATGTTATTTGTAAAAAACAGTGCCCCACAGTGTTCTATTCATGGCACAAAATGATCCATCTGGGAAACCTTTGCATGATTATTGCTTGAAAACATTCTTCTTATCTGATCAAGTATTTCTTAGGAATTTCTTCATAGACTGGGGTCACGAGACTCTTTCAGAAAGACATGATGCTGCCTGGTGCTGAGAACTGCAGTCCCAGTCCAGAAAAATGTTTGGCTCTAAGCAAGTTGGCAGCTCCTTTATTAACATATGTGAATGGTATCATGATTTCAGAAGTTAAGCAAGGGCTTAAACAATTTTGTTTTGTGTTGCTTCCCTATTTCAATGAAGCAGGCAGAAGTTTTCAGTGTATTTTCTACAGCTTATTTTACACTTTCCTCTGTTCCTGGCAAGAGCTTGTGACTCTTATAGTTCCAATTTCCTCTTGAAATTCATCAAGTATAAAATATCACACTGTATAAAGTTAATTTGCTTTTCACTTGCTAAAATGCCTAGTCCTAAGAAAACCTTAGAAGTTATTCTCTAGCAAGCTTAAGTGGGAATAGGCCAGCAGCCTCCTGTCTTAAAACTGGCAGTGAAAAGAAAAAAATAAAAAATAAAAAAAATCTAGTGTCATTTTTTTGAGAATGTAGGTACTTCCATAGTGTACCTACACTTTTCTTCCTAAGAAATTGGCACTGGGAAATAAGAAGGTAACAGATATATATATGTATATCTTTATATGTATAAATATAAAATATATATATATTCATTTAGAAAGTTTTCATGAGGGAAATAGAAGGAGACTATATGTGACATTGGTATATACTGAAATTTTTCTGTTGTTGTTAAATCTGAGCAAATGTAGAGTTCACATTGGAAAATTAATAATTTTTAATTTCAGTTATCTAAGGAAAGTACTCTTTTTTTGTTTTGTCTCCACTATGCTATTAGCTTTTCATCTACACCAAATGACAGTAGTTACTAAACAATGCAGTAAATTAAAATAGACCCTTCATCTCCCTCATCTCTAGAACAAATTATTAGAGAACTAATTTTGGGCAACCAGGTTTTCTTCAGGATAAGTATGTCAGAATCAAAAACCTATGAAGTTCATTAATGTGTAAATGCACGGTGACATTTTTAAAACGTGCGCTGACTTTTTATGAATAGATATGCACAGTGAATATGAAAAGTACATTTAAATATATCAGGGTACTGTGAACTTGTGTTTCAGCCTGGTAGTGAATACTGGATTCAGGCACAGGCTCATATACTTCATTGAGAAACCTGTAATTCTGCTTGTTAAGCTGAAGGCAAGTAAAAAATGTATTTGCTACATCTGGGTTGCAAGATGAAAGCACAGGATTTATGATTAACTATGCATCTGTCTTCGATAGGAGACAACAAGCAATAACTTGTTCTCACTGTATATAGCACCTTCCAGATGAGAAATGAACAGTGGTCTGCAAATTCAGGGCATCTTTGTAACACTTCAAAGAGTTATTTCTTTCTTGAGAGATATTATCTCTATTTTACAGTTGAAAAAAAAATATGGAGGAATGACTAGCCACAGTCAATCTTTTCAGCCATTAGTTCCATAATAATTCCTGCTTGTGTCTTAAAGTTCTATTCTGGCACCTGTCAGAGTAATAACCAAGCTCCTCCTATATTACCTCAAGATGTTGGATGTATTTCAGCTTGACATCTATAATTAGTGCCTAAATAAGTAGAATTCAAGTCATCTGCAGTTGTTCATCATTAAGCAATCAGAACACAGATTAAAGCACTTAAATTTACATTTAGAAATCTTCTGCTAGAAATGTAAGTGAAAGAGGGAAGTTCTGGGAGTGGTTCAGAATGTCTGAGCCTGCAACCATCAAGTACAAGGTCATTCTTTCTTTTGAAATAAGGGATGCAACAGTATGTAGAATTATGCAGGAAAATGAATGGAGTATTAGGAATGTTTGCAAGTGATTTCAAAAAAATAAATTAAAATTTGTTATCAAGTATCTATTTTGTTCTCCATTTTGGTAGGGAACATGAATGAAAAACCAAAATCAATTTGACATTACACTGAACACTAAAACAAATTCTATTTATCAATTCTTCTTGCAATGATACTTCTAGGGTAACTTGCAGTGTCAAATGAACATTACACACAAAAACATTAACATACTTACAATTAAAGATAGTTACTGATTAAAGAAACTAACAATATACTGCACTTTGAAATGGAACACTTGACTACTGGAACCATACAATGGAATCCAACATGCTCATACAGATAATAATCCCTAACTTTATATATATATATATATATAATATATATATATCTTGCAATGGTTATCAAATAAAAAGTAAATTTTTGAGGTTCCAGGAGGTAGTTTGGTAACATAAATTGCTCTAAGCCTATTCTGTAAATATATTAGTGAAATCCCATGAATAATTTCACAAAGATGTTTGTGTTGGTGAAGTAGATAAAAATACCTCTTGTTCTACTAATTAAAATCAGTAGCTAAACCTTGCTAATCCACCTGAATTATCATATTAGTGTGTTGTTACTAGTTTCCTGTTTTGTTTGTTTGCTTTGCTTTGTTGTTTTTGTTTGGTGGTGGGTTTTGTTTGTTTGTTTTGGAAGATGTGATACATGGCAAATGCTTTTTAATGCATTTCATGGAACCATAGAAATGCTAATTAGAAGGAAATTCTGGATGTGTCTAGTCCAGCTTCCTGCTCAAAGTGGGACTGTAGCCAACACTAACCTTATGGTGAGGGTTGTTTTTTTTAGACCTCGAAAGTTTAATCTGAGACTCTCAACATGCAAATTCTGTTGCTTGCCCCTTGCTTTGCTGTCTACTACTACCAAGAAGTTTCTGGCTCTTCTGTCATTGTAAATTCCATTAATCTCTTGTTGTTTCTGTTTTGAGCCTATTGCTGTAAAACTGTTGAGTCTTTCTGTTACTGAATGTAGTACTATCACAACATTTAAAAGAGAATATCCCTTTCCCACCAATTAAGTTATAAATATGATTTAATATACTTTTATATGAACATGCAAGTATTTACACATAAAATTCTTTTAGATATGTATAATATATATCTTTCTGAAAATATTGAAAGTAAATTTAATTTTAACCTGAAGTAGTCATTCCTTCTTGCTTATGGTGACGTCAGAATTTTAAGTTGTGATTCATATCCTTCTTTCATATATATATTAGAATTGAAAACTACAGATGCATGTAAACTTGCACACATAAACATGCATATGCTCATTCTCTGTGCAGTGTAGATGTATCACAGTTTGAAATATTTTATTCAGGAAACAATTGTAGAATGGGATCTGTATATTTTTTTCCTCTGACAAGGTTGCTTCTCTGGCCTATGCAAACTTTTGGCTTTGAAGTCACCCATGGAAACATTTAAGTATTTGTGACTACAGTGGGAATCATTTTCATCTGGGCAAACAGATTTTTTGCCTAGAGATGGACTTCAGCCATGCAGATCAGATCCAAAGAAGGATTGAGGAGACTGAAACTTCCACTTACTGCATGTTGGATCCATAATTTTAATTTAACCCATTACAAAGATAGGGACTGCATATTAAATACATGTACTGATCAATCTGGATGTTATTTGCATCTGTGATTTAGTTAAGATTTTATATTTGAATTCAAGAAACTCTTTAAAACACTCAGCTAAGTACCATTGGGATGCAGAAATCATTCCATCAGAATAGTCTAAAAAGTCACTGCAGCGAAATTGTAAAATGATTTAAGATTGTTCATGTCATTACAGAGAAAAGTTTTTTTGAAAATGAGAGAAAAAAAATATCAGAACAAAAGCTAGTTATGAAATACGATGCAGACCATACTTTCTAGGTATGGAAAAAAAAAATTAGGTACTAAAGCACATATATATTTATTGAAATAAGACTGAGTTTTTCTTACAAGTTCCTCCCCTTTCCCCTTTTCCATCCTAACTACATTACAGAAATTGTCTCTAGTCTTGAGATTAAATATAACCATATCATATATGCCATGAGATGAAATATATTGTTAGCATCGTTTTTTAACCTTGCTTATTCTTAAACACTGTCAGTAAAAAGACAGTAAAAGCTACATTTGCTATATTATTTACTGCTGCAATAAAAGGTAGCAGTTAATTCCTGGGGGAAAAAAAAAAAAAAAAAAAAAAAAAAAAAAAAAGACAATCATGCGACATGACAGTACCTAATAATACTATAATTGCTCTAAGACAAAAGGATAACTTGTGGTTTGCAGTGGCAGGATTATGTCTTACAAAGGTCCTTGGAGTAACTCATGAGATCCTATTGTACTGGGTCTGGCTGGGATGTTAACTTTCCCTGCAGCAGCCCATATAGTGCTGCACTCTACACTTGTAGCTAGAACAGCAGTGGTATCACACTGGTGTTGTGTCCGCTGCTGAGCAGTGCTGGCACAGCATCAGGACTTTCTCTAACCCTCCTAGGGGGTGGGCAAAAAAAGTGAGAAAGAAACATCACCAGGGCAGCTGACCTAAGCCAACCTCATTGTAGATCTTCAGAAGCCATCTGGACCTGTGTGGTGGTTTTACCCAGCTGGACAGCTGAACTCCACCACAACCACTCTCTCATTCCCCCTCCTAAAAGGGAAAGGGAAGTAAAATATCATAAAAGAGGCTCAAGGGTTGAGATATGGACAGGGAGATCACTCAACAATTATCATGATGGGCAAAACAGACTCAGTGTAGGTGAATTAGAGAAATTTATTGACTATTACTAACAAGCTAAAGAAGTGAGAAACGATAAAAACAAACTGAAAACACCTTCCCCCCATCCACCCTCTTCCACCTCCTCCCCCTGAGCGGCACAGGGGAATGGGGGAATGGGGGAATGGGGGCTGTGATCTGTTTATAACACTTTGTCTTTGCAGCTCCTTCTTGGTCACTCCCTGCCCCTGCTCCACGTGGGGTCCCTCACACAGGATGCCATCCTTCCCGAACTGAGCTTGCGGGGGCTGCCCACAGGCAGCAGCTCTTCAAGAACTGCTCCCACATGGCTCCATACCATGGGAGCAAACTGCTCCAGCACAGGTCCCTCACAGATGGCAGCTCCCCCCAGACTCCCTGCTCCTGCATGTGCTCCTCTCTACAGGCTATAGCTCCCTCCCGGGACCTGGTCCTGCTGGGGCTCTCCATGGGCAACAGCCTTCTCCAGGCCACATCCACCTGCTCCACCTGGGGCTCCTACGCAGGCTGCAGCCTGGAGATCTGCTCCATGTGGAACCCATGGGCTGCAGGAGGACAGCTTGCTCCACCAGATGACTCTCCACAGGCCATAAGTGGACTGCTGCTCCGTGCCTGGGGTATCTCCTGCCCTCCTTCTACACTCACCTTTGTGTCTGCAGGGCTGGTTCTCACTCCTCACTCTCACAGTTGATGTTGTGAAGCAGTGCTTTTCCCTTAAACATGCTGTCACGGAGGCACAAACAATGTAATTCACTGGATTTGCTCTGGACAGTGACAGGTCCCTTTGGAGCTGGCTGAAACTGGCCCTTATCTAGCATGGGGCAGCTTCTCAATTCTTCTCACAGAAGCCACCCCTGCAGCCCCTGATACCAAAACCTTGCCACGTAAACCCACTACAACATGGCACTGGGCAACCTGCTCTGGATGTCCCTTCAGAGCAGGGGGTTAGACCAGATAACCTCCAGAGGTCCCTTCCAACTTCAACCAGTTTATGATTCTGTGATTCTTTGAAAAGGACAGGTACCTGAAAGGAGGCTGTAGCAAGGTGGCGGTTGGTCTATTCTCCCACGTGCCTGGTGACAGGACGAGGGGGAATGGGCTAAAGTTGCGCCAGGGGAGGTTTAGGTTGGATATTAGGAAGAACTTCTTTACTGAACGGGTTGTTAGTCACTGGAATAGGCTGCCCAGGGAAGTGGTTGAGTCACCATCCCTGGAGGTCTTTAAAAGACGTTTAGATGTAGAGCTTAGGGATATGGTTTAGTGGAAGATTTGTTAGCGTTAGGTAGGAGGTTGGACTCGGTGATCTTGGAGGTCTCTTCCAACCTAGACTATTCTGTGATTCTGGGATTCTGTGTGACAGTTTCTTCTCCAAAGATACAGAAATCTAAATACAAGAAATAAGACAGAGATGGGAGATTTCAAGGGAACAATTAAAAAATACTAATTAGCACTATGACCAGTAGTTCAGAAAATACTGTTTGCATACATAACAGCAATTTTTAATGAGTTCTGGGCTATGAAGTTACTTGCTATCTGAAAACATCCACAAATAATATTTATTAGCAGGAGCCTGCCTGCTAATTACCACACTTTATCTTATCTGTGATATATCTGAGATAAATATATAGAGATATAATATTTAATCAATACATTCCTCAGCACAAAGTGAGAAAATAATTTCTCATTTTTTTATATTTTTTGTCTTCTATTCTGGCTTTATCCTAGTGTTCACTTAAAATAAAATTTCAAATACTGGCATGGGTATTTTCAAGAGAGGGCAGTGACATTTATAAAACTGGAAACAAACAAACAAACACTTATTCTAAATCCTTGAAATAGATAGAGGGAACACCTGTAAATAAATAAAAAAAAAAAAGAAATATTTAATCTGGGTGTCTATAAAAGTAAGATCATGCCATGAAAATAAATTACATGGAACATGGAAAAATAGATATTGATTTCAATATTGATAAAAAATACAGATAGGCATATATTGTTGTAAAGTCTGGTCAGGGATAATTTCAAGAGTGGCTTGACTTTTAAAAATTATTTATTTATTTATTTATTTATTTTGCCAAGTTCAATAAGTCCTTGAGTATGTGTGACATTTCTTTAATTAAAAAAAAAAAAAAAATTAGCTACAGCATCTAACTTTCATAAGTACTTACAGTACAACTTTGTGACCTTTCCAATGCATTTAACTTCTAAGGTGATTCTGGCTTTTGTCTCGTAACTCATTTTATACCAATTTTAATTCTTATCATGCCTAAATGTACTGGTGTGTAATAGATGGTTTTCCTCTTGCATAACTTAAAAGTGATTCAGTTCTATAGGTTTGTCTTTGTGTACTAGCTGTATAGCAGAGCAAGGAGATTGTTTAATTTTCATGACATTCACTCCAGTAAGTCTGTATGTAGTGAACAGAGTTAGGAAATACAGGGGAAAACTGCAGACAAAAGCAATGTCCAAACACTTTCTTTCTCTGTTACATACTACATACAATGGGTTAAATTCATGAGAGATCACTGTGTGCAGAAAGGATGTTGCATCATTACCTGATTGAATTCCCACTAGAAACAAGGTCAATATGAAAAGGAATGTGGGGAAGAATAAGTTAGAAAAGCCAGAGATGAATTCATCCCATCCTTCAGGCATTTCATGGAGACACTGAAGAAAGAGGAACAATTGTTGCAGGAGCCTTCTGATAATAATAATAAGAGACAGTTACTTCTAGAAGAGGGTTGAGGTGGACTGAGTAAGTGTCTGTGTCTGTTCATTGGATACAGAAATTTCTTTGGAAGACAAGGGCATCTATATTAGGATAAGTTCAGTGCTTTGTGACATGCATCACAAAGCATTCATATGGGTTTATTGCATGAGGAGTAGGAAATACTGGTCTGGCTTGGGAATAGAAGTAATTCTTTCATATAGTATCAGCACATTATCAAGAAATAAATAAAAGATGTTAATTATTTTATTGCAGTATATTTTTAAAAATAAATTTAATTATTTAGCATGGCATGTTGCATCCTGCAAAATGTTCTTGCTTAGAACTGGTAGGACAGGGTCTCAGGGAAGATTTGTTTTAGTACGTCAGAAAGTCTGAGGACTCAAAGGCATGAAGTGAAGCTCTGTAATATTTTTTGAAGGAAATTCTGTGTTGGACAGTGTGTTCCTCTCCATCAAGTGGTTACTACATATTCTGAGGGATCTGCAACTGAGTGAGAGAAGGACATGTTCTCAGCTTGTGTAGCTGGTACAGCTATGCTGCAGTGACACAGATCCAGAGCAACCTCAGAGAAACTGAACACAAACATAAATTTTAGGAGTGTCTGAGTGGGAATGTGGTGTTTCACTACACTCACCCTCTATATTTTAAGTCATAGAACTGAAAACACTCAACAAAACCAAGAATGAGCCACAATATTCAAATACTTCAGTAAAGATTTAGATTTTCTGGGGTTTATTTCCAGCTGTTAGACCAACAAACTCCTACTGGTCTGTGAGCTAAAGCAATAAAAACAGCACTTACACAACAGGCAGACGTTAGATACTGATGCTTATTTCTTTCGTTATACTTAAAATGCTGTCATTCCAGGCACAAACCAGCTACCTGAATTATAGTTTCCTGCATTTAGTAACAATAGTCCTATCTCAATATTTTACAGGTATCTGTGCCCACATACAGCTGCTGTTATGGCTCTTGACTGACAGCTTACTCCAGAGTTTAATGTTCTTCTAAGGCCCCATGACTCAAAGGACCTCAAGTAAACAGATCTTTTCACGGGGCTCCTTGAAGTCTGAATATCTGGCCTTCATTTCCAGGTTGCTGATGAGAATTTCTTCACCTTCCTGTGCCACATAGGGTGCATCCACTCTCTCACTACACTCACTTCCAGTCCACAGGTGGCTGTCAAGACTGAGCTGTGTATATTACAGGATAAGGTGCACAGAGGTGTTCTTCCTTTTTTTTTTTTTTTTTTTCTTTTTCCGTGAGGGAGAGAAAGAAATTACCTAGGTGTGTAGTTCTCAGCCTGTACAGAAGGGGAAGGACAACATGTAAGATTATCTAAAAACAGGGCTGCCATCAGATACGTGTCCATTGCCAGAGCATGTCAATAAGGATTATTCAGTCCTTGTGCAGCAGTTTGCACAGCTGCTTGGACAAACCATCTTCCTATCTATGGCTTCTGGGGAGTTGTGGAGAACTCCAGTAGGGAAAATGAACATCTGTGGCATTCAGTGAGGAAGTGTGCTTCTTGGTTAAATTCTCCTGATCTGATCTGAGCTTTGATTTCAGCCTTGATCAGTTGACTCTGACAGTATGTTTAGTAGACTGAGAAGCTGATTTTGTTAGGATTCTTCTTTTGGGAAACCTCAGCCCCAGCTGAGATGACATTAGCATCTGAAAGCTAATTTTAAAAATACAGAGTAAGAGAGATTACCCAACTCACTTGCAATAGTGAAGCTCACAATAAAAATATTTCTTCGTGCAGTGCTTGTATTTCTGGACTATTTTGCCAGTGGCCTTTCAGCCCCAGAAGTCATTTATTCTTAAAAGTATTAATTTCATAAAAAAGGTCATAAAACAGTTATTATTTACTGTGTGTCAGCACACAGACCTACATTACACTTCATCTTAATATTCCATTTCTGGTGAATGGGGAAAGAAGTTGATTAAGCATGTTAGGAAGATGCAGTAGAAATACTGGTTCTTCTTGTATTTCAACCAATAACAGGTTTCAGTAGGGAAAGGTGAATTAAGTCAATCAGCTGTTTACTTTCTGATTCCTTCGGGAGATAGTAAAATGCTACTGTGTGTTAGTGGTTAAGAAGCCAGAGAGTTTGGTATTCAAACAATATCAGCATAAATAACAAGTGGGCCAAGAAACAGACATTGTAGTTTGTTTCCTTCTTTTTATATTATCTCTTCTTCTTTGACAACTGCATAGCTACACCCAGAAAAGCAGTAATTATATCCACAACCCATAGAGGTCCCTCATAACATGAAAATGTTGTGACATCATAGTCCTTGGTTAAGGAAATTATAATGATGGCAAAGATTAAAGCCACAGAGTAAGACAGGCAAGGGAAGAGAAGAGCCTCAGAGATCTTCTTGCTCAAAAAAGCATGAAGCCTTTCTGTTTTGAGAGAAAAAAATGTTGAAAGGTAAGTCACCTTGATTTTACAATTCTTCTTTGCATGGGCATGTTGTTGCAAATATTTTTCTGTTGGTGTAGGTGTAAAACCACTCATGGGTAAGGTAGAAGAGAGGAAATAATGAGAAACAAATTCAGTGGAAAAACAAGTGTTGATGGCGTGACTAGGCAATGAAGTAAATTTATGAACTGATTTGATCATGGAAATTAGCACCTCCTTTCCTTCAAGTGTGAGTCAGGGTGAACATAAACATCACAGCTATGTGGAAAAATATACTACTGTAAAAAAAAATAAAAATAAAAAAAAAATTGCAAGAGCTTTTTTAAAAAATTGTTTTGACATCTTCTAAGCAAAAAAAAAAAAAAAAAGTATTTGAAATAACTGGGCCTTTACTGTTCAGAACAGGAGAAGAAATGTATAAGTGCTAAGAACACTGTGTGACACAAATTTCTAACTGCAGTGGTATTAAGATATTAAAGATATTAATTTTATTAAGATACCAGTGAACCATGATCCACTGTTGTGAACTGTAGTGTGATAATACAAAAGCAGTTTTTGACTCAAATTTTGCTATTTTTTTTTAACATTCTTGGGTTGACATTGGAAATGCTGTAGTTTAAAAAACTTGAAGCAGTCTAACATTTTCACAGGCAAATACACATCTTTTTGGCCTTTCCTATCAAAAAGAAAGACGAAATGAGGAAACACTAGATTGTCTAAGAGAACTGTTTGTCAAACATTTCACATCTAGAAATGACATGATGTGACAGTTATTCTAACAGATTATACATATATTATGCATTCACTTTGCCTTTCATTTTTAAATAAATAAATTTAATTCAGTAAAATTCAGACACTGGTGACCACTGATCATTTTGTTATCAGTTCTTCCGTCAAATCTTAGTTTTTCTTTGTTGCAGCCATGTATTCACTTCTTTGTGCAATATAACAGTCTCATTTTTGTAAGTTCATTGGAGCTGGCAGATAACTAAGAGAGCTTGAATTCCAAAGCAGAGTCAAAATTTACCATGACTAATGCCAAATCTGAACTCTATTTAATAGAAATATTGAGTAACCTCATATTAATCTCTTTTTGATGTCAGCTATGGCTAGCTATAATAGCTGAAGTCAGATCCCTATCCATGATGTATATATATATCCTCCTCCTACAAGTGTTTTCTTTGGTAAAGAGCTATAGTGAGGAAGAACCCCACATCTAGTTCAGGCTGGTACAATGAAATTCAAAAACATTATACACACCCTGTCATTTAAAAGTCCTTGACTCATGTATGCAGGAATTCAACAGAGCTTAATTATTAAATTGGTGGATTTTTGTTTGTTTGTTTGTTTGTTTTCAAGATACTTTTAATCTATTTATGTATTGTAAGGTTTTCTTAATCAAACAATTTTTAAAACATAAAAAGTAGATGGGCATGTGGGTAGCAGAACATATGAACAAAAAAATTTAGTCAATATCTTAAACTGTGTAAGGACTTCCCCCAAACTGAGTTCTTAGAAAGAGAACAAGCAGACACAGCTATGACTAGATTTTTCTTCATGAGAGCAGAAAATTGCATGATGTAAATATTGTTTTTATTGTACAGATCTGCTGTAACGAAGAAAAATGCATGCAATATTACATTTTCTCTACTATAAAATGGAAAAAAAAAAAAAAAAAAAGTTACTATAAAAAAGTCTAATCCCTAGCCTGTGTTGTATAAACCTAAAGCAATGGTAATCAACCTTGATGCGTGACTAAGGCACACATCTGTCTATATGATTTATGACAGAACACAATCAAAGAATAAACTCTGTTCTTTTTTTACAGAAAGAAATACAGTTCCCTGTAAGATTATATTTTGCTCTATAATGAAGCATAGCATTTCTTGTTTTCATATTTTCTTTTCCACTAGGCTTTCTAAGAGCTATACATATACATGATTTGGTTTCTTAGCAGTCATTATAGAAATCCTTATCACCCTCTCCTGTGCAGAGGAGTAGAGTTATTCATGATGTCAGAGAAATGGTTTAATCTGTTTTATTTCTTATGAAGGAACAAAAGTCTTAATAATAATAATAATTTTAAATAAACATCTAGGAAATTGTCTTTTTTTAAAAAAAATAAAAAACTGTACAACAGATGAGTGTATATAAATAGAGCAAAAATTATTTTTAAATGAACTTTAATCTTCAACAACACATATATCATGAATAATAAGAATTGCTACTTCATGTCTATTTCATAAAATTTCCTATAAAATACCAGCCGTAGTCAAGAGATATAGTGAAGATAGCATGAACAGTTTTGCTACTGGAATTCAATGGAGACTATCTAATTAACATCAACTACTGAATAATCACCAGGAGATCATTTTTCCTTGATGCAGATACAGGTTGTGTTCAAAGCTGTAAGCTTTTAGGTGAGTCTTCATATTTTTTCTTCAAAGGGTGTGTTTATAAGCACAATATTACTTGAGTTAAAACAGAAGGTCTTGAAAGGTTTGCACTAAAGTCAGTGATGAGATTTCCACTAACTTCAAGTGTATATTGTTAGGTTAATTAAGACTTGATGTTTTCAGATGCCCTTGAGGCTTTATTACTGCATTTCAATGAATGTCAAGGTTATTGAACACCAATTAGGTGTTCTAATATGCAGGATATGACAGAGCTTGGTAGCAGAATATTTTACTGAATTAAAAACAAACAAACAAACAAACACTTATTGAAGACCTTGAAATAGTTTATCTTTTCCCCACTGTTGGTCTTTGTTTACATAGTTGTAATGAATCACTTTCAAAGGTGTATCTCACCAAGTCAGTTTATGCTACTGGTGCTGGCTGGACCTGCCAAACTAGCTGGCAAGAAGTATTACAAGAGAGACTTCTGTGTAAAATTTCTGGATCCGTGCCTCAGGGAGGAAGCAAACTCTGCTTATGTATTTCTCACATTCTGTATTTAATGACCTTTACAGAAGGAAATCGCTTGTCCTGTGGCATCTATCTGCAGGAAAGCTGACTTAATAAAGAAAAGGAAGGTCTTGCATCAGTGCGAACAGAGCGGTCAATTAGTAATTTTACAGTCACGCCTAAGTTATGTAGTGATGTTTATGCAACAGTCTATTTAGATGGGCCTAGAGGAAGTTCAACAAGAGTAGGAGGCATGGAAGATGGATTCATTCACTGCCTTTGTTTTAGGTCAAATACCTTATAGCATTACGTTATGTTAATCTACAGTTATATCTGCTACTGCATCTCCATCACTCATCCTGGAGCCTTAATCACATGGTGATCAGAAATGTCAGAAACAATTTTGCATATGGAAGAAATGCATCTACTCCTTTTCATGGAATTTTGTTGGGAAGGCATAAACCAAAAGAGATCAAACAGAATATTTATATGATAAATGATTTGTCTAATTACAGAATAAAACAAATGTTAATAGACCTGAGTACAGCCAATAAAAGATACCAGTTGAGAAACTGCTTTCTATTGTTAAAATCTGCAATATGCACTAGCAGAAGGTTTTTACTATTTTTCTTCTTCCAAATTACAGTATTTGCCAGGGTATTCAGATAGAGTGAAATTCATACCAGGATGACAAGATAACTCTGTCATTCATGCCATTATTTCACTCCCAAATAGCAGAAAATGTAATCTCTCCATCTTAAAACCATCTGAAATGGATATATATATATATGTATATATATGTATGTATAGGAAATATATAGACAAAGACAGTAGTGCATAGGTGAAAGAGGACAAAAGAAAATAATTTAAAAATATGGATCAGACAAAGGATACCTGATAATGCAAAGTACTAAAATGATCAAGTGTAAGTCTGGGCTCCTGTTAATGCCAGAATGATTTAATATCAAATATCTTGGAGATTTCTTCTCAAGGGTAAAAGCATGTTCCAAAACCTATTACATTTAATTTAGTATTTGCTGATACAAGAATCTTTCAATTGTTACCCACCTTCGTCGCTTCAGCCAGTACAGGGAACAAAACTTGTTATCATTATGTTTGCTTCAGAGAGGATTTCAGAAATTTACAATATTTTCCCACATCAGCCTGGGTAGAACACAATATATATCCCATTGGACTCAAACTCAACATCTTACTCTCATGCCTTTAGACCCCTAAAGTAGCCCTCAGTTACTTTTTTTTTTTTTTTTTTTTTTTTTTTCCTAATGTCGCTAGCATGTAAAACTCTGATTTTAATTTCTTAAGACCACCCATTAGGTTTTCCCTTCACTTTTCCAAAGATGTTTCTCATTGGGAGTAATGTGTTTGCCCTTATACGTACCAGCCAAGAAAGGCTTTCATTAATAGGTCTAGTACAGAAAACGTCCGTGTTAATTTTCAGAAATAATTTCAAAGACAGTGAAATGTTTCTACATCTCTTTCCCTGTTGGTGGTATTCCAAAATGTTAAGCCCACACAGTAATATGTGTAATATAGCTTCTGATAATGTTTATGACAACTGGAGACAATTAAACCCAGCTGACAAGAACTGGATGTACTTCATCCAAGCACAAGCAGAATCTTTGACTGTGAGTCTAATTTTGAAAAGTCGTTATTTGCACAAATACACCTTTAGAGATAATTGGGAACTAAAATATATATATACAGTAACTTATATCATTTCTCCATTAAAAGAATGCTGTTCTCTCAAATGTTATCAGTCATCATACAATTATTATGCATGGGATATAATTTATCTCTGCAGAACACAAAAGTATGCTTTCATAGCATCTACATCCTGCTTCCACTTTATCTCAAGAATTTGTGATAATCAGTCTTAGCAATGGGGCAAAACAAATCATCACCTTTTAGGACTACCTTCTTATGCAAATATTGACATTTAATGTCAAAGACAAGTATCTTTCTGATAATGTATTCATTCACATATCTAGTTTTGTATACTTGATGAGACGTTGTGGTAGGACTCTTAAGTCAAGCATAGTTTTGTGATGAGACGGTCCAAGCCTTTTCTTAGAGTGAATTAAAACAATCAAACAAACAAACAAAGAACAAAAAAAAAAACACCTCCAAACCCAGTCAAAGCTCAGAGATCTTAAGTGAATTAAATTAAAATAAGATCATTTGAATTCTCCCCCCTTCCCACTGTACCTTTCAGATCAAGTTTCTGTTCCCAGTCAGCATTGGGATTCCTATGTTATCTGGAACAACCTCCTTTTCCATTGCTTTCTGTGTTTGCTGCCTGCTTTTCTCAGGAGTGTCTGCCCATGCCACAGACTTAGCCTCCCTTTTTTTCGCTTCCCTCACCTCAGGAAGCCATTCTCAGCTGGTGGCATGAATATAGACATCCTCATCCCAAAGAAATAAAAGCCTTCCTTCCAGAGGATCCTCTCTCATCTTCAGCTCAGTAGTTCAGACAATGTGAGCTCGTGGGATCTTTTCTTACTTATCACTAAGACTTTTTTTTTTTTTTTTTTAAATCATGTATCCTATATAAAATATAACGAGCATGAAGTTAAAACAAAAGCAACATCAACAACAAAAACATGGGAGAGTTGCTTTATCTGAATTTATATCATATCTGTGTAGGTCCATTAAACAAAATAGCTCCCCAGACTAACACTTCATATGTGGAGGTTTCCACAGAAAAAATGTATGTTAAAAAGTGTTCATAAAATATGTGCTTCTTTTAAAATTGTTATATGTCTTCAAAAGCTTATAGTTCAAATTTCTATTTCTAAATAGGACTTCCAAGTGAATACAAGCTAATCATATCCACATAAGGCACCCTCTCTGCTCCCTTCTTTCCTTTTGTCTTGTAAGAAATAATAAAATGAGCAGAGTTTCCTATTTTTTTATTATTATTATTATTATTTCTGTTTTAATAATAGGACACTTAACAGGGTGGTCTGTGCCTTTCAGTCCTATAGCAGTTGTTCAGGGAGCAAGAGAGAGGGGCTGGACTCTGCTGCCCAAATTCTATTATCAGAGCCAGCTGGAAAGGGGTCAAATGGTGCCTATAAAGGACTGAGAAACATCAGCTGTGAAAAACAGCAGGAGGTAGTTTGGCTCCTGTGATTGGTCCTGAAGTAGTAGGAGCAGACTAAAAGAAAAGGGAGTAAGAATCCTACAAGTTGTTAAGTAAAGAACATTAGTTTTTCTTTTCTACATGTGTGTATATGTATGTGCATGTTGTTGGGTTGGTCAATCAGTCTTTGAGTCTCTGGGTTTGAGCTATAAAATGTTTGCATAAGGAAAATGTCTGAAAGAGGTACAAGAATGCTGTCTGTCCCTTCTTGCCTAGAGAAGCAGACCAGTGAAAATGTTTAAAATCCGCGATGCTCGTTCAACTTATGACTGTGAGGTTTGGAATGGACTTCATATGCATAAGTAAAAATAAATAAATAAAAGGTATGCACCTGCAGTAGGAATTTCAGAAGGGATTAATAACTTTGGGTGATTAAACTTTGATGCCCCTTCTGAGAATCTTAAGACCTGACTTTCCCTCTATTTTTTTCTGTATATGTTCTACAATGTGAGAAAGTAAGCTTAAAAAAGCAAAAACAAAACTTTGATATTAAATCATTTAATTGACATTTTTGTAGCTTAGAGAAAAACTCTCTATCTTTTCTACATATGATGCTAAACAGCTTAGTCTCTTTAATAGTATTTTAATTAGAAACTTCTATGCAGAATGCTGTTCTGTGCAGATGATAAAACTACTAAAATACGGTTTCTGTATCTCTAGGAAGTGTTGATAGAACTTTAACAGAAGCTTTTTCATAACAGTATGTTAATATCACTCTAATTCTCCCATAACTAAGAATGTTTTCTTCAGCTGTTGTACATTAAAGGCAATTGTTTAGTGGTGTGCATATGCTTCACAGGAAATAGAGAAAAAATCAGATTGAAAATGTCCTAAAAATCAGATTAATTAAATTTATAGTCCAGAGAGGGCTGGCTTAGTAGGATGTTCACAGGGGTACTGTAATAATTACTAAGGCTTTAGGGGAACTGGAACAATAATTTGTTTTGTATTCTTAGGACACTCTCAGTTATTTTCCGAAGTAATCGTTTAGGATCAGATTAAGAAAATATAAAATCCATAGAAGTACCTTTTCTGAATTCTTCCTCTGTTTACTGTTATTGTGGTTTATGTTGGTGGTGTTCAACCTAGCTGAGAGTGTACACCAAGTTTAGTTCTTGCTTTCATAGCTCCTTGAAGTAATGCACGTATCTTCCAGTTACTTCCCTGGTCTTTATTCAGATTTTAACATGAGAGAGTAAAGTCTGAATTTTTGCCTTTAGCCTTTAGTTGGGTTAGTTGGGTTGGGGAAGAATCATATAATACCTTGGGTTGAAAGGAACCTTAAAGATCATCTAGTTCCAACCCCTGAAGTGTATCCCAAGACGGCAAATCAGACAGCAGCTATTGTATCATTTAGGGGCAGGGAGATTAGGGGAAAACCTTACAAACATTGTTCTCTTTAGCTGATAAAGTAATGTATTTAATGTTAAGTCACCAACAGATTGGGTTACACAAGATCAACACTCGTATTTCTGAGATATTGAAACCTTTTTTTTTTTTTTTTTTTTTCTGATTACTTTAATGGTGCATGTTGTCTTAAGTTTGACAGGTGATGTGGCAAAGTTCACAATATTGGTTTCTTCCAATGAATGGGGTTTTGTCTGCATCTTTTTAAAACTGGAGGGTAGACTGTCTTTCAGTAAACTTTTTGTAATACTTTTCTATAAGGAAAGAAGCCTGTAATCTCATTTACGATTGTCTTATTTAAAAAAAAAAAAAAGTATATATTTAGCACCGTTCATCCAGTGTCTATCACTTTTACAAGGCCTGAGCACCTCATTAGAGCTGTAAATCATGATCCAAATACAGGAACTTTTTTTTATTATTATTTTTTAGTTATACTCACATGTAACAAGCAAGACATAGCATAATTTTACGTGGGAATGTTACTAACTGATTTGCCAAGGAATGTTAGGTATTGTGGCAGAACATATAAAAATACATGATGTATTCTCCAAATCTGTAGGGTCCCAGAGCATCTGTCATAAGAAATTTAACAACGTTAACCATCATGGTATGTGTGTTCCAAACAGAAATCTTTAATTTGAGATGTTCGGTAAAATGGACCGACTGCAGATAAAACTGGTTTTAGTTCCATTTTGACTTGATCTTTCATGGATGAATTCCACATAGACAGAGCTCTGAAAAGGCTGTATGTAGCTTTTTCCCGCCCCCCCCCCCCCCCTTCTCTATTTAGCTCCTCTTAGTGCAAGAGTGTATTCAAGAGCTCAGAGCAGGAAAGTGCAGCCCAGCTTTACTCACGTGATACACATCAGGCAGTGGTAAGTTTGTCATATTGCCAGTGGAAGTTATGCACCAGTGCCTGGAAGGTCCATTTACATGAGCGGTGTTCTCATTAGTGAGTTGTAGAAAGTCTTAAATATTTTTCATCTAGCTTGTTTTCTTGCAGCTTCTCAGGAAAGAAGGGTTGGGAATAGATGGAGAAGAGGGAATTCATACAGTCTGAAGTTAGTGTAGGAAGGTGAAGTGTTTTTTTCCAATGAAGGGAGCAAGGCTCTTTTAGAGCTTGAAGTTAGGTGATCTGAGCTACTCCATTATGAGCCTGGCTTTCTGATCAACTTTACTTGGCTGCAGTTAGCCTTTGTGAATACCCACGTATGTCTGAGTAGACCTGTGAGGCCAAAAAGTGCATAGTTCTTATGTTTAGCTTCTAGACGTGGGCAACATGACATCTGTGTTACAGCACTCTGGCTAATGTCAGATCAGGTTCCCTGGCATGTGCTCTTGCTTGCTGTTTTTTTGCCATAGGTTTGTACACACAATGCTCCATACCTGTGCTATATGATATTACTGCAGCACTGCAAAACTTAATGTCCCCTCTCCAAATAACTATTATCCCCCTCCCCTTTCCTATTGAAGATTAACTGAGTGGGCCAAAGCATGCTATAATGTTTCAAATATTGAAAACAATTTGATTCAATGTCTTATGACTAGGCTTTCCTTTATAAGGAGATGTAACTTTGTTCCAATAAAAATTGATGCGTATGGAGGGTTGTATTTTTTTTCTATTAATGAGACAATCCTAACAAACTGCAGTTGCAAATCAATGACTTCATTTCATTACAGCAAAGACTGATGTTTTATACAAGAGCAATACGACTGGGTTTCATCATAAGCCTCCTGCCATGCACTTTCCTAAATCATACTGAATTTAGAATGTTCTTGTTATATAGTCAAGGCTTTGAATACTTTAAAGCAATGTTCTGGTAGTTGTTCCTATTTATTTTTCAAACCATATAGGTAAACCTTTATGTTTTATCTCTAAATTAGTTGTATTTTTCAAATTGTTTTCCTTTAGGAGTATCAAAGAAGACATCAATCAAACAAGATCATCTTGCTTTGACCATTAAGCACTTGTTGTTGTGAGGCAAGTTTTTTTTTTTTTTTTTTTTTTTTTTTTTTTTTAACATATTTTTAAGTGTGTTATAGCCATTCTGTGTGAAATTGCTATGTTTCTTAAAGATCCTAACACTTTGAAATTTATGCACAGGATTTGAATGTTAGCTTTGATTATTTTTCTGTTAAAACCTCAGCTATATGTTCGTGTAGACACAGCTGATTTGATGGACACAGATAGACACCATGCCTATATTAAGGTATAGGTCCAGTCCGTCATGTGCCCTACAGTTCTGGTCTTGTATATGACCTGACAGTATCGTGTCTGCTTATTGAGGTGAGACCTTGCTGATCAGGACTGCTTCTGAATATTTTGCTTTTCTTTGGGGAATTTCAGTTGGTAGTCATACCAGTGTCCCTCCTTCTTGCAAACTGGGAGTAAAGGCCATGATACTCCTGCCTCAGGGTTCTGGACATAGCCAGAGTGTGGATGTGTGGACAGGAGGTCTGTTTCAGCTTCGGTCTATAACTGCAATCTCAGTAAAAATGCGGTTATCACACCCAGTAGAACTTTTGTGCAAGAGGAAGCAATATTTTCAAGAGTTTGCTCTTGCAAGTTAAGCTCTTGGATGGGTGTTTGCATGTCTGAAATAATTTCAAGAACTCAGATACCACACTTATGATTCATTTGAGAAGCAAAAACTTTTAAGGTGGAAACTTCAAATAGGAAAGGAAAACCATAAGCCTTTTAATACCCTCACAAAACCTGTATTTACCTGGAGATTCATTACTGAGTGCCATTGGAATTTTTAATATTCCTATTGTTATAGGAATTGTGGCCAATTATGGGGTAATTTTTACTTGCGTAGACCCTGAAGTACTTTTGATCACTAATCATATAGGTTCTTCTCAAAAACATAGGCTATCAGTACTAGTTTCATTTACATACTCTGAGATATTTTCTAGAGCAGCCTCATTTACCTAACTGCAGTGCAGTTACTATGCAAACAAAACCTAAAGCTAGATGATATGAATATTGTTTGAAGTCTCATCCTTGCAATACATGCTTTGACAAAAGGCCTAAAGCATTAAAAGGAAGGCCTAAAGCATAAAGGAAGAAAGCAATTCTTCCTTTCTTGAAGAATTTTGTTTCTCACTCTATGTATCAGCTGCTGCACATGGAGCAAAGTGCACAAGGATTTTCTCATATTCCTGTCCTTTTACCCTGGAGTTAGTCACAGAGGGAGAAAAAGCCTTGCATAGACAAGAAATAGCTGTGATAATTTAGCCTTTAGTGTTTAAGCCATGGTCTAGTGCTGCTGAATCTAACTGAGCTTGGCATCATTTGAAGGAGATTGCTGAAGTGTGAAAGACACTGACATGACTATGATTAAAAAGTATTGAAAAATTATAGACCACACTGCAAGAGGCTCTTATTCAGGTGGATGAGGTCAAGGCAGGTTAACACACAAGGAACACTGTTGCAATTGATGATTGTGTACCTCAGGCAAAGATATATTAAGAATTGTTTCATTGAGTGTATCCTGTCCTTCACCTTACTGACAAGACTACAATTGTCAAAACAAATTTTAGAATCATAAAAGTTGATCTTGCTGTTTCTGTTTTTAGAAGGCATTATGCATTGGTAGGAGCCCCTCCCTCTGTACTCTTTCCCTTTGACAGACAGTTTTTTATTCCTCGCTGGGAACCTGAGCAATAAGAGAAGGAAAATAGAGAATGAGGTATCTGATATGACCCAACAAAAAACTCAGGTGACTGAAGTTCTAAAGATATGATAAATTTTAGGGAGGCTCCTGCTTTCTTGAGCACCTGTTCCCATATCTTAATTGTACCCATTAAAAATGCAAAACAAGTGTTTTACTTAGGGTTCATTTAAAAGTAAAAACAGCAAGTGGTGAACTTTCAAGTTACTACATGCTTCAGGATGGGATGAATGTTATTTTCAACACTCTGGAACTATGATTCACCCCAATGTGTAAAGATAAATATTTTTTGATACTCAGTAATATTTTAGTCCCATTTTCATGGCTGTATCCCAGACTGTAGATGAAAGCTAGGTATCTGTTTTCTTTTTTTGGCATACAATGATCTCCTGATTTTTCCAATCTAAATTGCCCTCCAGGGCACTAATAAAACAAGTCATGGCTCACAAAGTAAATTTCCTGTGTACTAATTGAAAACGGTTTCAAATTTATTAGGGCTTCAATCATCTTCCCAAGATCTGATTCTTGTGTTCTCAGTAGCCAACATGACTATTAATATATTTACCTGAAACATGAAAGAAGTATTAAAAATAGTCCTCAGGTATTTTTAAAAGGAATGGAGAAAAAAAAATGCGGGGGGGGGGGGGGGGGAGGGGGCGAGGAAGAGAACAACAATAACAACAAAACACATTTCATATAGTTGAATGTTGTTTAAAACAACATCTGAAACTGAGCATTCATGAAATATTCAATTTTACTGTACTCCGCAAAACGTTCCTATATATGTTCTCCAACACTGGCTTTAACATATGATCTACGAGAATTTGCTGATAGAACTTGTTCAAAATGGTAGAAAAGTCATAGAAGCAAGGACATTGGTTTCTCCTGCTTTGCTAGGTCTGTCTTTGCCCTTTTTAAGATACAGGAGACAGAGAGAAAGGGCTGTTGAAATGTTCTGGCTTTCTCCCCCTTCCAACCACACCACAAAGTGTAAGTGCTATGTAAACCATCCCCCAAAACCCACAAAGAGTCTGCCTTCTGCTCTGTGCTTCCTCTCTCCAAAATACTGTACTGGGAGGGAGGGCACTTGTCAGATTTCCTGGCACTGCATTTCATAGCAGAGTTCCTTTAGCAAGAGAACCGCAACCTCTTGTGCAGACTGAATTAATAACATGACAAAGCATTTGGCCTCCATGTGGATGAGGGCTGGCTGAAAAATTAAAACTCTGGTTTCTGAAAGATTTCAGGGTTGGGGAATTTGTTTTATTTTCTTCATCATGTTAATAAATTGTATAAAGAAAAAAACAGGTAGGAAAGAAAATCTGATTTTTCTAATAATGCTGATATGTTGTGAATGTTCAAGAATAGATCAATAGTTATGGCTCTCACCTGTAATTAAAAAGCAAAACAAAACCTTTTTACTCTCACGTCTCAGGCAAATCCTAGGATAAAACCAGTCTCTTTTCATTGCTTTTGTTGCAACTGTTTAGTTTTGTGAAAATACTTAAACACTGGGCCAGAGTCTGGCTGGTCTGGTTGGGATAAAGGAATGGAGTTTCTATAGAGAATGATTCAATATCTCAAAAGACATAGGAGACTGACTTCAGTTGACTTTTTATTATTATTAATTTATTTGGTTCAAGGTAATCCCTCAAGAAGGAAATGGCAGAAAGTTTTGTCTGTGAAGCATCTCCAAGGATGGTGCTCTTTGTGCTTGGAGACGTATTCTTGGAGAAATACAGTCTTTATGGTTGTTGTTCCACGCATACAAATTATTTTCACTGGACCATACGTAACATTTGTGCATAAATTCCATGCTCTCATGTTTTGTCTAAGTAAAAGTAGAGTCAGGACAGTTGGGATATTCCATGAAAGATCTATCTGCAAAAGGTTTCAAATAAAAATGTTACTGAAAATTATTAGTTTTCACTAGAGGGGGGAAAAAAAAGTATTCTGACAACTATAATTTTTGGATGGAAAAAAAAAAAAAAAGAAGAACACTTTGAAGAACTCACAACCAGCTAAAATGCAGATGGATTTTGTTTGTATGTTCCCTGAAAATTGTGGTGCAAAACAGTAATCCTAGATTGATGACTCCTTGTGCTGGCAATTGTTTGTATGTGCTGCTGTACCTACCATACCTTTTGCACCACTGCTTTTCCCATCTCAACACAAGAAGCTGTACTCAGTCTCCAATTTCTATTTTATTTAGCTCCAAAACTAAATGCCATGGTTTGAGCTTCTTTCTGCTTATAGAGATATATTCTCAACTAGTGTACCTAGAGGGACTACAATAATATCTGCTAGCTATTCTGTCCAGCCACAGTTCTGTCAAGACTCATGTTCGTGGCAAAGACAACAGAAGACCAGATGAATAACAGTTGCAATGCTATAAACTAATTCCCAGATGCAGAAAAGACTTGTTGTAAAGGCTGTATTGTACACGTGGAAATTAAGTCTAAACATACTGCAGTCCCCATAAGCTTGTGAGCCAATTAAAATGTCAGTCATGACAGCAACATAGTAGATACTGTGTTTCTTCTTCTGTTCTCTGTATTAATATTTTTGATATGTTCATGATTTATTGAAAGAACAAAAATATAACAGATATTTCTCCATCATTTGCTTCCTGTTATGCTTAGTGCAATTCTAAACATAATCTCAAGCACTGAGATAACATTGAACTTCAGTAATTGTAATTTCTTTCAAACTATTCTAAGCAGTAGTTGTACTTTTTCAGTCTTGCAGACTAACATTGTCCTATAAATCTGTAATGGATAATATGCCATTTTACAAATGTTAGAATATAAAATTTGTGTTTTATGCAGATAAATCTTTTTTTTTTTCTTTTTCTTGACAGGATTGTACTTCAGAAAGATGGAGTACAGCATCATGATGTGATAATAAAATCTGTCAATAGTTAGATATGTCTAATGGAAAAAATCTTGTCACCCATTCTGTACTTTCTGATAGATACGAGCCTAGCTTTGAAGTTCAAGCAAAAATCATTTTATCACAGCTTATACTGAAATGACAACAGGTCTGATTTTTAGGTTTCTTTCACATTACTATGAGAGAATAAAAGCTTCAAAGTAATCAAAGTAAATTAATTACATACATTTTTGGACCATTTAGAGTGTTTGAAAAGTGTAAAGCATTTTTTTGTTATCTTTGTTTTTTTCTTTAATTTGAGTTACCCAACATGTAGGTTATAGAAAATGCTGGCAACTGAATGGCTGAAGTCACTGAAGACTCAATGACTTCTGTTTCTGAGGTTTCCGCCATTTCCATTTCAAATTTTGATGCTTTATATTTGGTGACAAAATGTTGTCAAATATCTGCCAGTCCTTACACATTGGGCATCTAAAGTACTGTTATGCAGAGTCTTTGATAAGCCAATACAAATGGGAAAAATAATAATAAATTGCAAGAAAAAATACTGTATTTTTGCAGAGGGTGATTTATTTTGGCTAGAGATCAGAAAACTGAAAAGAAAAAAAAAAAATAGTAGTATGTACAGGGAAAGTGAAGTCACTGATTTCCCTCTCCCCTTCAATATCTTATCTTTGAATCAGTTCACTGGTTTTCAAATGGGTATTTGCAAAATCAGCCACATCCGTTATGTATAATCTTTCTTATGTAGTATGTCATTGTGCAACCCCTTTTGAGCTAAGGTGATCCTGGGGGTTTTTGCCAGGGGTCCCTTATCTCTTTTGTCTTTCCTTACTTTGTTGCTTTTCTCCTTGTTCCAGCTGAGCGCCACTGTTTTCTGCTCCTCTGTTTGTTTAGGTCCCATGATTAGGCTACAATTTTAGGCCTAATAATGATATTTTAATCTTTGGCCAAGATTTGAGAAATGGTAATAAGAGATGATTTTAAAGCTCCAGATCAATACTTTTGTACCACCACAGCCATTTATACTTATTGGAAAGCAATTGCAAGTTCTTTGTGTACCTGATGGTATCCTCCTACTACTGATTATTCGTTTGCCACATTTGGTTACTTTGTTGATGGTCCTATCTGAAGCATTTACAAGAATAGACTAAATCTAATTTCTGAAGACTCCTTGAAATGGGATGGGAAAATTACAATGACACTGAGCATTCTCAGTAGCAGATAAGTTTGGTTTCATGGGTTTGGTCTCTAGTACCATTTGAAATTAATTAATTACCTTTAATATTATGAGATACACTGAAAGAAAACTCCTGTTAAGATAAATAAAGAATAGAGCTTATCCCCAGATATAGAAAAGTGGTGTAGACACAACTTCAAAAGATTTTACTATTTTACTATTTGGAAGCAACACTTAAGAATATTAAAAATTGCTCTGAGGTCAGTAGTGCATTTCTGTTCCTCAAGCACTTCTATTTGTTTCAGTAGGGAATTTGAGTTGCATACTAATTATAGTGATACTAATACTGATTTGAGAACTAATAAAATAAGCTATACCTTATCCTATTAATTTAGAGGTCTCCGAGAACATTTCCGCCAGTGGGGAGAAAAACAAGCAAACAAGAAAAAAAAAAAATCCATATAACTTTCAAAATAGCATAGCATAAAGGCAAATTAGACACAAGTGAAAATGGATAAAATGACTAAAGAAAGAATTATATGTTCTAATTTATACCTTAAACATCTATAAAGTTGCTCAGAATAAATTCTAGATTTATCACCTTATTTTGTTTCCTTTTGTTTCTTCATTCCTATACTAGGAGTTAGGACTGAGAGAGGTGAAAGCTATACTTTGGTACTAGCTCCTGGCTAGGCTAAATCTGTCTATCTGAACATTCCTCCTCTAATAGAAAATCTCAGCTATATCCCAGGACAATGCTACTTCAAAGGTCAATGCATCATTCATGCCTAAACTTCAGGGACATAGTAAAAATGACATTTGAAACCACAAGCCACAATGTTGCCTTGGGATTTTTATTTTATTTTTTTATTTTACATGTAACCAAGATGGACTGTAAGGAGTCATAGAGTCAGAAATGAAATAAGGACTCAACGAAGAAAGGCTTACAAAGGAAAGACAAAGTAAGGCAGTTAATGCAAAGAAAAAAAAATGTTTCTAAAAAGCCAAAAGAACATTAGTTGCTATCCTCTTCTCAATACATGGTAGCTTGATTCAAGTGGGAAATATAGATTTTTAGGAATGTCAGCATGAAGATAAACATCACACTAGTAGGTCAAAGGATTGGGGAAGAGGATATGTTTACCACATTTTCTGGCTTTCTGCCCTACCTATGAAGCTGAGCATAGTTGTACAACAAGTTATGTGGTTATGATAATCATATTTAGAGACATATTGGCTATTTTGTTATTTAAAAAAGTACATGTGTATCTCTCCAGGAGGAAATGCAGATTTGCTTCTAAGCCAGCTGACACAGCAGAATGGAAATCTGGACTGTCCCTTACTCAGCTGCACAGAGATTCTTTTTTCACTACCATTTATTTTCAGTCAGTGTAGGATGAACTTAACAGTTAGTTAATTTGTGCTGATTGTTTTGAAGAACAACTTAGATAAGCTGTATGATTTTTGGACAGGTCTTCATAATTCTTTAACCATTGCAGAGATAAGTGACTTTTTTCCCCACTTTGTTGTTTCTCTTTTAGTATTATTTCTTAATTTTTCCTTCTTCATAATGTAATGAGAAATAGAGATGTGTTTCTTTGGTACTCAGAAGTTAAATATTTCTGTACATTTCTGTACACTGTCCTATCATATGCAATATAGATTGCATATAAATATGTCAGTTATCTAAAAAAAAAAAAAAAAAAAAAGGCAGCTGTTTGGAATTAAATACCATCAAATTTATGGAAGATTCAAACTGAGATACTAACTGGTCCCAGAAGAAGTCCCTGTAATTTGACATAGGTCTGATGTTGTTCTAAAATTGGATTTACCTGTATCTGTTGATTTGAAACTATCTTCTCTGTTCTTCAGTCTGAAACATGCTTGTATCAGGTATTAGTTATGCACTCTCATTTCTAAGTATAATCTTCCATGGACATAAAAAATACCTCCACCTCTCATAATTAAAATAATCTAGAACAGAATTATGAGGCAACTTGTTATTGCTTCTTCTATCCACTTTTAAAAATCACATGGAAATCAAATCTTCCCTTGCCATTAGCTTTGCACCCAGATCCTTCTTAAGACTGGTCTTTTCAATTACCAACTGCAAAAAGGAACAGGCTATAATTAAGTACAAGGACCAAGAAACAAGTCTATTTTAGTAGAAATCTCTGCATCTTGTTCTAATATATATACAAAATAATTTATGAAATTTGTACAAAAAATAGCATATACTATCAACTCTATCATCAGTGAAACACTGACAGTCGTTATTTCCTTTTACCCTTCTTGCTGTCTAAATAAGAGTAGACAATTAAGAAATCTCAGCTTTCATAAAGTTTATCTTCCAGGTTGGAGAAATATGAAAGGAAGATGCAAGGAATTAAAAATAAATAAATAAATAGAAAAACAGAAGGGGGAAAAAAAATTATCTTCCCTTAGTGAGTGTAAGCAATTAGGTAAGCTGATTTGCAGTGAGGTCATCTGTCAAAATTGGAAGCTAATTTGAAAATGGATTAGCTTAGAAGTAGCACTTTCTGCTCCATGGGCTTCAGTAGAAAGTGATTCAATTTTGTATCAGATCTCATAAACTGGATGAGATCAGTGCCTACCTAATGAGCCATTAGGCACTGGGCATGCTCCAGTGACAGCCTGCACAGCTGTGGTTGCAGGAAGTTTACCTGATGGGTTTCCTCTGCTTTTTGCTCACTTTCTACAGGTGTGCTAGTTGATTATTTTGGAATAATCAGATTAGGAGAATTGGAATGAGCTTTTGAAGCTTTTTTTGAATTTTGAATGAATTTTGAATGAGCTTTTCAGGTGTAAGATGAGTGACAGCAAGAGTGAAGGATCAGGATACCACACTGCTACAGAATAAAAGAGACAAATCTGCTCTGTGAATACAGAAGTCAGTAACAGTACAGTATAGATTAACACAAGAACTCTTGACAATTCCAGTGGCAGAAGGCCCTGATTCTGGTCCAGTTTTTTGGGCTGTGTGCACACAGGAGGAAAAGAAAGACCTTTTTCTCTGCCCTGTCGCCAGATTTCATCTTTTCATCTTTTTTTTTTTTTTTTTTCATCTTTTTGAGGTTGAAAACCTCAACACCATTCCATCAGCTTTTCCAAACTGCTTTGCTTGAAATTTAAGATTACAGCCATGTTACAGCCATGTATTGTAACAAAAATCTGGAGAAGAAAAGTTAATATAGTCTCTGTATAAACAATCAGAGCCATATAAAAGTGAGTCTTGTGTGTGTTTCATTCCCTGTCCTGCATTCCTTGGAAAGGAGATGTATCCGCCTGCAGTGGCAGGGAGTCAAAATGTACACTGCAGTATTTTTTATACAGCCAGCTGAGGAATTGGGAAGTTAGAGTACTGTATATTCTGTTCAGTCTAGATATATGCTTAAAAATAATCCCTTATTCAATCATTAATTCTAGTTCCTAATAGGTCTTCTGCAATAGAAGTTTTATTGAAGTAAACTGTATTTTCACTGAATTTCAGGGCAAATATTTCAGATAAGTGTTAACAATTGTAATTCAATTTTTTGAATATAGTTTTATCTATTAAGTTAATGCCAGTTTTTAGAAATAGCAGTTCCACCAGGTTGACTCTGAAACACAGTAAAAGTAGTAGTATTATATTAAATCATTTTTTCTTGGAATTTTCTTTCAAAACAACAGGAGTGATATACTAAACAGAATAGCAATTGAATAAATAAATAAATATAAGGGACAAAAACCCACAGTAATTTTAAGGTGAAGTTCCACTAGTTTCTAAGAGAGCTGTATAAAAACAATGACTGCAACTACAAGGTGGTAGACGTTTGGACAAAGTACCTCCTGTAGTGGTTTGTACCTAGCTGTGCCTTTCTTCAGCTTCTCAGCAGCAAGCACACTTTGTTTTCACATATAAGTATTTTTTCATACGTTATGGAAGCATGATAACATTTAGAACTGTAAGATTTTGAAACCAAATTCTGGATTTGATTTCTGAGGTACATATTGTCTGCCACCTATCTCCAGATCTGGCTTTACAAAGGCTCCTACAAAACCATTGAGAACTTTTGCCCGTATTAAGACGTCTTTTTCTTAATAATTCAAAACATTACGTAGGAAGTCTGTTACTCAACTACTGTCACACCGAGAAAACATTCTGCTTGCCTTTGGCAGCAGGGTGCTGAGATTGGCAATTCGGTGGGACTGCACGTCTTTTCAATGCAGGAGATGGCATTAAACCTAATCTAATCTGCTAGGGTTTGTTATGACTGGACTGCGTGGTCACTTTTAGATTCCAACAAAATATCACTGTATGTTTAATAAACAGCTTTGTCATTATTGTATGCAATAATTTACTATGGTAAATTAGAAGTGAGGTGAATTTTTGTGCCATTTGCTTAAAAGAAAATCTGTGATGTCAGTAACACCTGCTCCCATTTTCTGACCCTACAAAGTGAAAGAGGTTGGTTAGGGGGGTTAGATGTAGGAAAATTAGTTCTAGATGAAGTGTTGGGCAAGTGAAATTCTCACCCTTACTGTAACTCCAATGGGAGTAAGACCAAAGAAATCTTTTTTTTTTTTTTTTTTTTTTTAAATTTTAAAAACTTAAAAAACAAAATTTCACATTATTTCTTAACTATTTCCTTCAAAAATCCCACCTGAGGTTCAATGGTTCAGTGTGCCTAATTTGCCTGTTCAAGGTGTGAAAGAACTTAGCTAAAAAGATTTGAAGTCAAACTGACTGTAAGCAACTGTTTGTGCTTGTTTTTAGCACAAAACATATTAGCAGATGAGAAATCCTGTTGTCCTTTTTTTACGAAGTAACACGTGCTCAGGTACTTTACTGACATCTTGCAGAATGAACCCATCAGCAATGTTTGAGTGGGATCATCCATCTCCCAGGTAAGGCTTTATTACATGCTACAGTCAGGCATTTTGTCCATGGCCTAGCTCATGCCTCCCTCTAGGCAGGGAGGCTTTGGGTTACTTGATCTATAATTAGCCATGACTCACAAAACCTTTAACTTATCGAGAATGCTGTCAGATGCACTGGAGACAGATCCACAGGATGTAGAATTAAATACAGGTGCTCCCTAATCCCTTTTGCAGAGCAGAAATGAAGGTGCCCACTTTGTGTAAGCTGACTTAGCTCCATTGAGGTATGTGGAGCTCCCGTGATTTATAACACCAGAATGTGGTCTGTGATGTTTCCATTGTACTTTGGGTCTTGTGGATGTATCAGAGGTAGGAAAAATAAAAATAATAATTAAAAAAAAAAAAAAAAGTTATGGCCAACTACAGATAGATGTGGTATATGATGAAGCTTCAAAAAATCTTGAAGGAATTCAAGCCAGTCTGAGTGTCTCTTTCCTCAGAGGTTCTCAAAAAATTATGTCCAACTCATTCTGTAAATCAGGTTCTCACTTCTGCCATTTTAACTGTAAAAGAATATCACCATATGTCACGAGGATGGGTCATTCAGTTAAGCTCCTACTTACCTGAGTAAAGGGATCAAGATATATCATCTGAGATACTATGGGAAGAATAAGAACACATCACATCATTGCTGTGTCTTCTCTGCAATACACTCCCACTAGCTAACTGCTAACTTCCCTGAAGATACAACTCTGTTTCCTAAAATATTCTATAGTCAAAGACTCAATGTTGTTATTCTGGTGTGGGTTTTTGTGTTGTTGGTGGTGGTGGTTTTGTGTTTTTTGTTGTTTGTTTTCATTCATTTTACCTAGTCACTTCTGAGAGGGAATATATCATGGCTGATGGCATAAAAATATTTCAGCTTCAGAAGCATATAGAAATATTTAAAATCAAATACTATTTCAGATAGCTGGAGAATTACCAAGTTCTTGTTATATATTCTTCTTTGTGTGTGAACATGAATATAAAAAACAAACAAACAAAAACTAATATCTAAGCATTTGTATGTGTTTTCCTCTAAGCTTCCTTAAAGACCATTTGAAACTCAGTATGTGTGTATTATATTATGACCCATAACTTTTATTCCCTGTATCTAGTTCAACATCCACAAATAAATTTTCAGCTATTTAAACCATCTTGCGTGTAAACAGTATCTCCTTATTCATGTCAGTGAAGAAAGTAATGATCCTAACACTGAAAGCTGGGAGAACACTTAGCTTGTATTGATAAGTATGACTCATAGATTTGGATGCTATTGGATCTTAGATATTATAGGGTGAAGAGAAATGCATGATGTAGAAGATGTAGAAAACATCTTTTAAACAGTTACAAGTTTCCTTTGTCTTAGTGGGAGAAGAGATTTCAGAAGGCAAATGACAGTGACATTTTACTGACTCCAGCTGCCCAAAATTATTGTTATTATTTTACATGGATATTTCCATTACATGAGGGAAAGCTGTTTGGGCTGTCCATATATTCCTTCTAACTTCCTTTGCAACTAGGGAATCCTCAATTATAGTATGTGTAGTGTCTTGATTGTTTTTACTCTTGTAGTATCACAAAGTTTACTTGGGGATTTGGCTCCTTGTTGTTGAAGTCTCCTTGAAAAAACAGACTCTTTCTTGGTAAATCATGACTCACCATCATTAATTCTCTTCCTGGCAGATAGTATTGCCAGTAGACTAAGTGGGATGAGAAAGCAAGATATTAAATAACCAACCACTGGATTCATAAGGGATTTCCAGGAATCAAGAACAGTCTTTTCCCAGTAGGCTTAACTATGAATTAGGCAAAATATTTGCATATTAAGATTTGATATTAAATTGACATCCAGTATATAGCTACTAACCAAATCAGCATCGTATCATGTATGGAGTGGATAAGTACACTGCTCCCAGTATTCAGTCTGAGCACACATAATATAGTCTGATGAGCTTCAAGTTGTTTATACAGTGGTATTGATAAGAATAAAATCTGGAATCCCAGTTAACTCTTCTACTAACTTAGAAGAAATACATAAATAAATAAGTAATCCACTGTCTTTCTGCCCAGATCATACTTTTTATTCAATCAAACGAACAAAAATTCTGTCTTGCATCCCTATGCCTGCTGTAGGCTTTTTTAACACAAGTCTATGAGGCTGGAGGACAATGGTGCACATTGTCATTTCTTACTGCCAAAGGAAGAAGTGTGATACCTAGCAAAGACAGAATTCATATCCTACAGTCTAGTGGCTTTGTTCAGAGTACTGTGCCAACAAAGTTTTTTTTTTTTTTTTTTTTTTTTTTTTTGTAGCCTTTCATATTAACCTCCAATCAGGTCCTCTGCTGACAAATTGCAAGGCAATTACTTACTTGCAAACTAAGACAGCTCCATAATGGTGTAGTGCAGACTGCCGTCAGGCTCCCTCTCCTGGACATTTATTCAACCGTGAGCTCAGGAACCTGCTGTGTTTTCTGCATACCTACAGCCATAGGTTGTTCCAACTTTTACAGCACATGCTTTCCTTGTGTGCCCTGCATACTACATTGTAATACAGGTAATTACACAGGTCCTTTAAAAGGTAAACATGATATTTTTAATAAGCCCTTTGAATTCAATCCTTCAGGTGATTTTCTAGTTATTGGCTGTTTGTTCATTATTTTGAGTCCCTGCTTTAAAAATTATGACTTTTATGCACTTGCATTTCAATTTTTCATTTAATAGTGTGGATTTTTTTTTGCCTGGTTCTATTAAACACACTTTTGAATATTGCTTTGTTTCCCCACATGCAGGTGTTATGAGGGTTATTTATATTTTAAAGCCTATAGTATGGTCACTGAAATTTCATATTCTCCTAGCCTTTTAGATGAAAATATATATATATTTTTATTAATCATGAATGGTTTAAATTTCTCTCTGTAATGCATCTCCCAGGAACTTGAAACACCTGCTGCTTTACCCTTGCCTTAGAAGAATTGGGAGGTTATGTATTAGTTTGAGGCTTGTGGATTAAAATAAGGCTTTGCTTTATACAAGTTCCACCTGGGAATGGCTGCTCTACAGTTCTATAAAAATGACGAGAAAATTTGTTTCCAGCCCCAACTACTTTGGAAAATAAAAGAAATTAATATGAAAATGTAACTTAAGCAAAGTTGACAAAAAATAGAGTACAGTGAGAGAATCACCAATTTTGATCTGCCAACATTTTGAGACCTCCTATTTTCACTGTACGTGTCCATGTGGCTTTGATTTTCTTCTGATTATATATATATATATATATTAAAACAGCAACAAATCCATTAACATTGTCAAATGCAGTGAAGAACGAGTGCTGACCCCACTGTGTGAAGTAGCACTTGATGCTGTGTGCCTTGGTAGAGTCTCAGTTTGACTATAAAGATGAGTTCATTTGGTTTTAATTTGAGGAAGTTTTATATTTCAATAAAGTCAAAATGAAATTCCCTTTGTTCAAATTAGTAAATTGTGGCAGTTGAGTTTAACATACATCTTCTGACAGTTAACCGTGACTGTTACTGTTTTCATCTTTTTTTATATATATATTTCAAGGAGTATAGGTAACTTTGTTAAGAAAAATGCAAACAAAAAGCAACGAAAATGGAGAAAAAGTATAGCACAATAAATCAACACTGTAGTTTTCTCTAGCTTGTGTACAATGGGAGAATCAAATTTAAGGTCATATGCAGGGCTATAGGCAGCTAGTTGCATGAGATGAGGTGACAGGTTTAGTCTTAGAAAACTTTGGCCTCCTGGTATTGTGGCTGCTGTTGCTATTTGGCTAAGCTGTTGTGTTGGCAGTGAGAACAGATTTATGCACATAAAGCTGCCATTCTATTAGGGCTTTTATAACACAAAATGCACTTCTCAAGTTGTACCTTGGTCTGAAAGAGCTGAAAGAAAGAAGCAATTGAGTACCAAGAGAATGGTACCAGATGCTGGCCTTTTGACACCAACCAGCGGGCCATGGCTGAGCATTTCCTTAGCATACTGTGCTTTCAGCCACCTCAGCTACCTTAAGAAACCCTCATAATAAAAAAAACACTACCAAAACCAATAAGTTTCATGAGCTTCATGTGAAAATTAAGTAAATAAACAAAGAGATAAACACATTAAAAATTCATGCTGCTGTTTTTTATTTCCAAGCTAGATGTAGGGTTATGAAAGACTATTTCTTACTTTCTAATGCCAGCAAAATCAGTAATTGTATTTCAGTAATTATATGTGGTGGGAGAATGTAGAGGGACTGTGCTAACCAGAATATCATCTACATGAAGAACTTGGGAAGGTATTCACGAGATCTGCCTTCACATCCCTGCATAGACTGCTCTTTGTGTATCCAGAAACATACATTAAGTTTCTTGTTTTCAGTTCTCACTCTGTAAAAGGGGGATGACAAATTTTAACTTCTTCTACCCTTTTATCTCTACTTTCTGTTGGGATTTAAGGGTCTTTGGGGCTGAGTGTGTTTTTTATATCTTCAAATTCCACAAGGGCAAGGTGAAAAGTGTGCTCGTAAACACAGACAGATACATTAAGAATTGACTCCTGTAGTTTAAATTAACTCCTTTGCACTTGTACAGTACCTTTTATCCAAAAATCTCCAAGCAGTTTACAAACAATTCAGCCTCACCTTATGAGTTCTTTAAAGATTATTGCAGTTTTGTAGATGTAAAGAAATGGGGACAGATAAAGTCTGTGATGTCTATGATAGAAAGATCAGCAGGCCATGGATTTAAGAGGACCTGTCCTCTGTTTTAACAAATAGTCCATCCCTCCTCACTTGCCCTGTGCCAAAATATTTGCAAAGTAATTGTATGGGGAGAGAGTAGGGACTTGTCAAACCGTAAGTGCTGCTCCCTCCCTAATGAAAGCCACAGGCACATGTTGCTAAGTTATTACAACACCAAAATGTGAATAATAAGAGTGATGAAATATATGGAAATCAGTTTAAATGGTAGAAACTAAGCACACCCTTCTGTGGTTTGTATTCAGAGAAAGAGGTAGTCTTTGTTAATGTTGTAAAGTTGCCTCTTACTGAGCCATGACAACTTTAGGTTTAAACTTAGCAAAGTAGAATAGAATGGAAATGGGCAGCTCTAGGGCAGAAAGAGTGATGGTTGGGACATCCATTTTATCTCTGTCATACAAATGCTCGCCACTATCTGCTCATCAGTTGACAGACACACAATATTCTGTTGACTCCTACCCAGTAATATTTTTAATACTTTCTTTTACACAGAACTTTATTTTCAGATATTAGATTATATTGTTATAACTTTGTTACATTATAGATTTTTCATTATGTTCCATACATTTATATCTTTGTTATATATTCTTCATCGTATTACATAACATTTCTTTGGGGAAAGAAATGATGTCATGCTGAAAGCTGAAATCTTGAGACCTGGGTTAAGGTCCCACTTTTGCCATAGGCATTTTATGTCACTTAATTAAACCCTTTCACGTTTTGTTCTTTATTTGCTTTGCATATTACATAATCCTTTAGAAAATGCTAGTTTTTTCAGCTAATCCAAGCTGAAAAATACTTCCTTCTGTTGTCCCAGGACAACTCTAAGTGTGTATGTCAATCTATACATTCAAACAATTAGTATAAATAAATGAGCACATGAGTGCCTATGTCTGTACAAAAGTATATACCCATAAATATGGACCACTTTTTCTGCTAAGGAAATCAAGTCATTTCCAAAGTAGAAGTCTTATAAGTGGTATTTCTCAAGGACCTCTTGGATCAGAAAGTAAAGAACCAGAAACTGAAGAATAGCTTCTCCAGTTGGAAACTCTTGGAGAATTTAAGCAAGCATAATATAATTACATAAATTGGAATTAAGCCAGGACACTGGGGTTAACACCCTTGCTCAAGTGAAGGGAGCCAGGGGACGATTCACAGCTATAAAAGTGGTCAAGAGCTGTGGTTTTAGGTTACATCCAAAATGCAGGTAACTCAAGGACATTGCTAAATGCATTGCATTGAGTTCAAACTTAACTTACTTAGAAATGCCTGACATACTTTTCATATTTATTAATATTTGAAGCAAGTTTTTTCACTTGTTGCTATACAGAGAGGTGAAGAAGTTAGAAGGAAAAAATATATTCAGTTAAAAAAAGAGTTCATTTCTGATCTGAGTGAAACCACATGGACATGTGTCCCTGTTATTGAAAGAAGCATCAGACTTGTATTCAATTTTAGTGTGCACAGTTAGGTGCCTAACAAATAAAATGTGAGTCCTTTTATAGGAACTTGATGTTCCTATAAAGGAACCTTCCTATAAGACAGATTCCTACAGGATGAATATGCTTTGGTTTTGTTTTCTGTGACTGCATTTGAAAGAACATGTTGCTATACTAAAAGGGAAGTGGCTGTACTGTAAAACTTTTAAACACTTTAAAGGCTTTTATATTATTATTGTTTTTGTTTTGTTGTTTGTTTGTTTTCAAGAGTAAAGATGAGATCAGTTTTGCTGTTGAGAACCTTCATTGACTTTCTTGTTTTTGCCCAGCTGAACAAGGACTATTTGTAGTTCAGAAGGTTTAGGCCCCAAATGAAGTATACAAGTTGACTTGACTTGCTAGGCATACTTAGATCACACTTAATGTAACTTGTACTAAATTAATTTAAAGCAGTATTAGGCTCTTTCAGAGAGTATAGGACTCCTTGTGCACAGTGTGAATCTCAGGAAAACATTAGTGAAAACTGCTTGTCTTCTCCTGATGTCTTTCCACAGAAGATCCAATGATCTTCTCCATTCTGTCTTTCCCTTCTTTCCCAGTCAGACACAGGCAGCAGTCTGGTGTGTGCATTCTAAGCTGCAGCAGGCTGTGTACAGCTGGGCTCAGCAGGCACACAGGTGTTTCTGCCTGTACTTTCCGTCTTGCTAATGCTGGCATTTTTTTTTAGGGGCAGACAGGATCTTTGGCAATTCCACTCGGATGTTTGGATGTTTTGCAGATACAGGGTGAGTGGAGCCCACCCAGCAAGAACAAATGAAATCATCCCTGTTCCTCATTGATTTCCTGGTCATTCTTAGCCTTTGGGGAAGAAGTCAAAGGGGACAGGTGAATCATTTAGAAAGTGTTTCTATATTAGCAAGCTTATTTTACTGCTTTATAGCTCAGCTTGAAAGGTTTGAACATGGGATCTGGTGTTCAGCAACATTCCACCTTTCTCCCAGTTCTACTGTCAGCCTGCTGAGGCACACGGAGGTCAAGCAACTGTCTGCAAGATCATCCAGTGAGTCAATGCTTCAATTCAAACTCACTCCCAGCATCTGCTTGACTCTTGATTTTTAGCTAGCCACAAGACTCACACTAAATTAATTGGTGAGGAACTGAACACTGGTTGGATTAAGTAGGTCCTTTTATGTTTGTGACAATAGCATGTCAGTGTTTTCATGATGAATAGAGAAAATCTGGTCCACCACATCAATCCTTACAGAAGAATTAAGTCCATATAGGATGAACAAGCTTTAGAAACTCAAACAACCCCAAACACACAAACAAATGAGAGAGTCTTGGGGCCATTCACTGTTTCAGTCAAAGACAAGTTTTCTTTGCTAATAGCTCTTGTGCTTCTGAGGCATTTTCTTCTGTGACCAAGGTCAGCATAACATGGCAGAAATCACTCTGTGGTAGGGAAGTGCACTGTTAGTTCTGTTTTGTATCTTCTTTTCTCCTTTCTAAAACTAGATTCTTAACCTTTTTAATTTTTAAAAAGTAAAGGTAATACTGAATATATACCCCATGTCCCCATTAAAAAATGTCCTCATTAAAGCCCTGAAAACGTTCAGAGTTTGAGAACATGATGGCTCTTAAAAAAATATAGTCTTTGGTGAACAGAAGATTTTATGTTTTACAAATTCCTTTAAGACCATAAAAGTGATTCTGAATATATTTTTTTTCAGTTATTCCACCAACAAGCTACTATTCCAGAACAAACTACAAATGAGAAGGAGCTAAAGGTGAAAGACTTTTATGAACAGAGTTTCTAGAAGTCTGCCTTTCAGGCCACTAGTCACTTGAAGAAACCAGGACCACACCCCTACAATCTTGTCAAAAGAGCATATATTAGGTTGTTAGGTATTTACTTTTTCATTTAATAAATGCTTTCAAATTGCTAGTGTCATATGTGGATAGAGCAGGAAAGAGTGTTGAGCAATGGGAGCTCAGAAGAAGATGGAGTGCTTTGATGTCACAGGATGTTTTTAGATCAGCTAACAGTCATAAAAGTTGTGCAGGTACATCATATTTTGTCAGGGAGATGATAGTTAACATTGAGAATATTTGTTTCTTTTGTAGAGGGGGAAGGTAATCTTCCTCTTCAGCTGTTACTGTCAGATATCACCTTTTCCTTCCACCTTTGGTGGAGTCAGAAAACAGCTCTTTCCAAGATCAGTCCCAGGGTGCAAAATGAAACCCCCTTAAATGTGAACCCAGAGGAACCCCACTGCTTTCCATTCCAAGTAGAAATACCTTTTCTGCTTACCTTCTTTCATACATTTTGAACACTGTGAACATTTAAAATGCTGTCAAATCAAAACACTAACAAAACAGATAGATTTGAAGAGCGAAAAAGGGAGTAGAAGTGACACAACTGGTGTCAGTCATACTGCCTAATGCTACTTTGAGACATCAGGTCACTGTAATGATAAGGGTGTCAAGAGCACACTATAGTAGTTTCTTGCCCTTTGTAGATTGCTTTCACCAATATATCATTTTGATCATCTCTTTACAATATTTCTTTTCTGTTTCACTTTTCATTGGAACCAGACCCAAAAATTCTTTATCATCCTCCTGTCTTCTGAGGAGATTAATTTTAGAGATGTGACTAAGTTTTGAAAAGTTAGAAACATCTGACCTTTCATATTATTACACAATTCTTTTTTCCTCTTTAGAGAAGTATTTCTAAACAGTTTCTCATGGAACACTTTACTAGCTGTTTTAAAATGTTTGGGAATGAAATAGTCTGCTTGCAACTAAGTGGCAGCACTTGTCCTGGAAATGAAATTCACATTGCTAAAGTGTTTATGGAATATGTGGAATGAGAGGATATAAATCATGGTCTCTCTCTACATACAGTTCAAAAACAGTAATTTCAAGCATTGCAAGTATTACAATAAGTTGTGCTGAAAAATAATTCACCATTTCATGAGGGCAGGTGGGATGGCACTGGCAATGCTTTTACCATCTGTAACAAAAGAGTTTAGATTTATGTGCACCTAAATAAAGAATACACTTGATTAAAAGTCACTTGTGATCATCTTTTAAAAACTTCAAAGATATCACTTAAAACAGCACTGGTGGTCCATAGGTCACACACTCATGACTAACTCTTCTTTAAATAAAATAGTAAAAGAAAGGGAAAATGTAATATCATATTTGCAGTAATAAAAATAACAAGATCTCCACAAAAATTGACCCAGAATTGGACATTTTTCTCTGTTCCTACTTTGGCAAAATTGTCAATTAGATCTGCTCATCTAATAAATTAGCTTTATAGTGGAATACGCAAGCAGTCAGATAAGTATATTACGATGTCTGTCCTAATGAGTATATAAATGAATTACAAAGATTTTTGCCATTTCCAGAAATAATGTAGAAAGCCTGCTTTCTTAATACGGACTTAACCAGATGAAAAGAAATTACAGCTTTGATTAACCCAAAATCCAGTGGGTAGAAAGTTATTTGTCGTGAATTTCATATTTAAGACTCTAAAAAAGTAAACATCTTTGTTAACATAAATATATCACATTGTAGTATTGCTTTAAATAGCATAATTAATTTATACTTTCTAAGTAGAAATTTTTATGTTCTGGTTTTTGGATTGCCCTTTTTTTTTTTTTTTTTTTTTTTTTTTTTTTAAATGAACTCCAAGGTAAAGTCAAGAATACCTGAAGTCATTTTCCATATGCTGTTCCCAAATGCTGTTAGATAACAACAGGAGAGTATTTGGGTTCTCACAGTACAGTACATAAATCTTATGCAATTGCTGTTTCAATTTTTCTCTTTCCTTTGAACTCTTGAATGGAAGGAAAGAATTTCTTAAAGACTTCAGTAGGAATGTCCCATTACAAAACATCAATCATCAAATGCCTATTGTACATTGAAAGTGAGGTGATTGTAATAAAATTGACATAACTGAGCAAGCACCATCTGACCTTTAGGAAACAGTGCTTATGACCTGAAGACCTAGTCTTCCAAACCTTAAGGAGTTAAGAGTTATCATCTCCCCCAAAAAATACCTCAGTAAATGAAGTGCTACATATGTATGTATGTGATAAAAAAGGTGGAATAAATTCTTCCCTGACCTTTAGAAGGGAGTGTTGACAGAACAGAGGTAGAGAGTGACTTTTGAAAGGAAGGGAAATAAGGAATATATCTTTGGGTCTAGATGGGAGCAGCTGCTCCCCTTATCTTGCATCAGTGTTAAAATAGTTGTTCTTCTTGCCATGTCAGCCGAGTCACAACACAGCATGCAATGCTGCCTTCAGTTGTTGCAAAGAAAAGGCACAACGGGCACCGTCAAAATGTTGTATCCACAATGTGAACATAAATCTTCCTTGTGCTTTGTCAACCTGTTTGCTTTTGTCTATGCTCTGTTTTCCATGTAATGTGCTGTCACTACCATATTATTCTTTCTGAGGTTGCCAGGCCTTCAAATATTTCCAGGGCGGGTGAGAGGAGGAAGAGCTACCGTAAGTTCTGACTCAGCATCAGACTGTTGAGTAAATGTGTTTCCACTGTTTACTTTTCTTCTTCTTCTTCTTCTTTCTTTCTTTCTTTAGTTGCTCCCATCTGCTTCTCTGTTTTATTTAAAATGAGTCAACACAACTGTTGTGATTGATCAGTGCAAACTAAAACATTCGGTATTTTAAACCTTAGTGGAAGGCCTCAGATCATCCACTGAAGAGGTTACTCTTCCCACTCAGGTTCCATTTACTTTTACAAAAATTAAAAGGTGTGATCATAAAGTGGGATGTAGTAGACTTCTGCATGCATACTGTGCCAAGAACATCAATGCTACAGAGTTATACCAGTCCATTCTTATATGAAATTCATTATATTGACCAACAGAAAATGGAATATTGACAAACAGAAAATACTGGAATTTTTAATGTAGAATTTCCAAAATTCCTTGAAAAAGTTTTCTCTTCCCATTAAAGAGTCTTTACGTAACTAACCCTTGGTTGAAGGTATATGCTTTCTAATAGATAGTGCATTACAACAGTATACAATTGAGTTGAGCAGCATATGTGCTACCCACAAAAAGATATATTTTTAAAAGAAATCTAGCAGAGACTTATGGAAAAATACATATATATAAAAATAAAAAGTAAACCTAGCCTGCTTTTGATGTGTGTTTGACACGTATTACTTCCTTCAGGTTTTTTGGTGGTGGTGGTGTTTTTTTATTAGAAAAACTTTGGTGATTTAGAATGCCAACTACTGGCTTCTGGGGCTTAACAGTGAACTTAGGAAAAGGAAAAAAAAATGGTAGATTGTTTTCTTTGTGTCTTTATCTCCGTATCTCTGTCTCTGTGCTTATATGCATTCCCAGACTACTACAATATCTTACAATTTACATAACAGATTCGACAATTTGAGGCAGACAGTTACTATGGTCTCCGTTTTGCAAACAGGAAACCAATGCACTGAGGAACTAAGCTTCATGGAAGGTCATCCAAGTAAACCATCAATACAGCAGTGTGTCATGTTCTTCTTCCTTAGTCTATCGGTAAAGTCCTACTTGTGAAAAGACATCAGGATGTACTTATCTAGTCCTCTCCTTTTCTTTTTCAGGCAGCACACTTTTTATTTTATTTTATTTTATTTTATTTATTTTATTTTATTTTATATTATATTATTTTCTATTATTCTCCTGAGCAGAAGATTTTAGAAAGGATCCTTTACTTGTCCTGGCTTGCTAAGGTTTCTTTTCAGGGGCAGATTTCTAGGATTCAAAATTAAGTACATTTATATCCCACAAACAAGTTTATAAATAAAACAGAAAGAGGTGCTAACCATATGCCATCTCCCAGTTTTTTGATTTCAAGGAATATAGTTCCAAGTGTTCTTTGAACCTGAGTGCAGACCTGCATTTTGTACTCTACAGATGTTACAGCAAAGTATCATTGCTTCTCTGGAGCACAGTGTACTGTGACTTTAATTCAGCAAAGTTCAGCATGTCAAATGTCAGGTTGTTATGACAGCAATAAACTTGTGATTCCCTTGAAGCAGATGTTTTAATTTGTTAGGTGTTTTTTGGAGGAAGGAAAATCTGCTTGCATTTAAATAGATGTTCAGACCAAGAAAGGAATTTGCTTGAAAACATCTTTTCCACCTGCATAAAAACTGTATCAGGGAGTCCTATGACACATGTGTGAAGCAGTGAAAGAAATAATCACAAAGATGACCAAATTACAGAAATCTCCTCCACACCTGAAATACAACATTTCTGGAGTAAGTGCGGTCACTTCAGCATAGGGCGTGGACCTGGATCACGGAGGCACTGTGTTTAATATATATGATATTGCAAAAAGAACATTAAAAACAAGAGTCTGCTGAACAACTTTCCTCCATGGGTAGAAATCTGGTGTATTGATGGTCCTTGCCACTGCAAATTACCTCCACACTACAGATCCTTCACTCATTTGTGCACTGTTGCTTTTGCCCTTGTTTGTACTGATCAACGTAGACTACAGTTTTAAAGCATGTGCTCAAAGTGGAAACCTTTGATGGTTTTCAAAGATAGGGAAGAATTATGTACCTGTCTGAGCAGTAGGTGAAGAATGTTACAGCTGTGGGAGCACTAATTCAAGTAATTAATTGATCTCTTTTTGCAGTGGAATACTTACTAGACCTTTACCCTGTCCTCAGAAGATGGTGAGGTTGTCCCCAGGCGTGAGTCTGATTTGGAAGTTCATAACATGCTGGATCCACGTGGGAGGCAAAAGCTTAGGGAACAGTCTGCCCCACTAAAAAAAACATGCACAGAAAAACTGGGCTAAAAGATCAGCCTCGGGTTCTTCTTGTGCTGGAATTACATATCTCAAGTTTGGCCATTATTATATCATGCATGTTAGTAGTTTCATTGTCTTTCTGTATTTATTTATATGCGTTGGGAAAGCCCTGGTTGCTGAGAAACCAGGAAAATCCTGTTTTCTTCTGGCTCTGAGAATTTTTTGGGGAGTAAACTGAAATTCATCTATGATCAAAGCAACTCAACAGAAGCAGAGTTAAAGACCCAAAGTCTAACATAATTTAGCCTAATGGAGACTGATCCCAAAATCAGCCACTCAGTTGTATTCTGGGGGCAATGTGGTTCTAACAGCAGTAGAAACGTATTTTTCCACATTGCTTTAAATGGCTTATGTGTTGGTAGGTCTGTTTACTAGATATCTCTAATAACTAAATAAGGAAGCAAGTTGGATGATTTAACTACAGATATATATATATATCAGTTAATATCGTAGTCTATGAAAAATTCTTGCATGTTTCTTTCATCTTAAAGCTCATGACCAGTCATATCTTAAAGCAGTGAATATATCCTGCTGCAGCAGTATAGAAGCATTCAGAGTGGCAGAGGCCTTTGAAATGACACCTACCTGTTTCTAGTTTTGAAATATATTGAAATAAGAATTTGGGTCATCTGTAGCACTAAATATTAACTTAATGGGAGTTTACTTTGGAAACTTCATTCTTGTCACACAATACTACAGCTAATAATATGTTTTCAGACACACCAAACTTGATGTAACATGGTCTATAAGTCATGGGGACTCTCTCACTCCTGCCCTCTCTCTGCTCCCACACACACACATCTGTGGTCTGTTTGAGGATTTTAAAGCTTTACTAAATGGATATGGCTGGTTTGCTGCTGGTGTGTTTGTAATTAAAAAATCATGACATTTGACCTTTAGTCCATGGCCACAGTATAATTGCATTCACCATACCTCATTTATGAATGCAAATCAGGTCAATTTAACTCTACAGTGTGTTTACTCTGCATATTTTTAAAAGCTTTCTCTTGCCACAGCATGTCTTTCTCCTAGACTGCTTCAGTTTGTGGTAATTGCAGAGCACGCTGTCACACTGGAATTGCAGGTATGGATGGTTTGAGTGGTGATAGAGTTTGAGTGGTCTGGAGATGCCTTGGATCTGTCAGCAGCCAAAAGTGATGAGATAATTTGAATGGGACAGCTTTGTCTTTGAACAGCTAACAGCACCCCAGAACAAGCTTTAATAAAACTAATATACCTTAGCAATAAAGCTAATATGTCTTTACTGAAGTTATTTATGCTAGCTGAGGATCTAACTCCCAGCTTGTTATGCCAGCAAAGAGGCCGCAGGTTTCAGAAGGCTCTGCCCCCAGCCCTTGTCTACAGAAAGCCATTCTTCACTGTGCCTTTGAACCCACACCATGCCTTGAGGTAAACTCCTCCCAAGTGCCAGTGAATTAAATCACCCTTGTATGGAGGTACACAGGGAGAAGCCAGGGGAATTTCAACTGGTCATTATCAATCACACAGCACAAACATTTTGGAGGAGTAATCAGTCTCTCTGTCCTTAGCACAAAGAGGTTTACAACACCAGAGGAGTTTATTATTATTGCTGGTCTAAGATCATCAAAGTCATTTTGTTTCATCTTGAACAGTAGTCAGAGGGGTTAAAGTGAGGTTAAACTGCCTAAACAAAATGGAAGCAATTACACAGTGGGATCATGGTGGACTGTTTGCTTTAACCCTCACTGACAAAAAAGGTACTATAAGAAAAAAGATCTGTAGCCCTTTACAATCATCTGTCTGTTTAAGTTCAGGCCAAATTTCTTCACCTAAATCTTTTGGGGAGTGTCACAAGTTTAGACACTATCAGTTTCTTCACAGTTCCCAACACAGCCCCCATTCAGTGTCTGATCTGTGAGCCGTTTTCATCACTCAGTGAGCTGCTTTGCAGGACAGTACTTAGCCTGCACTGGAGACAGGCCCGTAAAAGTTATACATTAGATTTTTCTACTTAGTGACTTGGCAGGGCGATGTGGAAGAGCAGTATGATCAGGAATGCAGAGCTGGACCTTTCCAAGCTTTAAATCGCAAGATGGGGAATTGATTCTACTTCATTCAAGGTTACACCACAGCTGAATTGTCAAACTTGGCCTTCCAGTGACCTTGATCATGTGATGGGAGGAGATCTGCCCTTTACAAGTTTTGTTTTTCTGTTCCTCGAAAATGGAAGGCAGTAACATAAACAGCTTTAACTTACAGTGTGAACACTGCTGTATTATGGGTCTAAACAGAGTCTTTACTGAATCCCCTGCAGGTTCATTGCTGTTGAGCAGAAAAACACGAGAGTCCTAGATGGTGAGTTTAAAGAAAATATAGTAAAATAAATAAATAAATAAATATTTTAATTCTACAAACAAGTATTGACTCAGTGTTTATTGAAACATGTCTGTCTGAAAGAGAACTGGGGCTTCCACAGATAATCCAAATGAAGAATTGCATGCCTAATTTTAACATTACGTAAGATGTTTGCAAAAGGGTTCCTCTGTACCCTGAAGGAATGTTACTGAAATAGCTCCTGTATAGATGTGAATCTTCACAAAGTTAATGGGAAAATATTTCTGTGATCCTGTGTCACACCTCTAAACAAGAGGTGACTCTTTCAAAGAGTTCTCTGTATCCTGTGAAGTGTTTATCTTGTTCAAGCTTGTTGCAAAGCTTAAGGACAAAACAGCAGGGAATGGGATAGGAGGAGAACACTGTGCTTTTACAATTTGTAAGAAAGCTTGCAATTCTGTGGTGTATCTTTTGCTGGAAAACAACAACAACAAAAACAACTTTCTTTAAGCAGAGAAAGCAATAAAAACAGCTTGTCAACAGAACAAAAGTGTCCAAATATCAAATATATATATATATATTCCCAGTGATAGAAGCGCACAGTGATGAATCAGGCTCTTCTCAAAACATTACTGTAAATGGTAAAGACTAAATAATATTCTAACACAAATATCTGTGCATCTCTGATAATTAATCACAGCCAGTGCATGAAGGAACATATTTTGATCTGTCTTGATCCAAGTTTAAAGTAATGGAAATCTGTCAGCTTCAGTGGGCTAGTCATCATTAAAAATGCAAAGCTGTAGTGCTTCAACAGAATTTATTGTTTATGAGGAGCTGCTTGGAAGGTGTTGAACGTAAGGATGAAAATGCAGATAAGCCCAAGTAAAGGGGCACTGATCTGACTGAGGGTGGAGGGTAAACTGGCATCTGTCGCACCTTACATGTTAAAAGAAAATAAGAGTTTATTCATTTTTATTTTTTTCTGATTTGTCCAAGAGAAGAAAGCAAGAAGGCTTGGTGGAAATCTGTGCTCTAATTCAGGAACATTTGAATCTGAACGATTAATACTAAGGTTCCAGGTGACCACGTAGCAGCAGTACAGTATGACACTTGCTTAATGAAATAAATTTCCTTTCCCTCCCCCAAATGTATGGGCTACTGGACCATGGCATGATTTATGTATCCTCTAATACTGACTCCTTAGACACAAGGAGGGTGTAGATGTGAGACTGTAGACACTATTTTATTAGCAAGTATACAGCTAGATATGAGAACAGAAATAGGCAATATTTCCATTTTACAATAATCACAATGGCAAAATCCCTAATCTTGTAGCACAGTCCCATCAGTGTAGCACAGGGGAGAAAGTTATTTGTTTGCCTACTAAAAGCAGGATATCCAATATATGTGTGAAGCTGCACCTCAGTCAGGACACCTGCACAAGCTCAGATTTAGCAGCTTGTTTAATCACACCTTGCACAGGAGGTTTATATCACATTCTATCAATGCTTTCACTTTGTGCAGCCCTAAAATATAAATTATATCAACCTGAATATAACCAAAGCTTAGCCTGGAAGGGGCCAGTGTTGTTTAGTGGGGCCAGTGAAGTAGAGACCGTAACTTACTATCACTGGTTTACTGCTGACAGCAGAGGAAATAGCTCCTGAAGTGCCCTGCAAGTTTCCTCTCACCGATGCACCTCCTCCTACTGAGCCCGTCTTCCAGATGCTTCCTCTTGCAGGTAAAAGGCCACTGCCACACTTTCACTGAAGATGTCTGTTGGATGTCTGATTAACCAGGTTGTCCTCAATAAGCACCAAGATTGAGTGTCACTGATTTCTGTGCACCAGCCAGTGAGCTGGACATCCATCTCCCGTAAGTACGAGGTCAGAGTAAGATACTGCAGTCAGGAGAAGGAACAGTATTTTTGTCCTTGATTCTAACACCAAGAGGAGGACTTATTTAGCTAAGAAAAAGAAGAAAGAGTCAGTTTGTCATTTGAAGTCTTTATTCCTGATGAATACTAGCTCACGCAGAGAGGAGAGATGAGACTTTTGGACTGTTCCCCAATAATCCCTTGAGATTTCATTCCTTCCCCTTAAATGGGCAGGGAGGATAAGACTGATAGATATTTCCAGGGCACTGCTTTGAATTAACAGTTTCAGTAGCGGGTACTGTAAACAGCTAGTCTAGATTGTGCCTTCTGATCTCCATTAAGAAGCTATGAAGCCAGCCGATCCTTTTCTTTTTCTTCATTTTTATTTCCTTTCACAGAACAATTCCAAAGTATTCTTAAACTGTAAAAATAAAATTGCTCCCTATAAAATATAACTGGAGTTGCACTGCAGTTTAAGTGACAACCAGATGCTGGAAGAAAATCCCAAACTGTTAGTTCAGTTATGTACGTTTCTTAGTACTCTCACTGCATTAAGTCTTGTCCAAAGGAGATTTGCTTCTGCTAAGTTATTGATTGTAATTTTAATTCACTTTTAAAGGCCTTTTTGTTAGCTTTTCTCTTTCTGTATCTGCATGTTTTCTCAACATGCTGGCACTAAACATGTGTGTCTTCTTTAGGCTGGGGAGCAAATCCATAAGTGTAATAGCCATTAGAACAGGCTATATAAAACACGCAGTGGCCAATGCAGTGGCTGTATTTTTACCATCCCTTTGAAAGCACAAGTCACCTCCCCAAGCCAATGGGTTTCCATCAGTGCCTAATAAATGCAAATTAAAGATCAAGCTGCTTACGTTTGCAAACCTGGATTTTTTATTTTATTTTATTTTATTTTATTTTATTTTATTTTATTTTATTTTATTTTATTTTATTTT
>NC_048893.1:8425033-8583266 GCF_011077185.1 Oxyura jamaicensis
TTATTTTATTTTATTTTATTTTATTTTATTTTATTTTATTTTATTTTTTTACTGTGTAAAGAGAGATGTTTTGTGCTAATTAAATAATCTTTTGTTTTGTTTTGTTTTGTTTTTGTTTTTGTTTTTTTTTTTTTTGGTGGGGAACTCCAGTGCTTGAATTTGAGTGGCTGTCTTGATCCACAAGAACTCTGCTAGAGTTTATCAAAGATGAAAATAATGTTAGTACACATTTACTTTCAGATGATTGCAACAAGCTGAGTAATATGGCTGTCCTGTCATTGTCAGTGTTACTGAACTGGCAGAACAATTTATTATTATTATTATTATTATTATTTTTATTTTTTTTTACAAAGTTGGAGCTTGCTTGTTCAATTTCTGCTTTGGATTTAGTTCTCAGAGGATGCAGCTGAAAAGGGGATTTTTTTTGACTTCCCACTGTTTAATTTTACAGGGGTCTTTATGTTCTGTTCATTGGGTGATTGTATGAATTAGTAGCTTGAGCAAGGTTAGTGAAACGGTCTGTAAAAACAAGGCTCAGCTGCAGTACTGTGGAATGCTGCACGGAGAGGAAACATTGCACACACATGGAACATTGTATTAGGCTCTTGCTGTCTGAAACCAATGACAGTCCAAGTGAAATTAAAAGTCCTTTCATCAAGTGATAACTTCAAAGTCCTATTCTCCCAAAGCTCACAGACAGCTACACCATTTTCAAATATCTGAACTGTACAGTTGTTACTCTTTTCATTTATACAAAAAGCTTGCTTTCTAGGGTTCTTGTTTAATTCATGAAACCTGTTAATAAAAGCAATGGTGAATTATGTCTTTGAGGGACATAAAGTTATTGAGGCAAATCACATAAGAAAGTGTGTTTACTTGTTTTGAACCTGAATACTTCCTTCTGTTCCTCAGAAGAGAGTACAACATAAATGGCTAGGCTTCTCTGGCAATGTGAATTACCTAAGGTCAAAAATATCATATTAAAATTTAGACTGGAATGCACCGGTTTGTACTTAGTGGATATCAAAGGCAAGGTTGTGTCTGTATTAAATATTTCTTGTAATGCTGCACTTGCAGCAGTTTCAGCATGGTTTATAGGCACAGTCAGAGATGGAGGGCTGAGTAATAATTCAGCTTTAAGGTGATAAAGACATGAATAACCATTGGATGGTAGGAATCTAGAAGTGAGTGTCATAGCCCATGCGTGTGCTCTTCACAGCTGTTACTTCTTAAACAAGCTACACTTACAGTGTAGCTTGTTGTGATCAATGGGCAAATTCTTAGTGCTTTGGAGAACTGAGGCTCATTCTCATTAACTGATAGTTCAGATATCTCTCTTGTGCTTCTTTAAGTGTTCAAAGACAGCCACAGTGTGTTTTCAGTCCTCGCAGAGCTGGCGTGAAAATTTAAGAGTAAAGCAGCCTTTGGATTTTTACCTTCAGCTCCTTTTGTATGACCTTTAAAAACCACAGCTGGAAAACCACAAACTTCTAGCTAACAATGAAGAAAAATCAGAACCACTTGACTCAGGTGTCTTGGTATCAGCTGTCAAAGCAGCATTGTAGGAGAAAGAATAACTATTAAAAATATTAGATAGAATAAAACAAAGAAAATGAATTTGCTTTGAATGAGCAACAGAGTATTTGACATTTTTTTTGCAAGGGGTAATCATCTAAGTGATATACATCATCTGCAGCACAAAGTATAAACAACCAAAAGGAAAATCAGGAAAATATTTGCAACATTTTAACAGGAGTTCATGAATTTTGTTTTTTGTTTGTTTGTTTTTTCATTCCATAGTTTCTAATCTCTTGAACAGAACAACTTGTAACTCAAAGTGCAGATAAGCTCACATAAATCAGATACTGTCAATGGAAATTCAATGTGTGTTTATAAATACATACCCTTTGATGGTTGGTCTGTCTTTCTACCTATCCATCCAAAACTATAGGGATATTGGAGTTTTAGAGCTCCATTAATCAATGCAACATACCGTTCAATTCATACTGTTCATACTGTTCTGTACCTGCATAATTGTTGTGTCTTTCTGGGAATATATATTTAAAACAAAGTGAGGGAAGTCAGAGGATTTAAAACAAACTTTTTTTTTTTCTTTTTTTTTTTTTTTCTTTTTTAGGGTAACACCATCTGAATCTGATCTGGACTAGAAAGTTTAAATTCAGATTTGAAGAAGAATTTTGAATGACTAGATCTAAAAATCACTATGTTTACATACATAAAATTTGTGAATAATGGTTATTTTGTTTGTTTTGTCTGGTTTCAAATTTTCCTAGTATTTTCATCTTTCAGGCACAAGCAACTATGGGATGTTTGCAGGTCTATAAGATATGTTTATTTACTAATGGTTCGGAGGATTGGATAGTAAATTTTGGGGGGCAGGTATTGTGTCTTGGTGAATGTAACATACAAGCCAATGAGGACCCTGGGTCCCAGTATTCAGTGAAAGCAATTGGAGTAAAACATTTTTCTTTAATGGGCTTTGGATCAAGCCATCTTACTAGCTGAAATGCCAAATACAAATAATTTCCTTTTTCCTTCCCACAAAGAAGTGCCTATAATCCAACTGTTCTTTGTCTTAAAGTCAGGCTTTAAATTTTATGATACCACACATGCCAGAGAGCTTTGCACATACACAGGTTTCTCTGAGTTGTCGATAACAGTTTGTGAAAAGTTGGAGAAGTTTGACTGCTGTCTTCAGCACTCAAACATAAGTGGCAGAATCACTGTTCACAGTCATAATTTCATGCACAAATTAATTTTTGTTCAGATCTCTGGGAAATTATTTCATTTGGACTGAGCTTTGAGCACCTGCTCATTGGGATTGTTCATATTCAAATTCAGGTCAGTTCATTCATTCACAGATATTGTGGTTGAGGCAAGTGGAGCAGACTAGCTGACTTCGTGCGTTGCTACACAAAGACTGTGTTAAGGTCCTTCAATAGGTCTACATTGGTCTGTTAAGGGCAGTCATGGTGTTCCATAGGGAGACCATGTTTCCGTTCATAATACATATAAGTGCTCCTATGGCACCTGATTCAGCTGTGGGCATGCCACTGTCCCACTATAAAATATCTGCTTCCTTTTTGCCTTCTTCTAATGTACCATGAACTGAGTGGCAACCCTTCATGCTGGTCATTCTGAAAGATCCACATCCTTGTCCTGTCCATCCCATAAAATTATAATGTAGCTAACACAGAGCAGCAGAGATATGCCCAAGACTGTTGTGTTTGACCATATTGCATATGATTGTTATAGTAATATCTCAGTATGAATCTATCCAGGACCCACTTTTTCCCCAAAATATTCATGAATGTCAAATAGAAACTCTCAAGCATTTGTCAAGAGAATATAAGTATGAACAGCTGGGGCCAGGAAAAGAATCTTTCCTTTTTTTTCTGTTACAGATGAACAAATAATTGGTTTAGTTGTTTGAGCTTTTTGTTTTGCTTATTTGTAGATGTATGGATTTTAACAGAGATCCCTAGTATGAATAAAATACCTGCTGAGAACACAGACTAGTGATTCAAAGGCAATGTTGATATTTGGGATATTTAGAACCCATCTCAGGTTCTCTCACCATCAGAAAATCTCTACGTTCAGTTCTAAGCACATGTTCATCACCTGTATTTCTCTCACTTTTCGTTTGCTATACTGTTTTTTAACAATTCACTTTTTCCTTATTTTTGTTCCATTTTGCTTTACTATTTGGACTTTTCCCACCACTCCTTGTTTAAATTTTCAAAACAGAAAGGTATAGGGAATGTAAAAGGCTCTTCACCATTTTCCATAACTGTGAGTTTGAGACAACAAAAAATTACCAGGTAATATAGTTTTATTTTAACATATATATATATTGTACAGCAAGAAGTATAATCTGTAAGCCAATAGCTGTAGGATTTGAGGAAGCCAAATAAGCAAAGTGAAAATGAGTTTAAAAAAAAAAAAAATGGAGGAGAGCTCCACCAGCTGCACAACACTGCAGCTCAGAAGATCTGATTACAGTATGCTGGAAAGATGGTTCCCTTCATTCTTTCCATTTTTTCCTGTATTATTTCCATAAATGTCTACCCATATCTTCCACAGCTAGGAACTGGGCTCTTGGTCTGAACAGTTATGTCAGTTTTAAAGCTTTTAAGTGCAGAAAGGTTAGAGTGAAAAATGCACTGATCAAGGTGAGGAAGACATTCTATCTTCATTAAATAACTACATTAGGAATAGGAAGAAATCTTGCAAGAAAACAAAACAGAAGAAAAATTACAGGGCTCAACTAAAAATATTCCAGTTGTCTTGTCACATAGAAGGAGTAACACCCGGACAAGGCTTTAGACTTACGCCTGCCAATAAATTTCTTGTAAAGAGACCAAACTGAAACACAGATGTCCCATCTCATCAAATGTATATCATGACTGGCCGTAAGCCATGCTAGAGTCTTACTCATAACTGATTGGGCATTTGAGAAATCCCTGTCTCTCAACTGGAAGCAGCAGATTTAGAGGCAAGAATGTGCATGACCGGGAGCTGCCCTTCAAGCACACATGCAGAACCAGCCATAACCTGAACAAAATGGCAGAGTACAGTTAAAACCCAAAGATAAAACCAACACAGCCCTGACAAACTTGTGCCTGAACTGGGGAGTTTGATTTCACAGGACTTTTTCAATGTTAGCAGGAAAATATATTGCTTGGTTTTCCCTGTCTATGCTGAAGAGATCTTGTTCTCACTCCCACTCTTTGGATAGGCTCAGCCTGCATTATGCACATTATGCAGCTGACTCAGTGGCACCTATGACTTCAAATGTCTTACAAGAGGTTGTACAGGACCAGAAAACTCTCAAACTCTCTCTTTTTTTTTTTTTTTTTTATGTAGTAACATGATTATCAGGATAAACTTTTGCAGCACAAATAGTGCTTTTGTGGGGATAGAAAATGACCCAGTTGGTTTCTCTAATCCTTCTTGAGAGAGACATCCTGGGGCGATCAACCCATTTATACATTCTCTACATTTTTTCCCCCTTTTTGTTAAAGGAAAGGACTGGTTAGCTGCCAAGACCTGTTTAAATGGCAACCTATGCAATTCATTCTAAAAACACTCATTTATCATTCCCAAATTAATCTTGTAACAAGATAGCTGCTCTTATTTTCATTGTCATTTTTGCCCTTTGGATAAGAGATCACAAACACATAGGTATCCAACCCAAAGTTTCTAAAAAGCATATATAAAAGATGGAAAACAGGAATGGTATCTCTATAATTATAAACAGAAACAAGTAGCCATATATCTTCATTTTTCACATATCACATCTATTAATAATAGAATGAAATGTAATTTGTGCTGAATATTCTTCAGAATCTTGTGCCAGAAGCATAATTGTTTTCAATCAGTTTGGTAGTTTTGGAAAATGTGTTTTTTTCTTTTTTTTCTTTTTTTCTTTTATATATATATATATATATATAAAAAACCTACGGTAAACACTCACAATTCATTCAAAATGATTAAAATATGATATATTCCATTTTCCTGGCACACAGAATGCATTTTGACATGAAAAATTGTATAAACAATGAACAGTTTGGTATGAAACTACTGTGCAGAATTTTAAAACCATGGATACTTACACACTGTTTTGAGGGTAGAAAATAATATCTTGGCACAGGCAAGAACAGCCTGCTACAATGAAAAAGTTATAGATGTAACTTTTTTACTGCAAGCATGTAGCCCTTTTCAAACCATGTCTTGTAAAAGCATTGCAGACATTTAAATGAAGGGTCAAAATTTCTGTGGCAGGTTTGGACTCTCGATTCTTCCCTTTTTTTTGGGGGGGTGGGTGTAAAATTTTATGGGTTCTGCTCACACACTTAGAGGCTTTTCTCTCAAAGGACATTCTTGTAGAGGAACACACTGCAGAATGTGTGATTTCTGACACCTCTCCTGTTCCCAGCAGCACAGGCCTAAATTTATGTTCTCTGTCCTGCATCCCACTCTGCAGGGACACAAAGAAAATAATGTCTTATTTTTCCTTCATTTCCCCCCCACACCCTTTTCCTTCATGTGCTGCCATATCTCTTCAAACTGTCTTTCCTTGTCCTTGGATAGTGCATATCTGTGTTTTGAAAAGATGTTCCCCTTCTTTGTACAGTTGGAAACTCTAGAAATTATTTTTGTTCAAATCCACCAGGAAGCAGGAAACACTCCCCAAAACCACTAAACAGTGAGTCTTTCCATTGACTGCATCAAGCTTCAGGCCAAGACCTCGATCTTCACTCCTTTTTGTTAATTATTTAAAAACTGAGTTTATTTGATAATCTGCAAGTTATTCTTTACAGTTTTTATAAAGAAATTCAAGCTTGTGGATTTTTTTATTTAAATGAGATTTTTCTTCCTTTATCCATCACTGGCTGCTCACTGGTTTGTCTGTGTTGCTGAGGTCACTGGTACTCTTTCTGCTCCATGAATAGAATGACTCAAGTGTTTGAAAGAGACTAATGACTCTAATAGCCAACAAAGAATAAATTTGCTTATGTATAAACATCCTTGTTTGTATGCCAGTTAAGACATTTATACACAGTACATCTATTCTTCAAGCATAGGTGTATGCAAATTGCAATAAAGCTTTGGGGGGAAATGGCAAATGAAGCTTACATCTCAGAAGGAGAGACTTGGGAGCGGCCCAACTCCCTAGTGAGAGAGACAGAGTGGTACAGCAGGCACCTCCGGTCCAGTCTCCCTGTCTATGCCCTGGGTTTTCCACTAAATTAAATGGCTGCAAGTCCCATCCAGCCTACGTGTCCCAGCAAGTCTCTAGTTAAGACATTAGGAGCTGTAGGACTCCGGGGCACAGCACTGCACAGGCCTACAGGTCACATTATAATGAGCTGGAGATGATCACAGAGATGTAAAGGACAAGTCCAGCTCATGAAATGGACCACTACAGCTTGAGAGGGGTTTTGGTGCACATTACAGAAACAAAAATAAGTATAATAGTAAAAACTGTTAAGAAGAATCCTGGAGTTGGCAATGTCATAAGGACATAAGGATATGCTTTTCAGTGATTCTTTTTTTTTTTTTTTTTTTTTTAACTTCTTCTCTCACTGCAAAGTGACCTCTGAAATCTTCTAATTTAAAAATATCATCAATATTGAGATGCTTTTGTGAAATATTTTAGCTTAAACTAGTATATATTGATTACATTCTTTGAGTAGAAGTGTTCCAAATATCTGTAAAGGCAATCTTCTTTCAAAAATTGTTTATTAATTGAAAACATTAAAAAGATCATTTTTAAATCTCTCTCTTTTTTTTTTTTTTTCTTTTCCTAAATTTGCACAGTTTGAAGTATTTATCTTGTGTGTTTGTTTTCTCAAACATCTGATTTCTTTTAATAAGTGTTCCCATGAAAATATTAAATAAAAAAAAAAAAAGAGGACATATCTTACATTAGAACACTAGATGTGTTTAGGGAAAAATAATTATAACTTTAAAAATTCATGCATGTATGAAACAATAGCAAAAGATCAAAAATCAAATATTTTCCACTGAGGAAATATTTGCATTATTCTGTCTTTTGTCCCTTTTAAATGTATCTTCCATATGTCTTTATCTTCAATCTTGACTTAAAGTTTTGTTTTGTTTTGTTTTGTGCTAACCCGCTTCCTTGGTTAACCATGAAGCAGAATCTGGAACTCTGTAGCTCTGATCTTAAAAACATTTAGGGCTCCAAGTGTCAGAGAGAGCTTTTAAGAAGCAGCAGTAGCGGCACAGGACCTGCTTGGGCAAGACCACTGCTAACCCCAGACCCACCTCCTGCCTTCGTCTAGGGATCTAGGGTCATCACTATTCAAAGTTTCTTTCTCAAAGAGACAAGCCAATGTCCATTAGTGTTTTAAGTTAAACCTGCCCACTGCTAACATCTTTCTGAAGTCAAACAGCTCAATTTTCAGAGGAAAGTGTGGGTGTTTGCAGCTGGGACCATCATCTCACATGGCCCACCAGAATGACGTCTGCCTGCCTTCCTAACGCATCCAAACAAGCAAGCTCGATGTGCTAGAGCACAGGGCTCTGGTCCAGGACAAATGTGTAATGTAGATATTGCCATAGCATGTCTTTTTTCTCTGCAATAATGGTGATTCCAAGCTTCTACCCACAGCTAGCTTTAATGACAGTGTTGTGGAGGACAGTGATGCCCACAGCTTGGTACTAAGTCGGTTGTCAGCTCTCAAAGTTTCTCAAAGAGTTTAGCTCAGCTATTTAGGGCTGATGAGATTATGCTGTTTAATAGACAAGAGACCACATACGGATGATTTACCAGCACTTTGGGGAACCATGGTTCCAAAATCATTGAGCAAAACTAATCCCTGGACTTGATTCTGGCAGGTAAGATTGGTCACTGGAATTGCTCCTGTCTAAGAGGTGCAAAAAGCCTTGACTAAAGCAATATTTTCTGGATTTTCTTCTGCAAGGCTGTTATGACTTCACCGATACTTGCAGTTATATATGGGAATGAGAAAACAAACACCATCACAATTAGAATAAGTCTTAGCTTTGGTGGTAGCACTTTCAGAAACCTAGAGGAGCTGGATGAGTGTACAGCTGTACAGCTGCTGTATTTGCCTAGTGTTGTGCAGTGTAGATCTCAGCCAGGGTTCAGATTTGTGGCTGGGCTCAGAGCCTGCAAAGTTAAGGATTCAGGATTTGGCCTGGGTCCGCCTGTGTATTTATGTAGTGACAGAAAAAGCAAATTCCTTACAAGCAAATATGAGTCAAAACAAAAACATTGTGAAGGTCAGCTGAGCACGACAGAAAGATGATGTTATCCCAGCCACACATTCAACACTTGAGCTGCCAGGCCGGCCAGAAGGACTCTCAGCCAAAAGTCATGAGAAGATGCCAGCTGGGAAGCCACCCACAAACACCCCAGCTGGATTCTCAAAACAACTGGAACCTCAGTGTTTGACACTCAGCTTCAGGCACAGCTGCAGGGCATAGCCCAGCCACAGAGCAATACCAAGGGCTTCTCATCAGAGTTTCCAACAGAAATGCTGTATACGGACAACACAGCCATAAATTCTAATTTGTAAGGATTTCCTTTTTACATTAGAGGAACAGTGATGCATTTACGGCAAACTTTTTTTTTTTTTTTTGTTTGTTTTTGTAACCTAGCTGGCATGGACTTACTTCAGCAAGTCAAACTCTATTCTAGTGATTTTTTTTTTTTATTTTTATTTTTTTCCTGAATATATTGGTTGGCTTCTTGCTTTCAGCCAAAGTATTATAAACAATTCCCAGTCACAGATGCAATGCAGAATTAATTAATGTTGATCAAAGCTTTTGTGCAGTCAGTCCTCAGCTCCTAGTGCTGAGGATAAAAGCACTGAGGTCTAACTTAAGGACGTAGTGTCCTTGGAAATACATATCCCCGCTCTTTGGTTTGAATTTCATTTAATTTCATTATAACTTCATGTCTATAAATGCCCTTCCATTAAGTAATAACAATCTCAATGAAACTCTTCTTGGAAAAGTTTTGAAACTATCTGGAGGCATTTGCCATAAATGCGTATTTCATTTTTAGAGATGTGGTAATGTGTTTGCTATACTCATTTTGAGAAGTTCCATAACATTGTGATCACTTTTCTTATAGGAATGTTTCAGATTTGACCAGTTCTATTATGTTAGGCACCATACTTAGTTGATACCTGGAATGATGCCAGGCCAGGTGAACAAGACAGGCAGAAAATCCTGTCCACAGCTAAATCTAGAATTAAAATCGAAAATCCTGACAAGAGAGCTGCCTTTCTGATCTCCTTTTCCACTTCTCCCTCACATATTCTGTGGCAAAGCCTTCATTCTGCACCAGCCATCCCAACTTCTGTGTGAAAGAGAAATGAACCCACAGGGTGGAAGAGAGTTTGGCAAACAGCATCTGGGTATACTTTGGGGAAAAAAAAAAAAAAAAAAAAATCAATTATGCAATTTACACTCTGCATATTTGCTATTCAGTTTAGAGGATGCCAAATAAATTCATATCTTCACTTTTAAGAATAGTTTGGTTTGTTCCATGTCATGCAGAATAAGTAAGGTGGCTTCAGAGTGTATCAGTTTTGTCTCTAAACTAGGTTGCCTTTAATAGCTATAAGCTCTTACTGCAGAAGATAAGGCATTTTTCAGCAACATTTTCAAGTTGTTCTACTTCCTTGCACCTGCAGGAAGCATTACTCAGAGGCATTACCCTCTGCATACCGCCTAGCAGCTCCTACACCATGCTTGTCTTTACAACCTTCAAACTGTTCTGTGCCTAGAACGTCTTTGTTCCTGAAGGATTATACACAGAGTAAGCCTGTCCTTTATTCAGGGGAGTGAGTTTGTCTGGCAGGGCAGAATCTGGCATGGAAGGGCCTCATGTCTTACCCTTTGTCAAACTGTCATGTTCAATACTCCACAAAAGAGCTCTTTCAGTTTATTTAAAACTATGGACCAGATGCTTTACCCTGATTGTAGCCACCTTCTGATCCTGTTTATAAGTCTACTCCCTTCAGAACTATTCATGAAATTACTGTCATACAAAATTAATAATGCCAGTTGAATATGGCCTTATCATAGAAATGGAAGATGCAACCTGTCTCATTCCTCTTGACTGTAGCAGGTCAAGCTCTCTGAAGACAACCAAACTGCCTATTTTTCCTTTTAGGCCAATATACTAAATTAGAAAGACAGGTATTTTGTTCTTCTTTTCCTTCATTTTTCTGTGTGTGTGAATTTTGTTGATCTGGTAGTCTTCAGGACAAAAGTTTCTCCTTGTGCTATAGCACTTGTAGTTCCTCACAGAGCCTACACTGTGTGTGAAGGTAGCTACCCACTCTTTTCCTACTACTAAGACTACAAGTGAAAGTGGAGATTTTGCAATATAACCCTGAGGGCTTAATAAACCTCACTGATCTTATTCCAATAAGCCAGTTAATATTTTCTAGACCAAAGTAATGTTTCTGTTTGCTAATGTTGGAATATGATTTTACATTGGGAGCCCAAAAGTTAAAGGATTTTCTTTTCTCTTGTTTTGAGCCACTGTTCACTGTTCTTCAAATAGTTTTACTGTCAGGAGGAAAAAACTTACAGTAAAGTATAAAGCAAAATGTCAACATTTCTTGCCTGCCTGGTTTTCTTGTTGTAGTGGGAGCTGATCAAACTAGTGAGGGGTATGAAATCTTGTTCTCACTGTTATTACAGAGCCAAAATTCTTGTGTGAACTTTGTATTCTGCCTAGAAAAGCACTTTGGGCTACCTGGTTAATATTTCCTGCTCCTCCATAGAAGTGAAACTTCTTTATCTTAACTGTTGCAACAAAATTCTCCTCTTACATGAAAAATAAATAAATAAACAAATAAATAATACATGCCATTGATTTGCTGACAGCATTTCTTAAGTGGTTAAGAAATTGTAAGCTTTTCATACAGGCTATGCTTAAGAAAAAAAAAAAAACACAAAACTTCCTTGGGGTTGGATAAGTTAGTTAGAAAGAGTGATTCAGTGTTACACATTATATAATATGGAAAACCAGAGATAAACAAAAAATCATCACTGGAAGCATGACAGGATAAAACGTCAAGTCTCAAATTTGAAATAGAAAGAAAATTCCCCCCCCCCGGGGGGGGGGGGGTTTTTTTTTTTTTTAGAATTTTTCCATCCAGATCTTAGGAAAATAATGGTTTCTGCTGACCTTAAAATAAATTTCTGGTTCCATGTTTCCTTCTAAATGGTTTGCAATCTATTACTCCTCTTTTCACTGTAATCTGTCAGGACAGCACTATATACATTTGAATTCTTCTGGTCTTTTAATTTGATGTGTCTCTAGTGTGGTACTGTAAGTATCTCATTTAGCATCAGTGGTTTAACATCCTCCAGAGCAAAATGAACCAATGACTTAATTAACTTCCACTTGGGCAGTTATCTGTGCTGGGAACCTGCAGGAAGTATTATTCTATTTGAGGGTGACAAATGAACCTACATGAGGTACCACACGCCACCCAGTGGGAGATCTGACAAGAAACATAATTTATTTCATTAGTGGTGCCAAAATGGGCTTTCAGGCTGAAAATCTAAATATGTAGCAGTCTTAGGAGAAGAGGAAACAGCACGGGCTTTGTCTGAAATAATTGATTGTGTACAGTTCATAACATATATTTCCATGGGAAAGTTTAAGTTTGGTGTCATTCTTCATCCATCATGTTGTAGTTTGTTAGGTGTTAGCCTAAATTGTAGAAAAGAATAACCAGTCAAAAATACTTTTGAATTAGGTAATATTTATTAAATGTGTTATGAAAAATAAATGTAAAAGAAAACAGCTAGCACTGAGTCAGAAATAACTTCGGTGTTTTAGGACATATTTATAATTGTTCTGGGCACTGTAGATATTGAAACATGGCTAAAGTCTCAAAGATCTTTGGCTTTCTTCAGATTTATTGTAATTTATAGAGCAACAGTTAGTGGCAGCCTCTAATTACCCACAGAACTGAAGTTTCCTGAGTGAAAACTTGAGATCAAAGGGCATGAATAATAGCCTTAAAGGCATCTCCCCTTACACAGGCTACTCTTAGCCCCTCCGCTGTCCTTTGGTATAAATTAAGCACCTTAAAATGAATAAAACATGAAGCACAGAAGGTTTAGATTTCACAGAAGATGAATGGTTGGGTTATTGATGGGAAAAGGAGCATGGGAAAGTATAAACCATGTAGATCTGAAAAATTAAAACTCTGTAAACAATCATCTTTCCCTTAGTAATTTTTATTTTATTTTATTTTATTTAGTCGTTTTGTCCAAATAATTTCTGTTGATAAGGTAGCTGGATTGCTCTGTGTCATTGAGCTACACTTTCAAGCAAGCTCAGAAGCCTTTCACAGTTCATTCTGTTGATTTCAGTGGGCATACGACCAGGCCATAAAACCACAAGAGCAATCACTGGTTGTTAAAAACCATACAAGCACTTACATTCAATTATAATGAAAAAAGGTGCATACCTCTTGTGTCTCATGAAACTCAAACTTGAAGGCTGTTTGCTTCCTCATATATATAACATGAATCCAGTTCCTTCCTGATGTAAATTTCATTGCCTTTCACTAGTGTTACACTCGCTGAATTTAATTCCTCTCATATCCCGTCATGTTATAGACACATGCAGCCATAGAAATTAGGTAAGCAGGAACAAAATCCTTTCTACTGCAGTCCTTTGTTCATAGAATAAGATCTATCAGGATGAATGGGTGCAAGAGGCAAAAGCTGTGTATTTAGTTTTAACAAAATTCTGTATTTACTTTCAACAGAGAATGTTTTATTTGAAAAAGAAACAAGCAAAAAGAGCGAAAAGACAAATTAGTGGGAAATAATAAAATGATGTGTTTCTCCATGAGCTGTGAAAAACGTTGACTATTCATCCTGGCCACTTTTGTTAGAAATCAACATATTAACTTTTTGAAACGTTGATATTTGGAAAAAAAAAAAAAAAAAAAAAAAAAAGGTTTGCTGTTTGCTTTCACTGGAAACAATTGCCCCAGTCTCTTTCTACCCATGGTCAGACTCCCAAATCAGCTTTCTTTGCAAACCAGAGAGAGGTACTGTTATCATCATATCTCATTAAATCCTATTGCCCAACTATCAGGTCAGTCACACAAACATGGGAAAAAGGGGTTTTCATGCTCCTTCTGCTTGATTAACATTAGGGTTTTGAATGAAGGTCATCTGCTTTCCAGGAATTTGAGTCAGTCTTTGTCTCTTCCCTTGAAGCTGTTCCACTTTTTATAATACAATTAAAAATTCATTGGACTAGAAATGGGAACCCAGGTGTCTCTCATCCTTTGGGACTGGTCTAACCACTGTCTTATAGAGTAATTTTCTCACCCTTGCTCAATAAATATTAAAGTATTTTATGCAAAGTGAAAGATCTTCTGTAGCAGAAATTGAGAAAAAATACATTAAAAATATACCATAAATTGCAAAGATTACAGCATCCTCAAGGGAGGTGGGAGTCCTGCCTTTAATCCTTGCTCTGAAGCTGGAAAAAAAAGAGTTTTAAATATGCCTCCTCATGTGGAATTACACTTATTTTTTGAAATTGGATAAAAACAAAATAATAAGTGCACAGAAAAGTCCTACCACTCTCTGTCTGAATGGGTTTCCTGACTCTCAGTGCAGAAAGAATATAATGTAGAAAATGGTAATGGTAAGATTGGAGGGTGTCTTTTTATGGAATTTGGCAAAATCTTTTCATTCAGTTCAGTTTATTTGTGCAAAAAGGTTTGGAGTGACCTAGAAAACATTTTGTGTGTGTGTGTGTGTATTTCTCCTCTCTCTCCTCCCCTCCCCTCCTCTCCTCTCCCCTCCCCTCTCCTTTCCTATTTTCTCTTTATTTTTTTTCTTATTTTTTAAATGACAAACTTATAAATAAATAAACAGTAAAAACATTTCCATACCTTTATAAGATTTTTTTTTTTTTCCTGTGCCCATTTATTTGAAGGAAGTGCTGTGAGCCAACTGACTACATTGTAGACAAAAAGATAAAATTACTTTTTGTCCCTGGTGAAGTTTGATGGAAAAAAAAAAAAAAAGCCATTTTTCAAACTGTTTTAATCTTATCTCTGAATAGGTGTAGCTATGCTTAAATTGTCAGGTTTTGGGAAAACTTTGAGCTCCCAAAGTTGATCCAAACCCCTCTCTGAGTAGGTGACAGTCTCGCTGTTGACTTAAGCTGTCTGTGGAGAGAACGCAATCAAAGTTAAACCCTACTGAATGAGAAACCATTCCTGTGTAATCTAATATATTAAGACAGAGATTTACAGAAAGGAGAGATACCTCAAAGTTATCTTAATATTAAATAAATTTAATTAATTATGCTTTTGAAGTAAGGGTATTTTTATTTATTGTATTCTGCCCCCTCCCCCTCCACTGCTACATTATGGACATAATATATTGACATAAAGACACTGTAGAGGCTAACAAATTCTGATCAATACAAGCAAAATGAGCTAGGCGATATGCAGACTCTGAAACCCTCATCGGTCAAACACCTCTAGCAAACAAGGATTTTTTCTAATATATGGACACATTCTTTATTCTATGCTGCAGAATAAAAGTGGCAGTTAGTTTAGTTGATCGTGAAAAAATAAAATATTTGTTCATGGAGCAAATATTCTCACAACAGTCTTCTAACAATATGAATGGTTCAAAAGGAAAGGGAGTTCATAGGTCATTCTTATTAAGTGCTTGACTGATTTATTTTCACACAGTTCTCCCTTCTGCTGGAGCTGGGAGAACTGAGATGCGTTTTTCCTCCAGAAAGTCTTGCTAGCACTGTTCCAGGCTGTTGGATGTGTGTGAAGGGGGGTAAAGGGATGTATAGAAAGGGGGGTAAAGGGGGAGAGGGGGAATGTGGAGTGTCACGAACACAGTTATCCTGTTGCATTAGTTGCATTTCTGCATCCATAGTGCTCCAGGAGGCAGAATTTGTACAGAATGTTAAAAATATAATATGGGATACAATTCCTCACCCCTGTCATAAACTGTATCTTTTGGGACTCCAACTTCTTTTTTAATTACATCATTACCCTAATTATCTTATTAGCATCCTCTGGTGTAGACAGCCCTTTACAGAAGAATAAAGTAAAGAGCTTTTTCTTTGCCCCTGTGGCAGGCTCATGATCATATGTTCAGATACTATTAAACTAATCATAACCATTTCACTGTTATCTTCCACTTTCCCCATCTGTTTGCCCATTCCCACTTGTCTCCTGCCATACCCTTAGATTGTAAGCTCTCTGAGGAAGGGTGTCTTGCAGGGTTTTGTACAGCATTTGTTCTTAGTTGGGGTGTGTGGGTGGTGGAATAGTTATAATGATAGATTTGTTTTCTAGATTATCAATAACATAATTATGTTACATTAAATACTAACATTTTTGCCAATCTTCTTTCTTACCTCCTAATTTTGTAGTACTGTGTAACATTTCCAAGACAATTGGGACCGGCAATTAATTTATTAATTAAAAGGACTGATAAATAGCAATGGAAGCAGTTTGAGTACAATACAGGCAAATGTTTCTCCCTTAGTGATTGCCATTCATCAGCTCAACACCCTTTGCAGAAGTGAGATATGAAACATTAAAAAGAGAATTTGATTACGTGTTGTCATCCCAATTCATACTTCTCATTTCTCACAATTAGCTCATGCCCTTCAGCTATTCATCCACACTGCACTTATACAACTGTTGTTTATCACTTTCTTCATTTTCTCCTGCTTTGAAAACGTGACATTTTAACAGTATTGCTTAGGAGAAAATAACAGATCAGAATAACTGGTCACTTTTTTTTTTTTTTCCCTTTATTTAATGCAAGAGGCTATATTAATTGAAACCTGTGTTCATCAAAGAGAGCATTGGTTTGAGAACATTGGATATTGGTTTCACTAGTAAAGAATACAAGCTGAAAATATGATACAGCTGTGCTGACCTCTTTGCGATTATTTTGAAAAGCTGGCTATCTTCCCCACCTGACAGTCTGTGAACATGGCAAATAATTTAACATTCATACCACTCCTATTTTGGCATAATATATATGAACCATGGGGTCACCACTTTCCAAACTGGTAGTAGATCACAAAAAATGTTAATGACTAAAGTTTTGGTCATGACTTGTTCCATTGATTCTATAATAAAAAGTGTTGTGAAATGAAATATCAAGGCATAAAGGACATTTTGTGTTATGACTCAAAAGTCTTTTTTAGTACAACTTAAGGAGTTTCTTTCTAATTTTGGAAGTTTCCTGATGAGCTGATCAACTCAGTATCCCTGAGTGGCAGGCATGGTCCAAGAATTCATGGTTTCTTCTTTGAGACCAGAGGCTTCTACGCCACTGAGTAATCAGCCAATTGCAATCATTTTGAGTGAGTTTTAAGGGAATATGCTAGATTATATCTCATCTGAGCTTCCAAATTTTGTAATTAGAAGGAAAGTTTACAATTAGATTTTTCTTAAGTCACAAAACATCCACTTATTAGTTACCTGCTTTTTTGTTGTTTTGTTGTTTTTTTTGTTTGTTTGTTTTTGTTTTGTTTTGTTTTTAATATTACTATTAATATAAGCAGAATATGTGAGAAGGACAACCCCCTGGTTAAGGTAAATGGCAAAACACATAAAAATCCTGAACATTGCTCCAACAAAGACTGTATGGCTTGCCCAGAGGCCTGGGATCATTTCTAGGTGTGTGTCTTCATTACTCTTACACCATTTGTGTTAAGAAAGTTTGAGTGTGAAAATCCCACTGGGGAGCAGTACTTTTGATCCTAAGTCCACCTGAGCACTGTGCTCATCATCTGTGTGTCATTTCAGAGCAAAGCTGATAACCTAATTAGAAGACATGCTGGGCGATTCTCAACACAGCAGTGAACCATATCACCTCACCAGTTCTTCTCAGTGAGCCATCATTATCTCTGAGCACGTGTGCGACCCCAATAGCTGGCTCTGGCTCGAGAGGAGCTTTGTATCAGCATTGCAAATTGGCCCTGTTAGAGATTCATAAGCTTAGGCTTATCTGAATTTTAGCTTTTGTCCTTTTTTTTTATTATTATTATTATTATTATTTATTTTTTTTATTTTTTTCCCTCTGGCTGAGTTAGCATAAGCTGGGATTTGTGTGGAGATGGAACTAATGGTAGACTTAATGTCAAGTAAACTCAGAGTTTTCAGGTCAGGGAAAGTACAAAGGGGCAGTGAATGCTAATCCAGCCATGGCAGATATGGCCTGTACATCTGCACTCTGCAAGCACATAGGTCAAGCAGCATGACTTGTGCAGTCCTTTTGCTTGTGTGTGAGAACCTGTTTAAGCAGTGCATATGATGACATTTACAAGCAGGGACAAGAAGTGGTTGCCTCTATAAGCACTAACATAACACCAAATTTCTTCCCTTATCTGTCCTCCTAAGCAGCGACCATATTTTTGTTCTTGTTTTTACAGAGAACAAGAAGGAAGGAAATAGTGTCACCAGTTTTCCTCCACCCTATGAAAGAGCCACACCATGTTTCACACTAAAGCTGACAAGCTCGCTAGGTGACATGCACCAGATTTCTCAAGAGCATTGTGGGAATTCAAGCAAACATTGTCTCATCTCTACCCCAACAGTAGTCTGCTTGTTTCATCAAACAGGGCCTCTAGCTTGCTCTCTGTTGTGCAGAACACATGCGTACACCTGCCATACATTTGGCACCAAAGGCATTGTACAGCTTCTGTTGCAAAGCAAACATGAAACTGATAGCAAAACACAGCAATCAAAAGCAGTCAGTGCTTCAACTTGATTTAACGTGAGAAACATGAATTTGTAACAAATACTCTGCTTTTATTTTTGTCTTCTAGTGCTGTACAAGAACATTCTTTTGATGACAATTTGAGCAAACAAGAAGTCTGTTGAAATTTCTGTAGCTAGAACAACAGGAATAGGGGAACATTTTGTCTTGTGGGTTTTTTGTTTGTGTGTCTGTTTGTGTTACTGGTGCCACTGGAAATGCTCATGTTACCTGAGATGATGTACAAAATTATCAGCATCCATGTGTTACCCTTTGCCCTGAAGCAAAGCACTCTCCTTATCAATCTGTGACATTTCAAATGCCTACAGCCTTGGTATCAGATTTGCAAAGTCAGATCTTTAAGACTAATAGTGTTGCTAAGATTTGGAGAGGCTTAAAATCCTTGACTCAGACTTTGTACATCTAATACCCAATCTGTTTTACACACCTAATCTACTGCTCTCCAGTTTGCATTCACCTGTCATAACTAGGATAAAATAAGCTCCTAAGAAGAAACACAGTCATAAAGTGAACATTAAAGAGGTCTGAATGTAGATGGGAACAGCCTAAAATTTAAGGGGTCACTTTAGTTTCCCATTCCAACAAAAGCTATGACTGGAAGGTTAATAAAAGAAGGCAATGACCTGCAGCTGTCATTGAACAATTATTTGAAGTTGTCTTTACATCTAGATTTTTAAAATTAATTAGTTAGCTTTGTTAGCATTTCCATTCCAAAATATCCTATTAGCGTGAAACTAGAAAAGAAAGAATTGCAATAAAGGAAACATACTATGTTTATGGAATTGTTCCCCATGGAAAATGGCATGCCCAGTTGAACTGGGTGAGAAATCAATAAAAGTACTGAAGCAATAAAGAAATGTTGTCAGGGCAGGGGGTCTTGGAATACATCCTGCAGAGAAATGCCATTCAAAGACTGTAGTGTTGTTTGTTTGTTTGTTTGTTTGTTTGTTTTGCTGTTTCCAGATAGTAATTAGATGACTCATATTGTTATCCGATAGATTAAATGCAATTGATTTCATCTTCAGGATACTACTTGGTAAATCATTATCATGTATGGAGTTTTGCACGCACACATACACAAACACATTAAACTGTAATCAGATCAACAGAAAATACACTTTTATTTGCTGGTTAAACAACAGAAGAATGAGGAGAATTTGTTAGGTAATGATCTAAAAAAAAAAAAAAAAAAAAAAGATAAGAGATCATCAGTGATTTTTAACAGCAGGATAAGAGCTCCAGCTACGTGAACTGCAGAAAACGCAGTTCTGCAGAAATACTATTCTGGTGATACAAGTAGCATACTAGCATATTTTAGACCCTTGGTTTAAGCATTTTTTAGGAAGTGAGAGGCAGCCTAAGACTGAATCACAGACCTGTAACTAATATGTCATTCAACGTTTACCATTTTGTGGAGATGCTTGTTCAAAAAGTAAGCAGTTTGAGCATTCATTCTCAGGAATATGACCAGAAAATCTGTTCAACCTCCCTACCTGTGAGTGGCAATATTCACCAGTGGGATTCATAGAAGCAATAGCTGTTTCATCCGGCAGAAAGCAGCTTATCTTGGTGATGTTAACTACAGAAAGACAACCGGGAACACAAATTATAGAAGGACTTAGAAAAACAAGTCAGAGTACTATTTTTGAAAGCAGCAACAGCAATTGATTTTTCTAATGTTAAAAAAGGTGTTAACAGAGGAAATTTATTCACATAAATGTTTTAAAATAAATATCAAATAGTTCAGCTGGGTGGTTCTGAAATTTTATTTTCATGTTACTCTGGCTATGCTACTGTTTATGTTTTAGCCATGGTACTCAGTATTTTCATCTATTTTTTTTTGTGTGTTTTTCTTACAACTCACCTTCAGATGTGCAAGAAATTAGAATCAGGGATACTGCCCCAGCTCTTTTAGAGTTTTTTAGTGCTGTATTCCTCCAAAAATGCTAAGTCCAGAAATTTGAGTAAATTGTACATCGTTTAGTTCCTGAGTTTTCTGAGTGGTACTTTTCATATGAGATACCACATAACTTTAGTACTGGTTTAACAGACATGTGATGAGTCTTATCAAAAATATAGAATCCCAATATTGGTATTTTAATGTCTTCTTTTTACAGCCAAGCATTAAAATAATAATAATAATAAAAAATAATAAAAAAGTCTCATCATCAGGTTAATACAGAATGTATATACTTATAATCTCTTTTTCAGTTATGTTTTATTCATTAGCTGTAACTGCTCCAAAGTGACCAGCAGCCTCTGAAATGTTGTCCCAGATATCTTCATGCCTTCCTATTGGGACCAGTTTTGATTATGCCATGCCCACAAGTTTCACTATGTCAACTTATTGCAACTCTTACCCAAGCAATATTGTCTTAGGGAAGTGCCCTTTATAAATGTCTACCCAAGATTCTTAAAGAAAGTACCCTTTCTTCAAAATACATGTTAGTTTGGAGTGACAGTTTCAGACAGTATGCCTATTCAGACAGTATGTCTATTCCCAGAATATATTCTCACTTTATTTAATAAAATGATGACTTCTCCTGATCATGTTTAATTAAATTTAGGGAGTTTTTTGTTTGTTTGTTTGTTTGTTTGTTTGTTTGTTTTTCCTAAGTGTCTCTTTATTTTTGTGTTCAGTCTCACATCCTACTCATGATTTATTTTATTTTATTTTATTTTATTTTATTTTATTTTATTTTATTTTATTTTATTTTATTTATTCTGTAAAACATGTACTACCCCACATCAGCCTCATTGGTAACATGTGTGACTCCCTCCACAGATTTTAATTTTCTATTATATTTTTGTTTATTTATTTATTTGGCACCATTTTCTTGCTAACTTGTAAAGCACTAGCAGTAATACCAATTAATAGTTGCATTCTGAAGCTGTACTAAAACTGCCTAAAATAACACAAGGAAATCTGTTGCAGAATTTACTATGTAATAGGTCTCTATTAAAGTTAGACCTGTTTTAGTGCAGAAAAAAAAAAGATTTAATACATATGGCTACATGTTTAGCTGCAGTATTTTCTGCTAAAGTCATATCTCAGGAGTCAGCATTATATCCTAATACAAGCCTATTTGTCCTTGCCAATTTAAACAATATCATCTGTGCTTGCTTTCCTTCAAGGTGCTGATTTTCCTTTATCATTAAAATGACTTTATCACTCTTTCACTTAGCTTTGGCTTATGTGGGAAGCCCTGCCAGTGTTCAATTTGGGTTGTTATAAAATATTTTTGCCCTTCCCCCAAGGTGTTTTTGGACCATAAAATTACTTTTGCATATCCTTTTGAATATATATTCTTGTAACACCTTAGCAATTGCCAGGTTGTTTCCTTTAAATAAACCTCCATCTAGGACTGAACAGTCTCTCTTGAAAAGCCCTTGGAAAATTCTGATCCTACTATCCCATGCTGGTAACTTTGATGATTTTCCACAGCCTTATCTCAGATGTACCTCTGGCAGTCTCAGTCCACATCTAACCCAAGACCTGATAGGCTTGTTCTCGTGTTGACAACTCCATTATACAGTAATAGACTTTGTTCTAGTGCATACATATGCCCATACAGTGTTACTGTGGTTATTAAATCTATCCCACTTTTTATCAGTTTGAAATCATAGGTTTGTATCCAAGAAAATAATTATTTCCAGGTTCTCAAACACTAGATTTTTTTGTCAGACCCCCTTTTGTTAATGGTAAATAATGCCTCACCAAATTCATTTAAGAAGGGAATAAAAACAGTTATAAAGAAGGACATGAAGCTTCTCATTTACATTGCTTAAGATCAGAGCCTCCTTCGGAACAGACTGAAACCCATTTTTGGTTAGTGGTTAGTGTGTTCAGAATGATGCACAAACCAGTGTTGAACATTTTTAATCACACTGCTGTAATTAGTCTCTGCCAGAACCTCTGTTAGACCTTCCACAGAAAAAATAGATTTTTGCTTACGGGCATAGTAGTTATGCATTACTGGTTCTTCAAATGAGCCCAACAAGTTTCAGAACCTTTTTAAGCTTCTCTGTGGTGCTCATTAGACCTTTTTGTACCATTTAACTTAGGCAGCATGATTTATGACAAATGTCCCTATACAATTTAGCATTTAGGTAAACTTGGGAAGCTTTTTGTTGCATCATTGATGATTTCAGCTTTATTGTAACCTGTATACATGCCTAGTAGTGTTAAGGTTTCCAGCAGATATGTTATGTCTATTATATAGAACTCAGATTATGCTTATTCAGATCTGGGCTACAATCTCTGTTTCTTCTCAAAATTCCAACAGCTCAGAGCCTTTACTTATGGATGTCTAATGTTTTATTTTGTTTTTCTAAAGCAAAATATTACTTGGGCAGGTCTTAGTATTGTCAATAATATAGATGTAAAACTTGTGTTATATAAACCAGCCACATACAACCTAAGGAGATATATTATTTAGACCCTGGGCCCTTTGTATGTTTTCTCTTTTCCTGAGTAAGCTGGAAAAAGGCTGTGAGCCAGAAGGATCTCCCAGATAATACAGCAAACCAGACCTCTGCCTTCCTCAAGAGTCTCTTAGGTCTTTCTCTCTGTAATGACATTAATTATGTGTATAATGAATGCAACTATTATTTTAGAAGGTATCTGTAAATTCATTATTTTTCTTTTTTTTTTTTTTTTTTTTTTTTTTCCCCAGAAATTGCAGTTTTATTGAGGGTGCATCGTACGTTGGTTCTGTACTTGCATAATAAATCTGATATTCCTGGGATGAGTGTACAGTATATCTGGAGAATGATTGCAGTACACCAATGCCTCCCTTTGCCCATCTTTTAGTTGTTGGTGCTACATCAGCTCAGTGGTGGCAGGCACATGTATTCAGACATATCCAAGATGACAGCAGAAGTAGACAGAAAAGCATGAATGCCACCTGCTTGAAAAATATATTTTGCTTGGCATTACAAGGTGCTGAGGTAGTCACACTCGTTTCACTGCAAAGTTGATTTTTACTACTCTGATACAATGTTGTAAGAAAAAAAATAGCCAAGATTTAGGCAATCTAAATATATTTTAGACCAGTTACTATATATGAACACAGATGTCACAGATCATTAGCCTGCCAAAGTTAGAAATTTTGGTTTTCTTTTACGTTTATATAAAAAATCCTCCTCCACCGTTAGAATTTTATTCTTATGCTCAGATATGGGTGTTTAAATGACTTTTGAGTCTCTCTGTGAGGAGCTGGAACAAGTTATGTGAAACCAAGTTAAAAACCCTGCTTTCATGAGCTTACCTACTTATTCATCTCCTTTCTTCAACAGTAACTGTATTGGCTCATAGTTATTTGATTTCTTTGGCTGCAGTACTGCACGTGGTTCCTTTGTGCTTATGGGATTTGGAGCGTATATACATGCAAAATGTAGATTGTTCCTGGCAGCATCAGAAGTTCCATGGTGGCTGGGAGGAAGCCTCTACCTCTACCCTCAAAAACTAGAAGTGATAAGATGGTGGTTTTTTTTGTTTGTTTGTTTGCTTTTTTTTTTTTTCCCGTTGATTGATGGCACTATTTATAACCACTTTGATCAGTTTTCTGAAGGTGTGATGTCTTTTCAGGTATCTCAGTTCCTTATAAAGGCTACTTTTCTTGCATATGTCGGGTGCATTATTTCTGTTGAGCGTAAATAGGATTAGCCTTCCTCTTTTTTTTTTTTTCTTTTTTTTTTCTTTTTTTTTTTTTTGAATGCCCATATGTCAGAGCCATCTCCACCACAAGCCAAATGGACAGAGCATCCATTTGTTTTTCAAAGTGAAGTTGTAAGATGGTTCTTACTCAAGCAAACAGATTTACATGCTATGCATTATTATTGACTTATTTATTGCATTAAGGAGATATTAGAAACTCCACCTAACAGTAGTATTCCATCATATCATGTCTCCATTGAATCAACAAATGGTTTTTGTAACTTTTGATCTGTGTCTAAATGATGGCACAGAGGGAAGGTATCATACATTTTAAATATAGTCTATTAATAACAGGCTGAAATTTATTCAAAACTCTGATAACATTTCTCTAATGAAAACAGTTATTAAATTTCTATTATTGAAAGAATTTTGTTGTGAAACTCAGCTCAGCTTCCAAAGGTTATAGATACAAGAAAAAAAATACTTCACTAATTCTTGATTTTTTTTTACTGTCTCCTTCCCAGCCCTGGAGGCTGCTCATCAGTAGGAACAGAATAGAAACACAGAATTGAAGAAATATAGTAGAAACAGAGCACCTAGATATGATTTTCTTTTCCCTGTAATTAACAGCCTCCTCTTGTTTCTGAAACATTGGAGAAATATCTTTACCTACAAAAATTAGGTGAAGTGTTCTTGTGAAATGTGAAATGTTCTTTAGAAAAAGTTATTCAGTTAAGCTAATTTTTGAAAGGCAATTTATTACTCACTTAAGAAAGACATCCTTTTACATAAATAAAAAGAGGCAGCATAGATATAGCAGTAAGTACAACAAATCTTGCCCTGTTCACTGATCCAGCTGTGGATGGATCACTTTCTGGTAATACAGACTAAGAAATCCCCTATGCTTGCACAGTTTTTGTTTCTCCTTTGGCAAACAGCATTATGACAGAATTTTTGTAGTGTGAGCTGCTTTCCCAGATAAGGTAATAGAAAATCCTTTAAATGTTAAATGTCATCTGCCTCGGTTAAATGCCTTAGCTGACCAATGGATCTGTAACCCATATAACTGTCTGTTCTGAGTTGAAGCTTGCATTACTTATTTATCAGCATTATAACATTAACCTGTCCTGTTCTAGACACTGCTGACATTCTGGCTTACATGTAAATAACAAAGAGTTTCTTCTGACTGAGAGGTGTCCTAACAGAACTTGCTGAAATGAAGTTACAGCATTTTTACCAACTCCCAGCTGCCATGAAGGAGGTTCTCTCTAACAGAATTTTCTTAGTTTCCTGAAAACAGCTTTTATCTGATACTAGCTGTGGCAGTAAAAAATCAAAATCAGTAGTGGATCACAGCCAACTCTTCCACTTGTGCGCAGGATAAGTGTGTCATTAACCATGTCTCTCTTAAAGTTCTTTATCTCATGAAAGCAAATTAGTTTGAAGCTAAGATATCTACATGAATGCAGATATCTGCTATCAGGTCTCTGCTGGCTAAAGTTAGTCATATAGGATGTTTGTAAAATAATATCTTATAGCTAATAAAAATATATACCCAACTCCCACCCTCCCTAAGTGTATATGTAAAAAGACAGAATGAACCACATTATTAACATCAGCCCTTACTTTTACACATATATATCTTGACATTGTGCTTTCCTCAGTGAACTTGAGATCTCTCGTGGACACAATATGATATATACATAATACACTGAATTGAATTCATAACATTTTATGGGAAAGTGTCTTCATTTCTGTATAGCTGTGACTGTCATAGTATGACTATTTCCGATTTTTTTTTGCTCTTAGAGAATACACAATATATCATATAAAATCTTGAACATTAATGCTGTTACTAATCATAATGTTTCCCAGAAATAGCTTATATTTCCTTCCCACCACGTAAACAGACTCTGAACTCAGACAATATTACTAGATTTTGGGTTTGTTTAATCATTGTCTTGATTTTTTTCTCTTCTGCCTCTACTGAAACTTCCAACCACAAATATCAATGATAGGTGGAATTGTTTCTGCAATGTGTTATATTGAGGAAAAACAAGAAGTATACCTTATAGGTGCTTTTTTGCATTGATGACAGAGGTATGAGATCATTTATTTTTAGCTTACACTAGTGATAGGTTGAGTGTTTGCATGGTCAAAAAATGCATAACAACTCAGTTACCCAGTTCTATATCTTGGCCCTATTTCATTAGCCTTAAAACTCAGAGTCTGATGTTTCTTATTTCAGAAACATATATATAATACTGTACATATATATATATATTTCCCTATTCAGGTGCTAAGCTATCTGTTCTGCTCCCTAGGCTGTTTCCGTACATCCAGAGCTGTTTCTAGGCAGGTAGTGTTAGTGCCACTAAATCCTGAAGCTCAAACATCCAGGATGAGCTACCGCTGTTTACTTGCCGGTAACTGTATTCCCAAGATCCTTCCATGTGTTGATTCCATGTCAAAGCAGCTTGAATAGGCCTTTGGTACTTTAGTTTACATGAATGAAAAGACAATCACAGAACATACCAAAATTTTATACAGAAAAAATATTCCCTATAATTTCAAGCACTGAAAATAAGGCCTTCCCTGATTTGTCTGCTTGCACAGAGAGAATCGATGGCACAGAATTTTAAATAGATTATTCTCCCACGAACAAATATTTCCAAGAGATTTTCAGAAACAGTAGCAAGCTTCACCTGCCTCCAAATGAAATGTTCTGTGAAAGATATTTTTCAGGAGACCCATTATTTGAAATTCTGGCTCTTTTGATTTGCTTCAGATGGAGGCACTCAAAATAAATACACTCTTATGAAGATGATGGTCCACATTGCACAAGGGTAGATGTGTCAGAGAGAGCTATGTAACACATTTTTCAGCTGCCAGCATGAGTATGTTAATGACATGATTGTGTGTGACTTCAGTGTTTTAATTTAGCTGCTCAGAGATTATGCCTGTAACATGCCAGGTACAACTATTATAATGTGCAACCAAGAATAATGTTTTAAATAATGATAACAACAATGGCAACACTAATAATATCACTTGAGGTGTCTTCATTCCTAATGCTAGCAAAAAACAAACAAACAAACAAAAAACTAGACACAGAAAGGGACATAGAATGTTTTATAATACAACAGATAATCAGAAATAAAAATAAAAATAAAATAAAAAAAAAAGGTCAGAGGATGAAATAGCTTGCACAGAAAGCCTGCAAACTATTTCCTAGTCTCCAGGCTTGAAAAAGACAGAGAAGAACATGTGGCAATTACAGAACCATATTTATTACTTTAAAATAACACAGTTTAATTGCTTTGATATAAATGTTGAAGCATATCTCAACTAGGAGCAAAACAGTGTACTCAATCATGTTACTTTTAATGGAAACAGTCTTGAAAATCGGTTGGGCAAAGAACGTTTGTCATAACTGCTGGCCTAGCAAGTCATGCAAGCACAACTAGATAAATAAGGCAACATGTCCTGCCACTTGTAACTTTATCCTCCAGTATATTTCATCAAAAGGTTCTTAATTTTAATCTGAATGTCTCGATCTTAATGAGAATGAGACTTCCATTTGGCTAGAGCCCAGATCAATTCCACATAATAACAACAGTAACCATTTCAAACTTATCCTTTCCAGTAATTGAACTATATACATGCTAAAAAGCAACAACAAAAACACATAAACAAGCAAACAAGTTAACAGTCTCTATCAAAATGTGCTTTACAAGTTTTACTTTAGGAGTCTTGAAAATGTGATCAGTGAAGAAATACAACATTTGAGGAAGTGGCTGTTGCATATACAAAATGTTGGAAGAGATTAGTGAAATAGGTTTTGCATTTTTCATGCTGTTTCCACAGGAGATGTGCTGAAAGCCATAAAGATATTCTTCTTTCTCCAACTAATTTATTTCACATATACAATAATTTGCGGTCAATAAATCTAGGATGGATTTCCATGGTAAGGCATTGGTGTGGCAAACAGAATGGATAACTTTATTCATAATGTGGTTGTGGTATTTTTATAATCAGTTTTGTAATGTGATATCACTGGAGAGTCTCATCAACCAGTGTTCAATATTAAACAAAGTTTTCCAAAGCAACACATGCTATATACTAATTCATCTCATCAGGGATCCATCTTATGGTGTAAGGGACTCATCTTGTGTGCACATGGCTTTTGACGAGATGATAGCTCTGAGAAATTTACTTGTACAGTTTTATAGCTGGGCACTCCAGATGGAACATTTTACCATAGTAGGATATTTTACCAGGAGGAAAATAACTCCTTCACCAGCCAGACTTGTCTTGACTTATGAAAACAAGAATTGTGGAAGGGTGGGAACTTCTGAGCTTTTTAATGAGAAATAATGACTTTACAATAACAATTTCAGTAGAGAATATTCACAAAACCATTGTTTATTTCTTCCACCTGTCTATTTGTATGTTAGACATCTTATAAAAAGCAAAATATTTAATTTGAGAAAATAATTTCCTTAGAAATATCTATTAAAGAGGGAAACGTTGAAATCCAGTAATTTAAACGATCCAGAGTTTAATATTTGTGAAAAAATAATTTGCAGGTCAAATCTCTGTGTAATGGTCTGCTTATACCCTAAACTTTGAGAGACTAGAAATCTCGGTCCTGCATCTGTCTAAGTTAGTCATCAGACTTAAGTTTAGTCAGTCTGACACTTTTTCAAGTGTTTTCAGCTGTTAGGATTCAGGTTATACACCATCTGATAACCTGTTTTCCCAGATTTCTCTCTTTCCTGGAGGGCCTTCTTTAAAGTCCAAAACATGCTAAAGAAGAAAAGAAAAGAAAGAAAGAAAAAAGAAAAAAAAAAAAAAAAAAGTGACCCTCCTTAATTCTGGATTGTGCTGGATGTACTACTCATAACATTTCAACATGCATAGGCACAGATCCAGCAAAACGTGTAACTCATGAGTAACTCTAGTTGAAGCTGCCAAAGACGGTAGGATGAGCAGAGAAACCACTGAATTTCAGAGCAAAAATACAGGATGAAACTATATCCTCAAACACAAGACTGTAAACTTTAGAAGGATACTCATTCAACACTTGTCAAGAAGGATGAGAAGGATGTTGCTTTTCAGGTTATTCTCATAAATCATTATGGTATCTAAAATTAATTGAGTGATTCCTGAGAAATATATTTGCACTCAATTTTCCTTTTCTTAGCTTTCTGCTTGTAGTGACTTTTAACTCCAGTGGGAAACTGGACTAATTGTATGTGTAATATTTTTCTGCTTTGGCAAAGTCATTGGACTTACATAACCAAACATTGAGTAGAGTGGAAATATTTTTAAAGGTCAAATCATAAAACTGTAAACTCCAGAGGGAATTATCTCTAGGGAGTTATATTGAGTGTACCACTCCCCATATGAAAACTTAATTGATGTCACTTGGTTGAAATTATTATCTCTTGAGCTGTAAGTTGATATGACGTTATGTAAGATATCAGAGTAAAATGCATTTTTCGGATCAGATGTTAAGCCCTGCTTGTGGTATCACAATTGGTCATTGTAAAAAAATGATTATTATGTCACAAACAGAGGATTATGATGTCAGGTGGGGAATAAGTGCAGAAGCAGATAAATTCTTAACAAACAACAGCGATCCTGTTTTCATGAACTGTCTTCAGAAAGAAAGAATGAGAAAAAAGAAGTACAGGGAAATATAGTTCACAGAAGAACACTTGTTTCCAAATAAGATATTTCATAAAGTTTTCCATAAGGTGACAGCTGCTTTTTCAAGCACCACATTCTGTTCTCCGTTATATCAACGCAAATCCAGAGGAACTGCATTTGAATTGTTGTTGCTTGGGATTGACATCAGGGTAACTGAGTAAAATTTGGCTTTAATACATTTTCTCAGAAACAGAAACCATTTATTCCCCTCAAAATAGAGAAGGGGGAATTACCACACATCATATGACATCATGTATTGTTCAACACTTTGGAAGAAAAATGGAGAGCAAGATTTGTTTGAAGTCTGAGATGTTTTTTTTTTTTTTTTTTTTTTTTTTTTTTTTCCTTCTCCTCCTTCCAATTTGCACAATTTATTGGGAACCCCCCCTTTTCTGAAGCACAATACAGACCTTTTGCGCACATGGGAGCTCTCTTAACAGTTGGTTTTGCCATCATAATAAACCCTTTAAGGACACTAATTCTAGGCTTTAGCACACCTCCCTGTTGTTAGCAACATAACGCAAGTAGTTTCAGGGGTGCTTAACAGCAGCTAAAAGGGACTGTTTGAAACAAAATTAGATTTGGTAAACTTAGGTCTAAGGTGGAACATTGCCTTAAATGGGTAAATACTGGCCTTGTATCAACTTTGTCTACAGTGTCATGTTAAGTCACCTTTCTGAAGCCACCAGATTTTTCATACCTTTGTCCTGTGGTGGGGGAGGAGGAGAGGTGGGGGAGGAGCTGGGGGAGATTTCAGCTTCTAAAAGCAAGTGGCAAGTAGCTTCAGAACCTAAACACTAACACACCAACCTGCTGGCTTCATTTGTATTCAACAGATATCTTGCTTTTTCCCCCTCACTGCCTAGTCTGTACCGATTGGTATAAACAATAGATTTTTTTGTCTTTATGAACATATTCTTGTTCTGTTTCACTTGAAGGTAGAGATAAACGTGTAAGGAAAAAAATAAAAATAAAAAGGAGGAAAGCAACCTTCATAGACACATATTTATAGTTTTTAACATTACTATGTAAAGCATCAAGAAATACTCTGGAATTTGGCTGAGAGATTCATGTAATCAGTGTAAGAGGCATATAAGCTTTACACTGAAAGAAAAAAAAAATGAAAAAAAAAAAAAATGAAGGATCCATCTGTGAGATATTTGAAATGCCAGGGAAAGTGAAAAAGGTTAATTATGCTAATTTTATGTTAAACGTGTATACAACATTTATTGTCTCTAACTATATGTGTATGTAGGGTGTGCCGGTTTGAGTCCAATATTTTTTTCCATGATTGTTTTATTATAACATAAAGTATGCTGTATTTACACTATTTTGCATGTACAGAACACCTGGCTTATTAACATATATATCCTTTCTAGTTTGATCACAAGACAGCAAGGTGTTGATAAGTTGCTAATTCTGGTCCAGAATTAAGGATTTATATTGCCATGGGAAATATTTATTGGCAGTACCAGCATCTTTGTCTTTCCTTCTCTTCTGGTACAGGGCCTGGCTCTGAAAGAACAGAAAGATGTTACACAGTGTCAGCAGATCTCCATTATTGTATGAACTCCAACAGGGTGTCAGGCTGCGCTCCTCCCAACATTTGGACACGTGTTTCCCTTACTACCTTTACCACTGCCATTAGTCCTTAGTCATGGGGTGAACTGCTCCAGGGAGCTCTGAATGCTGAAACTGCATCTTCAGCTACTTGGAGAGAAGAGAGGGAAGATGGACTGCAACTGCTCAGACTTTGGTTTGACTGCACTTTCACTAAGCCCAAGTGCTGATGGTAAAAACTCATTACAGAGTCAAGGATGCGTTATATCACCTGATAGTCCTTCTAGTTATACTCTCTGATTTCATATACAAATATTGAGAGAGCAAAATATTCCATATTTGAAATATTTTTAGAATGCCTAAGAGTAAAATCAATCAATTAATCAATCAAAAAAAAATAAAATCTTAGTTTTCAATTATTTTCGTACAGAATTGCTCTAATGTGTGTGCATGTGTTCAAGCTACGTTTGAATTTTCACAGGCAAGATTTATATGACTGACTGGTCCAGCTCCATTCTAACTTTGTTTTGGATTTTAAGACTTCATGAGACAGAAGGAATCTTTCTTTCCTGTGTCTATATTTACCTGCCTAAAATATCATGGACTGTGATGTCAGAAAACAAATAAGAGAACAATGTAGTGGAAAGATTCTCTGAAACAGTTACTAATTCAAACCAGAGAATGGATAAAGTTCCCCTCCCTGTCTGAAACCCCTGTTCACTGGGGATTCAAAGATGGAAAGAGAGAGTTAGTTAATGCTTTTTTAGAGTCTGTTTTTCTTTGAATCCCCCCTCCCCTTTCCTTCTAGCACACACTTTCACACATTGCTGACTCTAAAAGCATTCACAGAGGTCAAATTATTGAAAGTTCAACCAAGTTTTCCTAGGCTATCACAGTTTACTTACCATTCGCAGTTTCTACAGAGTAGTGATTAAATAGCTATCAGTTTTGGCATCAGAAGCCATAAGCTGACTCTTTAGCCCCTATGTTTTGTGTGATATTGTTTGATCTTCCCAAGATGATTTCCACCCACACACTCTATTCAACAAAATCAGACTTCTAATTTGTCTATGAAAAAACATCCTCATTAAAAAGTTTTTAAGTCTAGAAAGTCAAATAGGGCAGTTGTATGAAGATGACAGCCAGTGGTTAGAGTTTTGTTGCTTTTATGTCTTTGTCATATACTAATGAACCACTCAGCACAAGAAGGAAAAAAGAAAAAAAAAAAAAAAAGAAAAAAAAAGGTCTGGATCATACAATGATCATAGCAGATGTTGCATACGCTTTCATTTTGCGGTTTGTGCATATGACTCTGCTGCAATTCACCTGGGCTATTTAAAAGCCTGTGATGAATGGGTGGCACACAAGATAGTGTTGTGTCTTTCAAGTCTTTGACAGTTGGCAGTAAAGGTTACTAAGCAAAATTACATAGGGCCAAAAGGTTGGCTATGATGGATCCCAGATACAATAGAACTGGGGATTTTCTGTATACCTAGTGATAAGGAGGGACTTTTAGGGATGACAGGAAGGACTTGTGTACTATGACAAATGAAGAGTTAAGGATGTGATTGTTGGCATAGTACGTGAGAAAAATAGGATCAATTTATTGTCATCCTAATGTCTTAGTGTGTGGCCCTGAACAAATCCCTAAGGATCAGACCTTGAAAGGTGTATAGGGAGTCTAAAGATGCAAATCAGAACATAAGGAGACTTTCAAAGACAAGCAGGAAATTCTGAAAATCTGAAAATTCTGAAAAAGTAAAAAACTTGGGTGATAAAACTTGAAATTGGATATGAATGCTAAAGTAACTGAATCAGTAAGACATTTGTATATAATATACTTTGCAAGCTGGCTCTTCAGCCCGGACATGACTGGTTTATTATCTGTCTTCTCAGAGATCCACCAACTATTAAATCTATTGGGTTAGAAGAGCAAGTAATTCTACAGGCTGTTTTATGTGAGGAAACCTTTCGGATTGATTACAGTTCCCTCAACAAAGTTCAAAATGTCAGGCCTGGAATGAGATTTAAGTAGACAAAAGTTTCAGGGTTGCTTGCTTTTTTTTTTTTTTTTCCCCCTTTGTAATTATTTTTCTTAAACTGGCTTTTCTCTGAAGAATTAGAACATCAAATCTTTATTTGCATTTCCCTCATCCCCTGAAAAAAAAATAAAAAAATAAAAAAAAATATAAATAAGTCCTTGTTAGTATTTCATCAATGAAGGCCCAACAGCCAATAAACATAAGAAATCAGAGGGAAGGAAGTAGCTCTATTTGAAAGGTAATAGACTTGGAAATTTTGCTTATTTTGGATGAGTACCCCAGAGGTAATCCATTGGAAACAAAAGCTACTGCACCATAACATGAGTTGGAAAAAATAAGCTTTTCGTTACTCTTATTAATGACACATGCTTGGCACTTAAGGCACTTAGGTTTCTTACTATGGCTCTGGGTATCGTAGTTCACATACATTTGAATATGAAGATGAACATGAGGCAGTTGAGGCCAAGGGAATAGAAAAGTTTTGTTTAGGTTTGAAGAGCAAATGCTCTTGCAATGCTGCTGTTCAGACGGGCATATAACCTGTCTCCAGAACAGGATGCAAAGAATATTTTTGAAGAATTTGATGAGGTGTTTAATAGACCTGGAACTATTGTGAATAAAACATACCATACTGATACAGATCCTATTATGCTGCCAAAAGAACAAACATCACATATAGCACAGTCTCATTAGTCCTGAGAAATGAAGGAAAAGTTGATTGTGACAAGACGGTAAGATGCAGTGTTATTGAGAGAAGACAGGTACTAACTGGTTTGGTTAACAACCTGATCACATGCAATAATAATAATACTTATTATTATTATTAAAAAAAAAAAAAAAAAAAAAGTTACAGTTTTGTGTAGATTCGGGAGATTTGAATAAAGCTACCAAATGCAACGTAGCCCAAGGGAGCACTGGGGATAGACATGTCTAGACTTCTAAGAGCAAGAATATTTCCAGATCTAGATGCAAGCCAGTGATTTTGGCAACTTTAGCTTGAAAAAATGTTAAAATCTACACCTTCAACTCCCTTTTTGCTAATTTATTTTTTAGTAACTTTGCTGTGTGATTGCTTCAGAACTTAAAAACTGCCAGTTCACAGAATTTTAAAGCCTTTAAGATCCAGGTGGAAGCAGTGATCTGAAACCTTTTGAGCTAGTGTGATAATCATCAACACTGTTAAAGACAAATGAATAAATAAATAAATCCAATATCCCGTTCAGCAGGTCTGGATATCACAAGCATTTTTCTTTACTTTATAGACCTTTTATAGCTTTCTTCTTTTTTCTTGATTTTTTTTTCTTCCATAAGAGAGAGAGAAGAGCACCTACATTACATACTATGTCAAGTAGACTCCAGGTTTCAACTCCTGTCTGATATAAGCACTTGCACTTAAAGATAAAGCTTCATCCATGTTGCCTTCAGAAGTGAGACCAATATCTGAAGTTCCTCTCCATTGTTGCTTACTCAGCTTTTCTCCAATATTAGTTCACATTTTTTCTGCTCCATGAGCTGGCATATGCACTGAGTCTGCATGAAAAGCTACCCCTTCCATATTCCCACAAAGATTATTTTTAAACAGTCTATTTTATCATTTTTCTGGTATGTCCCCACAAGAAAGTCTGCAGCATCCCAAATGAAAGAGTGGAAGTCTGTGACATGAAAGCAAAACGTGGCAGCTGTTGTCTGGATCTTCTTAAATGGGGTTTTGCTTCTGAACTCAATGTGCTGTGAAACTGCATCCTGAACCTCTCACACATCACGTGACAAATTTATAATTGAGCTCTAGGCTAAGGCTGCTCTTGGACCAATAATTATTCAGTTATTCTAAAGTGTGTTACAAGTATCATTAGGTATACAACTGGAGCAATTTCAAAGGGACCCTTTGTAGAATTGTAAATATTCTGCTTATCAAGCAACTCACCTACTACAGGAGAAAATAGCAGGGAGTCTATATGAGTTAGCATTTCACATTTCCTACAGGAGTGTGTTCTCTAGGGAGTTTTTTAATAATCAGATATACACTCTAAGAGGCTGTTGGGAATTTTTTATTTTTATTTTTTAATCTGATGTTATCAAGAAATTGCACAATGAACCCAAGAAATCTTTCTTTTAAATATTACTAAGTTAGTACTGCCTATCAATAACAAATTCTGGAAATTCCTTTGCAGTTCTGAGAAGTACCTGATCACAACAATATAAACAAGTAATGCCTCATCTAAGACACAGAAAACAATTCTGAAAACATAAGTACATTTTTAAAGCACACTAAAGACTTTCTTAGAGCAGTTAAGCTTTCAAGAGCTTCTAAGTATAAAAATCACAGCAGCAGCAAGAAGATTTGAAGTAATCACGAGTCAAGTAAGGCTATTTCTGACTTACGAGAAGCACCAAGTAATGCCAGCTTATAAGTGACTGAAAGAATAATTCTGCATGGATGGTCAACAGTGAAAGCCCAGTCACATCCAAGTAGAAGTTTTTATAGGATCTATCAATGTGAAGTTGTTGCACCTATTAAAAGGCAGTATAAAAATCTCCATATTATAGTGCCACACAGCATGAGACCAGAAATGTTACACAGAACTCACAAGTGCCTATCTGGATTTTGGAAAGTAAAATACTGTATAGAATGCCATATAAATGCCATTACAGAAAATAAAAATAAAGTCTGTAACAGCTATGGGAAATGATGCAGAAGAACTGTTGTTTCTTCTGAACTCACTGAGTAACAATCGAATAATTAAGCTAATGTGATCTTCTTAAGGGGAGAAGGATATTATCTGAAGAACCAGGGAAAGTTGGGATTTTACTTTTTCCTTCTCTCCAAACTCAGCAGTTAGATTGCTTTCAAAAGACCAAAGAAAAAAGGTGAATAGTTTGTCATTTGAAAGTGAGTTGTTGCCCACCCTGAATTCCCAGAGTTGATGTTTCTGGCACTTGCCATAGGCACGTTGGCCAAATCATTCCTTCCAAGCAGAGCCCAGTTTCGCCTTGGCAGAAGCAACATATGGCAATGGGCGTCTCTGAGATATAAAGCCTCTTCAAACACCACTGAAGTGCTACCATTGCCCATCTCCTTTTAAGGGGGTGTAGCATATGCTAGCCTGACTAGCTGATTAGCACTACTTAGAGTTAAATAACAGGAGGACGACCCACAGGGTCAGTTTTTACCCTTCTCTGTGTCTTTGGACTGACATATCCCACAGAGGAAAGCAAAATGTGAGCAGTCTCACTCACAAAAGGATGCAAAGTGATAGCATCTCTCATCCCTTTTAACATCATTCTCTATTTTATCTCTCAAAATGCAATCTTAGATAAGTTAGTACTCATTGTATCTAATCCATATGTTTTCTGGGCAAAATATATATTGGCTGGGGACCAGGCTTTATTTATTTGGTTGCTGGAAAGTAGCCTGGAGTGTTACACATTCATTTTACATTAGATGGATACCATTTTAGCTTCTTACTTTCTTTTCCTTGTGGGAAAAAAAAAAAAAAAAAAAAAAAAAAAAAGTTGATCCTACTTTATGCGCTTTGAAGTATATTGAATGTAACAACATCATTGTAAAATGATGTGCTTTATAAAGTCCTGAATATGGTGTATCTTTTGTGTTTTGTTTCTAATTGTTTGCTTCACACAAAAGGATAATTCATTAGGCCAATTCTTCAAATAATCTCAAAGTGACATGAATTCCTTTGCAGAGTGAGTGTCTGTAGCAAGTAATCCATGGAAAACAGACAGGCGTCTCTTGTCATTTTGGAGCTCTAATCCACTGCCTGGAGCATGAAAATGCTCAGGATAACAAGTGTGGGAATGACCAAAATCAACATTATTTTTGGATTTTATTTTCTTAACAATGCTGCTGATCAATGGAATTGCTGATTCTGGCAGATACAATGCCACGGGATTAATGAATTAAGCTCAGGAAGCAGAAGAATTTGTTAAAGAGGAGAAGGGAAAAGCCCCTTCTTTTCCACTGGTGTGTGAATATTAAGGACTGAAAGCAGCAATGCCAGAATTTTAGTCCTTGCTTTACTATAGCACCAAGCCTTGTTCTGCACGAGCCTTTACATTTTAATTAGAACCATACTGACACCCGCATTTGCAACTATGAACTTCAGCTTCAAAGTAAAGAATATATCCTAGACGCTGGCTTACTAACTAGGTTTGAGTACAGAAAAGAGATGCCGTGTGCTGTAAAATTCAGAGTGAAGCATGATCCCATTTGGTGGGACTAGATAAGTGATTTTCAACCCACAGTAAATAATGGTGAAAGGAAGGAAGAGATGTAATCCAAATACTGCAGATGCTCTCACCTAAAATACTCACAGAGTTTTTCTTCTGGAAAAGCATAGAGCAAAATAAATAGGGGTCACCTATTTATTGTTAAAAGTTTTCCACTTTCCTGTCCCTAATGCACTAGGAGTGCAATGGGCTGTATATATCAATGCAGGACTACTTTTCAAATTGCATGTTAAATTGATGTTTAACACAGCACAGAAAATTTAATTAACCGTCACTGTCTAAAAAGGTTTTGATGTGCGGGAGGGGACAGTTTAAGTTTGATTGCATGTTTGTATTTACAGCTCCTTAACATTTAGAAGAAGGTATTTTGTGTGTCCTTTCGTTTAAACAAACAAAAAACAGTATCAGGTTTCATTGCATAAAAAAATATAGCACTAAAATATTCAGAGTGCTAGAAATTGGAAGGTTTGGAATGTTTTTAACTTATAAGAATGCTTCAGAGAATCCTCCAGTGTAATTTATAAGCCCCTCTAGAGCTGTACGTGTCTTGAACTGATTGTTGAAGTAGGCTTTACCAGGAATTTATTTTGCTGAATTGGAGTAGTGCAGGAGGTGGGGAGGGCGGGAGGGTTAGCACAACCTTCCCTAACAAGGCTTTAAAAGCTTCAGCGGTAAAGTTATGCTGATGGAAGACTTTGTTACTTGTTTTCAACCGGGAGCAACACGAAGAGGATTATGTTATGGGCAGGAGATGTTATTTGTGTGGGTAGCAACACTGGGGCTTGTGTTTTTAAAGGGGGGTGGGGGCCGGGGAGGGGGGGACATCTTTTAATTGGAGCTGTAAAATGAAATAGCAATAATAATAATAGCAATAGTAATGATGATGATGATGATGATGATGATAGTAATAATAAAAGGAACACAACCCCCTGGACAACGGCATGAAATAGCTCGTGCAATTTACAGCTCCGTGCCTTTTCCAAGCTCGGTGGAGGATTCTGCTCCCTCCTCTAATATCAGCCGCGATGTTTTTTTTGTTGTTGTTGTTGTTTTTGTTTGTTCTTCTTTCTTTTTTTTTTCCCCTTTGCATGTGTGGTGTGACAGCAGGGAAGGGGGGGGGACGGGGAAAGGGGGGGGAGGGGGGGGGGCCGAGCTTTCCTGGCATCCCATGTCAGCCGCTCCCAGCTCGGGGTGGGGGAAGGGCCGGAGCAGCCCCCCCCCCCCCCCCTCCCCGGTGCCTCCCTCCATGTGCGCGGGGACCCGCCCGCCGTGCGGGGAGCGGGGCGCCCGCCAGCACTGCCACGGCCCCGGCCCGGCCCCGGCCCCTGCCCCCGACCCGCACCGCCTGCCGCCGCCTCCCGCACCATGCCGCCCCCCCGCCCTGCCGCCACTCGCTCCCGGGGGCTGCCTCTTTTTCCGGCCCGCGGCGTGTGCGTGAGAGGAGCTTGAAGTTGCCCCGAAGGCGGCGGAGGAGAGGAGGAAGAGGAGGAGGAGGAGGAGGAGGAATAGGAATAGGAGGAGGGAGGCCGGGGTTGCTGGCGGCGGGGCGCGGCGGGGCGCGGCGGGGCGCCGAGCCCACCCCCATCACCTGTTACCTCCGCTCCCCAGGTTGCCTGAAGTTCCCCGGCGGAGCCCGGCAGGACGGGGAGAGCCGCGGCTCCGGCTCGCAGGGACCCTCCAGTGGCTGCCGCAGCATGGGCTGGCTCAGGGGGATTGCCTTGCTTTCCTTGGGAGTATTACTAGCAGGAAGAGTGAACTGCCAGCATGTGAAGAATAACGTGCCGAGGCTCAAATTATCCTATAAAGGTAAGCCTGTTGTTCTCTCTTATTCCCCGTTTTCCTCAAAACCTCTCCTCCTCGCCCCTCATCCCCCCCACACCTTCCTCCCTGGTCTTCCTTATCTTCTGAAGGGGAAAGTGGCATGAGGAGAAATTTCTGAGAAAAATACTTAAAAAAAGACACTGTGCTACGATTGGTACCACGCAGTTTAAACACAGACAAAGAAGAGTTAGTTGCATTTGCAGACAAGGGCTCGGAATCGTTCTGATCCGCGGAATATTCTTTCCAGTCCTGTGCTATTTCATCGGACTTTACTCTTTAAAACGATGAGACGTGTTTGGCCACCCAGCTAATCCCCCCCCTCCCCACCCGTTCTGGGCATGTAGTGCTGCCACGGTACCGGATCTCTTTCAAACAGCGTGAAATAGATGAAGATTTATATTTTCTTTTATTTAGGCATGAAGTGGTTAATTTTCAAGTCATGAATATTCAGTTTGTACAAATCTGACAATCAGATGCCTAACATAAGCAGTAGATGGTGGGTTTGCCAAGAAACTATAAACTGAAAGAAACAGATCAGTCCAGAAAAGGAGGAAAGGACTGTTATGCACTAGAAAATACCGCCTATGGATGTTTAATGCAGTGCAATTTATTTGAGCTGAGGTTGTTTTCAGTATAGTCCGATGCATGTCATTAAAGATCACAAGGAAGGTGTAACTGAAGAAAGAACTATGAGATTACGTTTATGTTGGAAATTGTGTAATGCCAGTCACACTGCAATTGTCAGTAATTAACTTTTGTATAATATTGCCTGTATTAAAGGAGGACTCTGAAGTAGGCAGACTCCTTTTCTTTATCAGCATAGGTCCTCTATACATACATTTCCAGGAGAATTCACAAAATCTGGAGAATATGTAACTGGCAAAGAAGTTTAAAATGTAAGAGCTGTAGAGTACTATTACTAAAAAGGATGCTTGTGTGTGTGTGTACATGTTTCTCTCTGAAGACTTCCCTTCTCATAATTCTTAGATTATTAAAGGCTGGGAGAAGGAGCAGCAACTATGATTCTGAAAGAAGGGAGGAAAAGTAACACACCATTTCTATAGTGGAAAAAAGAGAACGTGTGTGTGCATGCCTGGTCATAGATGTCAATCTCAGTTTACAGTATAGTGTCAATATATCGCTTGCCAGTAGAAATAATTTTTATTATTATTATTATTAATTTTTTTTCATCTTTCATATGCTGCAAATGAAACAGAGAAAAGTCCTCTCTGAGACAAGGCAGATGTCATTTTCACACTTCAGATTAAAAATAATAATAATAAAAAAACACCTGCAAAACTTGGATGCATTGTATGAAAAAAATACATGTGTGGGACTTTACTAAGGAATACATATATGCATATTTTTTGTGTGTTTAGACTTGAGAAGATTTATATGAAAAGAACAGTTTAAGGGGTTCAGAATGTGTTCATTTGGTTTTCATAAGAAAAGCCATTTCTATGTTACCAAAAAAAAAAAAAAAAAAAAAGAAGATTATTTTGAATAATGTAGTCTGAAGAAAGCTTCTACCATAACTATATGTCATGTCAAAAATCATTAAAAACCTCTTAATAGCTTCCAAACTTTCACAATTGTACTGAAACTTAGATTAGTATATAGAAGCATAAATCCTATAAAAATTATCCTGTAAAGGGTTTTAATGGCTAATTAATTATTGTTTATTATTTTTCACCTTTTAAAGTTTATTGATGGCTCAAGTCTGTTACCCCTACGTATACTGGCTAATCTCACAGAAACTAATTTCAAAGGATGGCTAAATCCGCCAGACACTTTTTTTTTTTTTTCCTTCCCTCTGATGCTACTGTATCCATATGCAGTTTAGCAACATTTTGCTACTCTGCTTATCGGTTGTTTTCCAGCTCAGCTGATTCTGGGAGAAAGGATCTAATTTTCATTTTTTAAATGTATCAGGCACCAAACTTTAATATATAGTCAGTCCTGTGTGTACAAAACAAGAAACAAAAGGGAGCATTGACACTGTTTTTATGACTGATAGGTTGTTGTAAAAAGATAATGAGTTCAAATGCTGAGCAACCCTTCTTCCTATCCAGCAAAAAAGTAAATGTGTACTTAAAGCAAGTTAAAGACTGAAGACTTACAGGAATTCACACTCTGCCGTTTGATTTGTATGTGTACTTAATCATAAATTTTACTTTAGAAGCGTGTAACCCTAAAAATCAATTCAGACTCCTCACGTGCTTAATGTTAAGTACCAGTGTAAATGCTTGGCCAGGTCAAGAGGAACATGCATGTGCTGCTACATTGATACCTAAGTATGGGGATGTCATTAGTCAGGGAAAACTAAGCCTTATCAGCTGGTGCTTTTCAAGACAAATTTTCCTTCCAGCATTGTGCACAGATAAATGTTATCTGTTTGTGTAGGAACAACCTTAAGAGATGTAGGTATTGAAAACGTGTCTTTTAGGCACTGACTGAATTACCTTACATGCTAATATGCATCTCCCAGGATATACCTCACTGCTGTATGATTATGTGATACTACATGATTCATCTCTAGTCAAACTGTTTACAATTAGAAGATGCTACCCAGTTACTTACCCGTTCTGCCTCTCCGTAAAGAGCTGTGGTAAAACAAACTCATAATATTGAAAAGAATATACGAGGTAAAAAGACTGACCCTAGTGACTTCTCTTTTCAGTGGCTGTCATTGTGCTTTGTTTTAACATGCATGCTTGTCTTTTTGCTTAAACAAATACCTTGGAGCTAATTGTCAGTGCTTTATTTCAAAAGAAAAGCAAGGATGTATTTTAACTTCTTGTTTTTCTCGACTAATTAGATGTCAAACATGGTTAAAAAGCTCAGGCTTTTGCTTTAAAAGTTAGCGAAATGAGTCATGAAGGGTTAAAGACCTGCCAACCTTGATTTCCTATGGTCACTTGTTTTCAAAGGTCCAGTATTAGCTCTGCCATTTCCCAGGTTGCTGGACAGAAGTTTTGGTGAACTCCTATTTTCGCTTCCTCTTAACTTCACGTCACTCAGTCTTGCAGCAGATTAGAAGCATCCTACAGCGTACATTGCGGATAGGAAGAGGAAGGGAAAGTGTATAAATACATATATTAAGGCCTCATCTGTGGTCTGAAAAGGTTCTTTGGTTATTTGGTTTATATTACCTTGATTTTGGTGATGTATTAAAGGAAGGAAATTTGAGGAGCTCATTAGGGAAATCCTTGTCCAGATGAGATCTCTGGTGAAACTCCTGTTCAGTAGCATCGGGGCTTTTGCTTTGCGCATTTCAAAGTTTCCAGGCATATTCCTTTTAGAGCACAGATTGGAAAGGTTTTACACAGGTGATATCTGTCTCTATTTCAGTCAAAGAGAACTAATATGATTAATTCTTCTGATCCAAAATTTACTGACAACAGTAAGTTCTGGATCATAGACTCATCAAGGAAAAAAAAAAAAAAAAAAAAAAGCTCTTTTCGACATCTGAGCTCCTCTTCTCATGTCCTTCAAAGATTTTGTGTCTTTATTGTAAAATAACAAGAAATGTCATTTTTGATATGTCCAAATTAGAAGAATCATTTCTTAAAGATTTTTATTATTTTTATTTTTTTATATCTTACTGGCTTGACTTTTGGTGTCAGCTGTAAGTCTCTACACTGTGTCACCAGGTCACAGATTCTGTTCAGGAAAATTCTATTGCGCACAGAGTTCTCAGAAAGATGGTGATCAAGTTGAGTGTGCAAAGTTTAAAACAATAAATATAGCCTTAACTCCAGATGGACTTTTTGTATCATCTATTGTTTCCTATTTTCTTTTGCTGTCCTCTGTATGGAGGGGTAACGTCACAAACAGAAACAAAACCAGCAACACTAACCTTTAAATATAAACATATAAGCCCAAAGAAAGAGTGAGTTTCCATTACCAATTCCTTGATTTATAGAGTTTTCCTAAGGCAACCCCCACTTTTGTCTCCACATGAGTAAATCTTGTGAACCCAACTTTCTCAAATCCATCTGTTGCATCCTATTTCTCTATTGAAAATTACTAAATGCTGCAAGTATGTTTTGTAAGAGTACATGTGTGGTTCTTCTTTGTTATTGTTGCTCAATTGGATACATATTACTTGAGAACAAGTAAGTGGAAAAGCATTGCACACAGATTTAGCTCTATTACTCCCTGGCTCCAGTTCAAACCATATTAAAAATAAGTGTTTTGTTTAAAGTTGGAATGATAGTGAGAACTACTTTGTCCTTGATGTGCAGTTGATTTACAATTTCATGTGATGGATTTTTATACGGATGAAATCCTGGCCCTAGTGAGAGCAATGGCAAAGCTTCTGTCTGATTCAATCAGTTCAACATGCTGTGATGGCGGAGAAATGACACTGCACTGAATTACCTGTATGTATGTTAGTGTAAATATGATACTTGGTTGTAGTTTGTTGACCTAGTTGGGTTCTAGCTGATGACCTGCTGGCAGTTTTGATTGTGGTTTTTCCTTTAAATCAAACCCTATAACTCATAATTCAATAACTCCACAAATATTGGGAAAGCAGGCCAGGCTGGGAGAAGGAAAGGGAGAGAAATCTCAGCAATACAGGCTGTCTCTCTTGAACTGGGACCACTGTTAGAATTTGTATCAGGTTTCAAGGTAACTGCTTAAAAAGCCTTTTGCTTAGACTCTGAGGGAAAAACCTCTCTAACATGCTTGAAAAGGAAACGAAGGGCTGTCTAGATTTGGGAAGAAGACCAGGAAGTAAGGCAAGCAGGTGACACTGACAGTTGAGAGGTGCAGGATTGTCACATTCCTCAGCTTCCAGCACTTCTGCACGGTGTTTCTGCATGCTCTGCTGCTCTCTGTCCTTGTCATCAGCTCAGTGCATTCTGGAGGCAATGAAGACATCAGAAGTAGCCACAAATTCTTCAGCTTTTTTTTTTTTTCCTGTAAATATTGAGAATTTCAGAGAAGCTCTGTGTGTTGTTCTTCTTAATGTTGGTTGAATGGGGTTTTCATAAGACCTGAGGACTCTTAGAAGAGACCATAGGACAACCCAAATGCATCTCACATGCCTCTGTCATGTCCTACAAGCTGACAGAAGGGAGAAGCTGATAAAAAAATACCTAAGCTCAGATCTTCCTTATATAGGGAATTTTTCAGCTTGCTAATTAGGGCCTGAGACATGTAGAGTAATTGGAACAAGGAGGGTGAAAACCTAGCCCAACATTTTCATTTTGTGTTTCCAACTTTCCCATTTAATTCCAGTGGAAAAAGTGGTTTCTGAATTACAGAGCCTTCTGAATTACTTCTCTTTTCTGAGAAGCAGAAGTTCTCTGTAATTATTTGTGCTGTATATATTACAAATGACTGACTTATTCATGGAAGGTGCTGTATTGACAGAAAAGGAAACACAGCTCTTTAGCTCTGTACAAGGTGTGCAGCTCTTACCCTTGCATTTTATGATAGCTTCTTTAAAACTCTCACCTAGAAAACAATTTAAACATTTGCAATTTCACTGACCTCAGTGGATCTCCTGTAAGTGAAGTCTGCCTTAAAATCTGCTTCTGTGCTTGAAGTCTTTTAGATCAGGACTGAAGTATCTATCTATTTGCTCAGGGCTTATTTAGGTGTGCATTTATTCCATAATGATTTGGCAAAACAATATTTAAAATAAGAAACCCAGTCTTTGTAGGTTGCTACAATGTAAATGGATTATATATTATAATCTCTCCCGCATGTGCGTCTGTATGTACAAAAGGCATTAACATCGAGCTCCTTCAGAGAAGAAACCACTAAATGATTTGTATTTTCAATTCTTTCTTTTTGCTTGGAAGTGTTTTTCAGGTTTTATTTAATGTATTGTTGTACTCTGATCCTTCTAGTATGGTTTTGGTTTGATTAATCACTGATTCAGCGTATGAGTTTTAATGCCCGCAGCTGCTATTAGGGAGACATCATTTTATTTCCTTCTGGGCCACAGGCTTTTTCTCTTACATGCACACCTGAGAGACTGCAATGGAAGCATGAGCAATACAAATTTACCTCAATGTTTTGAACATTTTCTACCTCACCTGGAGCCTGGTTTGACCCTAGATCTGAAAGAAAATCAGATCTTTACCTGGGGCAGTGCCTAAGTGACTGAGAAGGAAACAAATCCTTCTAAGTGGTGTCAATGATTGTGATATTTTCCAGTTGTTTGAAAACTAGAAAGGATAAAATTGTATTCAGGCTCCTACACACTTATTTTTTAAGCAAATGTGTGGGGTGGACCCTGGCATCTCCATGTCAAAATTTTAAATAGAAGTTCTGTAGCTTGTCCTAGTGCACTTGTTAATTAAAGTTACATGCATAATTTGCTGCTGGTGTTGTGCTGGGTCTGGTGGGCGATTCAGCGAATTCCTTCCCTTGCAGGATTAAAGCTCCCTTCAGGAATGTCTGCAAGTTCACGGTCCTCCCACATAAAGCCTTCATATAGGTTAGCTGCTCTCTTGCAGTAACAGCTGTGAATGGTGAGAATAACTATGTGGATAGTACATTTACTTGACTTTTCCTATTTTTTTTCCAAGTGGGACAGTGCCCCAATGTACAAGAGAAAGGGATGGCCACAGCTGTTGAGAGCATCAAAAATCTTAAGAGTGCTGTAGCCTTTCTCCTGCGCAGTAGGAGGTTCTCTGTGGTGTCTTTCTCTTTCTTTTTGACTGACTATGTCAGTCATGTTAGGCTCTTGTTATTGTCAATGGGAGGAGAGGGGTACCTCCAGAGAGCTAATCTTGGGTTAGGCAGGCTGAATGAGACTTTAAGGATGCTCATCCCTCTTCAGTGACTGGAAAATGAATTAAGCTCCTTGTTCAATCATTTAGATGCTTTCTTTCTTGTGAGGATGTCAAAAGAAGGAGCCAATTAAATGCTACAGAAGAATTTAGGCTGTGTCCCAATCTCAAAACTACCTAATTTAAGAATCTGTCTAAATGAGCATTTAAATTTGTGTAAAAATCCAACTGCTAAAACCTATGTATGCCCTCGGTGTCTGTGATCTGGAGATTGCCTGAATAAATTTCCATAAAACTTTCAATCACAGCAAGAAATATACTTTAAAAAGTACTGCTAAATTCTGCATTGTTCTTAAAACAATTCCCTAACTTACATCTCACATTTCCCATGTCTCTTCTCCTTAATAAGCTCATTCCAAACCCAGTGACACATGCTGGAAGTAACTGTCTGGGGCTGCAGAGCTTTAATAATTTAATAGCTTAATCATTCAGAGCTTTCAATATGCTGTCCCCTGACCAGCTCTGTTACTTTCTGAAGGTTTCTACTTTTAAATAAGAACTTTTTTCAAGACCCAATTTTGTATAAGTTGGTTTGTACATAAATATATATGTGCATATGTACAACTTAAAGGACAGATGTATGGACCCTCAGTCTCCCATTTTTTCAGCTGACCTATTTCATTTGTGACAGAGCCTAATTTAGGCTCATTTCTAAAAATTCTAAATAGTTGACTTATATTTTTGGGGATTCTTTTCTCACCTTTGTGATTACAGATTCCCCTTCTTCTAGGCAGGTCTACAGCAATCTGCAATGTGTGAGCACTAGACTATTTTGTGTCACATCTAGTTTTCATCTTTTGCTGCTTGATAGCCAAACATGGCAAAGTCAAAAGTTTTTGCCATTCCTCTAATGTTTTAAAATTGTTTGACATTTGTTTGGCTTCTTGCTTATCTCTCCAGCTGAATGTTGCAGAAACTTTAGAAGTGAGCAGTCAAATAAAATTCTTGTCTCTTATAAATATTTTTGTGCAAAGTTGGATCTTGTGGGGAACAATCCAAGGAATGAAGTAGTTATTTGCTTTCATCTAACTTGTGGAAGAAGGAAAAAGAAAAATCTCTTTTACTCTCCACTCTAATGAAGTATAAAGCTCATGTTGGTTCTGACGGCCCCTCTTGGCTCCTTTTGAAATTCCAGCCTTGTGTGAGAAAAGGACACAAAAAAGCTGTGTGAGATAATTTAAAGGATTTAAAGCTGCCTTTCAAGGGGGAGGGGTTGGTGGCCTTTTCTAGAGGCAACAGACGATAAATACAGCTCACAAGCATCCAAAAGAGCTGCATAGAGTGCAGGCTACAGCTTTCATCAGCAGCTGACACTGGAATGGCAAGAGCTATCCTTTGCACAGATCCCACACCTGGCAAGGAACAGATTGAAATCTCTTAACATGAAGTAAAGATGTTAATATTATGTTTATTTACTTCATGGATTTAACAGTGTTTCTGACTTTACTACTTTTCCATGAACATATAGTCTGAAATGTCTCTGGTGGAACTCTTTTTCTCCAAACACAATGGTCATATCTGTAATGATGAGTGTTGTTCTGTAATACCTGTAGGTCAACTTGATTTCATCCCCATCATGCAAGGTACTGTACAAGCTCTGTGCTCTGCTAGACCCACGTGACAAATGTCAGTTCCTTTCAAGTGATGGGAGGGACATCAGAAAAGATTTCTTTGTGGATCTCAGAAATAAATCTTTACCTTCCAGGTTACTTTTTTCCCATATACCTCCCCTACTACCACAAATGAATAGCTGTATCAAGACTTCCTGCTCTGACAGCCTTGCAAACAACAATATAAATGGATTGCTGAGGTACCTGCAAATTGCATAGTCAGGAAATTGCTTTATTTCTAAATTGCTGCTCTTCCAGGAAGTGTCAGAGTCCATTCACCAAGAGCAAATGTAAATTCAGATGTACAGGAAGACATTATAACATTTTCAAAGAGCCCTTGATGGCACTTGTCTGAAATATCCTAAACATCAGCAGGGCAGTATTTGCAGAATGTTGGCTGTGCAGTTATCAGTTAGGTAACTCTCCCCCATATTGCAGTTCAAAATACGTATTCTCAGTCGTACTACTGTGCTCTAGTCATAATACTTGAAGAAATAGGCAAGCACAATTTCATCTCATGAGAAAGGATTTAAAGATTTAGGTATTTGTTAAATTTGAAAGGCAATTCTACATAACTTTTGTAAAAATTTTAAGAAAAAAAAAAATACATATGTTGGAAATTTTGTTTTTCTATGAAGTTTGGAATAAATAAAAGAATATACAAAATAAAAATTAAATAAATTTATCATTCTAACTCTTCAGTTTTGTAGTTTTGTATTGATTTGATTTTCCCTCTTTTTTTTTTTTTTTTTCTTTTTTTTTTTTAACTATATCCAGGGAACTGTAGTAGCTTACTGAGTGAGTATTCTACTTACTTTTCTGACATCCCTTTTCAATTTTGTGTCTTTCACCATTCTTCTAACACCCATTGCAACTCACACTCTCACTGGACAACAGTCACACAAATTAGGAAATCTTTGATATCCTCACCAACAAGTGGAAGCTAGAGGTTAACAGAAGCTCAGCATCATCTATGAAGGTACACAGAAAATCTGTACTGTAATAGGAATCAAAGAAAACACCATAAATTTGAAATCTTAATAATTCTTTGGCTCTTCCATGTCAGTTTCTTTACCTATAAAGTGGTATTAGGTGATCTCTTAAGGAATTGCTTTAGGGCAGAGACTTGACATGCTTTTTCAGAGCTGTATCAATTCTCAGAATAATCTCATTAATGTGTATATTCATATTAATGTGTATATTCAGTTCAGTCAGAACTTAGTTTTGATCAACATACGAAGTCCTTACAGGTACTTTAAACAGATTATAAAAATATATATTCACAGCTATGTATGTGTGTGACATGAAACACATGCCTATTATCTGGAAAGCCCATCTAATATAATGTGATTTGGGTATTCCAGATGGTTTTATACAATAATATTTCACAATGTTTTTTGGAGTCTCCACCTCTATTTCACACTAAATACACTGTGAAGGTGATTACAGATGGCACTGTCTGAAGGAAAGGAGCCTTTGTTTTTATTCTTTGCAGTGCTGTCTACCAAAGGTATGTGAGAGCTTGCAAGCCCCTGGCCTGGTTTAAGCTAGGCTTCTCATTTTTTGTATCCTTAACAAATAATCAAATTTAAAACAAAGAGTAAGATAAAGGTGTGTGTGTGTGTGTGCGTGCGCGTTCACGCGCACTTATCAGACAAAAATAAAAACCTTACTTCAAACACTTCCTCCCTTTTCCACTTAGTCTGAACATATTTTACCAGGCCACCATTGTTTAATACTCCTCTGCTCCTACATTTTTATGGGCTTTCCTTCCCAAGAGATTCTGGATTCTAAACCTCTATGTCTTCCTGTATACAGCCTTTTTTCTGTCTTTCCATACAAAAAATGCTTTCCAACTTTCTCCAGGAGCAGGGCAGCCTTTCTCTGCCACTTGGGGAAACACTCAGTAATCAGCTCAGTCACTTATAATTGCATGTCATTTGTGACTCAATCAGTGGAAAACTGTCACTTAACAGTTGAAACCTAATAATGAGGTTTAACTTTTATAATAAATTCATAAGGAGAATTCTGAATCTCTAAAATTCCTAGAATAAATATGAAATCACCTGTTCCTCCTATCATTCTGGCCTGTGTGAAAATAAAACTGGTTGTTCATATATTCCACATACCTGATATACAACATGTAAATATTACCTTTAGTGAATTAATTCAATGATTTTTTATGATTTGCTTTTATACTTTTTTCATGCTCTTACACTAGTTAATTCTTGCTTTGAATAAGATTTTTTTTTTCACAATAAAATACTAATTTTCATGTTATTAATTAAGAAATGCAGAACAAATGAATTTATTTGTATGATTCTGTTTAATCAAAAGTCTGTGGCTTGACTTTTTAGATTAAGTTATCTTACTGAACCACTTCATGCCATTTTTTTTGTGATGGTTTTGCTGGTACTAGAAAAGCTAAGCTCAATTCCTGAAGCTGGCAAACAGATCGCCAGAGACCAACACAAAAGAAATCAGTTTACTGAAGTAAATATAAATATATATAATTCATTTGCTTTTAAAGTATCAAATCTACCATATGTTATTATTCTACATCAGAAATTTTAAGCTATCAGCAATTATCTTCATGTAAATCATATATAACTTCATTAAATGACTGTGTCTGCAGTGGTGCAAGAGAGAAGGAAATTAGAGCATTGATACTGTTAATTGACATTGTACCAAAGGGAGTGAGGACAAGCATGAACAATGTACTTTCTAGTTTTTGAACACAATTTCTATAGCCGAAACTACAAACAGCTTTTTAAAACCCATTTCTCATAACTGTCATTCTCTTAAAAACTTTTTCTATCAGCATGTACAAATATGACAAACACTGAATTTTGTTTTGCTGTAGGTTCACCACCATTACTATGCATGCAAACTATTTTACCTTATGCCAGACATATGGAAGTGATCAATGTATGTAAATTATATGAAGGGAGGTGAAATACAGATTTTTAAGCTAGGAAACATGTACTTGTTTCCGGTTCTAAAACACTGGAACCACACCATAAAAGGAGATGTTAGGTATTAAAACAAGTTTTCTTTGAAAATAACAACTAGTAAGTGGGTACAATAGCAATGATTTTTTGATAATCACCATCAAAGGGCAATATTGTCCTGAGCAAGGCAATCCAGTTAGGTTTTTTGGACATCAGGGTTTAGGAGAGAATTGCGTGCATGTGCAGAGGCAGTGAACCCGTTGTGTGCAGAGATGAACTGTTTTGAGACTATTTTTGAGTGAGTCTATACTGTGGGCAAGTGCTCATTAGTACTAGTCAAGAAAAAAAAAAAAAAACAAAAAAAAAAAACATAGAGTTTAACAGGCAGGGCCAGTTTAAGTATCTGCTGTTCACTTTGCTCCCCAGATGTCATGTTGGTGTGTCCACCATGCAGTGAATTGAACCCAATGTAAAAAGCACTACACTCCCCCAGCCCAACCCTAAGAAACTGATGCTTATATTGTGATCAAAATGCATTCATTGTGGTGGTGTTTTTTGTTTTTTGTTTTTTTGTTTTTTTTCATGTTCAGTACTGCAGAGTAAGAAACTAATCTAGAGTCTGGCAGGGCTTTATTCTAGGGCATTGTCATATTTTTCATTCTGAGCTGAAAAATGACAGATCACTGGGCTTCATAAATGTGTGGAGAAGCTGTCAAAGCTCCTATTTGCATGTGAATGGTCAGCTGAGGTAGGAAGAGAGATATGTAAATAACTCTGCAGCTAGCTCCTGGCAAAGATCATTGCATTTCAAAGTGCTGTGAAAAGCAACACCATAAAGCTTTAACCTATTCACAGGTATGGAAACTCCCATGCCTTAAATAGATTTGCTGCAATAATGACCACTTGGGGAAAAGTGAATCTTAAAAAGCAATATCAGGTCTCCTACAACTATACATTTTCTGCTTCTTTTAATATTAAAAGGAATAAATAAATAAATAAATAAATAAATAAAAAGATGCCACCTTTCTTCCTTCACAGGGGAGAAAAAAATAAAATAAAAAATCTAAGGGGTAAGCAGATGTAGATCTTCACTGAAAATCTGGCATACAAGTGTCATTGGAGTGGAAGAAACATGAAGAATTCAAGTATTATTATTCTGAATTGTGCCAGTCAGTATTTGACCCAGGAGGCACTCAAAATAATCATTACTTGAATCTTGCTTACAAACTGCTCAACATTTCACTGTTCTCTACTGTTGCACTTCATGCTTAACTAGGAAGAATGGGTGGATGTTTTAGTTTAAGACTAGATGTGTCCTTCAAAAGATACAGTTCTTCATGCATCCAAAAAGGTTAAAAAAGTGAAAGTAAACAGTAGAAAAATGAGGAACATGGAGTAAAATAAAAACCCTAATAGACTCTGAACCAGACAGTTTTCTACATGTTTTATTGTACTTCGTGACTGCTTAGATAGAATTGACATGTGTATATATGGAGAGAGAAAGATTTACTAAGCCTTTCATGCCTGAAACTACTCCAAAAACTGTGATTAGGCAGGCGCAAGGACTAGAAAATGTTTCCAAAGTAAAGTTCACCTTGAAAGGTGGTGTGAATTATGTACCTACCTGTTAATCATGAGATAACATGGGTCTGTTGCTGTAGTTTACTAAGTAGTAATCATTTTCCCTGATATTATTTTGTAGTTTCTATCTACTCACCTTAAAAAGCCATGATGTATTTCATTTAAGCTCCATAATTCAGTAAATAGCTCATGTCATCCCTGTAATCATTTATAGCACACATTTTCTTTCTCAAATATCTTCTGTGCACTAATTTGATCTGGTTAAATTACGTTGAAAAGGGCTCACAGAGACAAAGTTAAACACATTTTCATTCACTGAATTTGTAAAGGACAATTATTCAAAGGCTCTGGGATTTGCTCAATCGTGCTAATATTCCTGTAATGAAATGTGATTTGTCTCGGTATTTGCCAGGAGATTAAAAACAACAACAAAAAAAGGACTGATTTTACAAACTCCTACTCATACGAGTAGTCCCACTGATTTTAATGGACATGGCACTTGTGAAGTGCCCTTTTGGGAGGTTATATAAGTTCTTCTTCACTTGTGAAATAATAATACAAAAAAAAAAAAAAAAAAAAAAAAAAAGGCAATTGTTAGGAACACTTGAGCTTTGCTCAGTTAATGGAAAGAAACGAGGAAAAAACTATTCAAAATATTGTTCTGTTTCCAAATTAAACAGTTTCATCCAGTAACAATCTCTCGATCCCACTTATCCCATGGCTCCATCATGCTCTAAAATACTACAAGAAGAGCTGTGTTTCAGTGCATCCTTATGTCCAGTAGCTCAGTCTGCTGGAGTCCTCTTTGGGATGTGTATCAACACCAAATTGTTCAGATATATATATATATATATATATATTTTAAATGCCAAAGCAAGTTTAAACTGAGTTTTTGAGCAAATAAAGAAATATATCATATTTTATTTCCCATTTTTTTCTGCTAACAGGTCTTTCTGTTAAAACCTTCTATGTAAAAGTTCATCTGTGTGCATAACGTAGAGCACAGGTTGAACACAAATCAGCCTTGAAGCAGTTCCACTGATTTTAGCACAGTAACTTTAGAGAAGTTAGTAATATTCCAATCTTGGAGCAGAGTCTCCATTATGAAATTGTTCTGTTTCAATAACGCTTCCCATATCTATCCAAAAAGGGCACAACATCATTGAAACTTTTGTCCTTTGTTGGAGTATTACTTACTCAGTATAGCTATAGCTTCAGGCATTCTGGGTGAAAGTTGCTACTGCCTGCCTCTCACATGAGCTCATCTGAGAGGCCCCAGGAGCACTCCCCACAGCAGGAGACTCCAGAGCTGCTTTCCTGCCACTCCAAATCTGCTAACATTAGCAGATGGGTGAGGAATCCCTGCTCCTTTACAAACATCAGCCCAACAAAGTGAGACAGCTAGCACAGGACCAATGTGCTCCCTCACTCCAGACATCTCAGTGGTCTCTCAGTGCTCCTCACAAAACAGCAAGAGAAATCTCAGATTGCAGCTACTCAGATGTAGCCACTCACGGAGACACTCCACTATCCTAAAATGTATTGTGGTCTATGTCACATGTTAAGAAAATGCAGAAAGTCTCAAATGCAGTAGAGGATGGTGGGGCAATAACATTTTTCATGTTTTATGGTAGATATTTGTTTAAAGAAGGAAACAGAATGTTTTCTATTAAAAATGGGAGCAGAAACCACTTGTGGCATAAAATCCAATAGGAAAGACATTTGCTTTACTAATCTCCAGTGAAGTTGACTGTGAAGTCCTTCACTAGGCTGGAAGGGGACATCAATTGAATTAATCGCAGTAGTTACTTGAACTGCATTAACTATCAAAGAATACACAAAGTAACTCATTAGTAAATAGATCTATGATGCCTTGGAACTGAGGCATCCTAACACTTCTCTAGTGCTGGCCAAGGATGATATTAACTGGTAGAAAATACATTATATAGTAACATAGAAACAAAAGATTCATATATGTCAAGAAGGTCACTTACTGTAACAAAGTCTCTGAGCCTGTTCACATGTTGACTAGAGGACATACAGGCATCAGACATCTATGTAAAATTGTCAGACAGCAGCAGGGTACATGGGGTATAAATGCAACATGGGAAACTCCTTCCCCTGCAATGCCCAACTGAGGTGAGAAGTTCTCTCCCATCCAACTACTTCCATCCCTCCCATCCAACTATAATAAGATTTTGGTACATGGCTGAGCTCAGCCTCTCCCTTTGTGGAGCTGAGCTGGTAGAATAAACTTCCCAAAGTCTCTGAATTCTGAAAGTATCCTTAGGTGCATGTATGCATTTACCTACATAATGTACACAAACATAAAGATATTTACACAACCATGCTTGGACCAGATCCACAAACAGTGCAAAATTACACCACACCCTGCTGTAAGTTATTTTTAGCTGTTCCTCAATGTAAATGTCTAATTCAAAATTACGTTTCAAAATAATGAATGATGTGTTTTGTGTTTCAGCGGGTATAAACGTTTGCATTGCATAGTAGATGATTTAAGCATGAAACATCTTGCATTCCTAAGGCTGTTACAGAATGTGGGTGGGAGGTGGATCTTTTCTCCCTTGCTCATACCAGGAAACAATGAATGAATTAATATTTACCATGATGTTTCATCAAGACAGTGTTAGCATTAATGGATGATACATGTATACGTTGTGGAGAGAGTGACAAATTTCTTACAGAGAAAAAGAAAAAAAAAAAAGGCAATAGGTGCTCTGAAAACCAGGACAAGTATTTGTAAAAGTTGTTAAAGCTGGTATTGAAACTAACTAAACAGAAGCCTTCTGCAATAGTCAGACAGGTCAGGTAGAGAGGAGATCAAATGCTATTTAAAAAAAAAAAAAAAAAAAAAAAAAAAAAAAAAAGGCCTAGGATGATTTTCTTCAAATGTAACATGAGAGATATCAGGAACAAAGTATTCTCCTTTGCTCATCCCATTTCCTTAATCATCCATGGATGATGGATTGTTATCAGTACATTGGACTGGCTTTTGTTCTGGCTGGATATTACTGTTCATACATTGCCATCTCCAAGACCAGCCTGGAGAATTCTCCATCAGAGTCAGGATTTATGCATAGTTCTGCCTCCAAAAACAAGATGATCCCCAAAGATGTCTGCTAAGGAACGGCAAAACTCAGTAAGAAACAAGGTGACCATAAAGAGAGGCTTGTTTCTTTTTTAGCAGTCTCCTTGTGTTTTAAACTCAAAATGGAGTGGAATTTTATCCTTACATACAGTTAAAAAAAAAAAAAAAATGTTTCTAACAAAAACATTACTCATGCTAGTATCATAGCCTTGACTTTACATTTATTGGCATAAATGCAGACTTATAAAGCTGAGTGGATGTTTGCCATATGCAAATCCATCCATCCATAAATCAGCATACAGACTGGAGACTGCACAGCTGAAGCAACTGTAATGGTAAATGAAACCTTTCACCATCAGGTCAAATGCAGTTCAGCATATGTGCAAAATGAAAAACTCTATCATACAGGAATTGATCTGTGGCGTGTGTGAAATGAATGAGTGACCAGTTCATGCTGCTTCATTCACCACCACAACTGGCACCCCAGGTTTGAACTGGCAAACAAGAGCTCAGCTGCAATGAAAAAGTACTGAAGCATCCTGGCTCATGGCTGTTCTCTCTAAGCCATACATAAACAGAGAATTTGCCTTGTGGGACTGTCTGGTAATGTATTACAAGGATTAGGCAGGCGTTTTCCATCAAAATGAATTGTCAATGAAAAAGGAAGTTTCCATTTAATCAAAATTTTCCACCAGTTCTATCCAAATGAAAACATTACTCTGGATCATTGCGCTGATCTAAGGCACATGATTTTGTACTCATTTGACATTAAACTGTGTGTTCAGGGTGACAGCAAGGCTTATAAGAATTTCATGAGGTTTAGGTGTTTGCTTCTTCATCCTTTCCTACACAGGACCGTAACTCACATTAAAATCTTCTTTGACAGAACCTCAGAAAGCAGTATAAGGGTTATATGATAGCAGCACAGCATAAGACATATAAGCCAGCCTTGAATCTCAACCAACAGGACGAGATCAAGGATGAAGCATGTTTATGTTATGTATAGAGTGTCAGGAGATGCCATGCAAGACAGGACACTCGGAAACATTTCCAGACTTCTCAGATGGGGATGACTTGGCCATGTCTGGGCTGTGGTGTCTATGCATTGTTTTTCCTGTTAGAGCCTAAGAAAGCTGAACACACAAACAAGAACAGACAGAGATAAAATGATCAAAAGAAAAAGATATACATCCTTGGATTTATTTATTTTTCCTAAGTTGTCACTCTGTGAATAGTTCAGCATTTTGACTGTTTGTCTTAATTTGAAAACAGCTGTTCGAATATTGTAATTTCCCCTGAAACAAACAAACAAACAAAATCCTTCCTTTTCTCAGCTTTTACTTATTCCTGCTATGAAACACTGTCATCTCAGAAAAGTAGTGCTTCATAAAGCTCCTATATGAATACTGAAGCTCCAAAACCATCTTGCACATGTGTTAATGTCAAAGCATATTCCTCAACATCAATTGCAGCAAAAATTATATACTGCCTTCCTAGAAAGCAAAAAAGGTGTTTGGATATATTGGATAAAACAAGATTATACTAGAGAAGAGATCTTTTGCTCCTCTTTAAAATAATAAAAACATAGATAAATTGAGATATGTGTTTGTCTTCACATTTCAAGGGCATTAATATCAGGAGGATTTAGTTTTAGGACTAAAACAGTTGATCTTCAATTCCATGTTCTAACACAAACTTTCTGTGTGACTTCAGACAACATTTCTGAGCATCAGCTTCCAATCTGTAATTACTTTTTACACATTTTTTATTATTATTATTATTTTCAAATGGTAGTGCATGTTTTTTGAAGGCAAGGACTAGGTTTTCGCGCAATGAGATTCTATTTGGATTTTCCAGAACAAATAGTACAACTGACAAATAACACAAGTATTTAGTTCAAGGCTCAACAAATGCGTAAGTACTAAAACAAAACAAACAAACAAAAAAACAACCCTCACTCTTGCTTTACTTTAACTCTAGTAAAAAAGTAATAGACAAGAGATTTAAATATACATATCTACATATATATAAATATATTGAACAATTATACCTTAAGAGTATATACAGCCTAATTTCACAAATCCAGGTTTAGTCACTTGAAAGGTACCTTTCTGAGTCCCTTGCTTTTGCAATGGAGAAGTGATTTTTTTTAGTAGCTTATTCCTTTTAGAATTAAAAAGACATTGTTAGTTAAAAAGGTTAAAAGATTATTTAAATGATTATTACCCCACATATAAAATTCAGAAGCTTACTATTTCTGTTTTCAAAAATTCTCCTTATATATCATCATCATGTTATGCAGTGCTCCAGATATAAAAGCTGCAAAATTACTCAAGTTTGTTACATGCATTCGTTTTAATATGAAAATACAATTTTGTCTCACATTGCTGTTGAGAAGAAGCAGTGTAATTTTCAGTCTGATTGGTGCTGAAACTCTTTGTGCATTCGCCTCATTTTCAATATAGATATATTTATATAATCTGTGGTTTCAGGTGTAGTTTGTTATACTAGTCGACTGGAACACTAGATTATCAGGGGACTTCCAGGTGTCACGCAAGAAGAATGACTGTTTTCCAAAACAAGCTGTGCAGTCCCCTAGGTTCTGGCATAGATGAATATATGAGTGTTACTAGGCAGAGAAACCATTTCTGAAAAGTTAATCCCATGTTATGTTTGAATGTTAAGGAAACAATCTACTCATTCTAAGGGGTTTGACCTTTCTTCAGGAGGTAAGTCTGGAACAATGGTCCATATTTACAAAAGGTTTCCTTAATTTTCCATAAGGAATACAAAACCAGAGTTTCTCCTTTGCTGGAACTGCCACTTCCTTGATGTAAGTACTTGTTGCCATTGTTGATTCATTCAAATACACATTATTACAGTAATAATAAGTGACAAGCTCTGTGTTATTTTGAAATAACACACATTATGGTTCACATCATGTCTTCAGAGACTCAAGCAATGTGCTATTTCACATTGACAAGTGCTCCAAAGTGTTTGCTCTTATGAATAAAGACTTCTTCGGATAATTTGACTTTCAGGTGTACATTGTACAACAGCATTAGGGTGTTGGCCTCACCACAGTCATCCTCAACCTCCATTACCTTCCATACTTTCTGTACTGTGGCACTTGTTCAAAACTTATGAGGAGATATCAATAGACTTTGATCAGTCATTTAAATAACTTGTTCCTACCTGCTAATGCCTTGGCCCATGTGAAATTCTAGATATAGTTCTAAACCTTATTATCAACCTATGGAGGTGCAATCTGAAACCTATTATATTCAGTAAGAATCACATTGATTTTGGTGGCCAATAAACCAGAGAACAGTCTTTGGTTATAGCTAATGTTACAATACTGTTTCTCTGTCTGAGCTCAACCCCAACAGCTGGCATTACTTGGCATGACAGGGAGAAGTGTGGCATTATTTGCTTGCCTGGTATTTCTGACAAAATCTTTTAAGTGATACGTCAGTCAACAGCACTGGATCTTGCCATGAAAGCTTGAAAGTGCTTTAACCTACAGAACTGTTAAGGTTAAAGGGAAAATTTTTGCACAGGTACTTGTCAGTTTTAAGTATTTCATGTAATCATTGGTTTGGTCCTTTGAAACTGTACTTGTAAATATCCATGAGAACTGAAAATTAAGGTTGCTAACATAAAGTAACATTTCACAAGCTACTCTGGGCCTTGAGGGAGCTGTACTGTATCTTTTGTTAGACTGCTTGGGGTGCTGAAAGTCTTCTGGAGCAGATAAACCCATGCTCCAGGTGTGCCCAAGAGAGTGAATTCCATGAGACTGAAAGTGAATTTAAATTTGTTCTCATAAAAGAAATATTCAAGACTGTGTTTTGTTGCAAAATTCAGGAGGGGAGAGAAAGGGAGGTGGGGTGGAGGAATTAAATCATCAGCACATCTTTTCCAGTTCCAATGAAATTTACCTCCTACATAACATTTCCAATATAGAAAGTATTTCAAGAGGAAAATCTCACATGGATTAATGTTTATTGGTTGCCAAGGCAATAGTTTGGAGACCTTTCTAGCACAAAACAGATAATATCATAAGCAGAAGTAGGTTATTATAAGGAGAGAATTTATCGACTTCAGGGAAGAAAATGTTCTGAGTGTTTGTTATACATTTTAGAGGTTATATTAATTTCATCTTTGTTGTTTTTCTGTTCATTACTGCCATTTTTTTACTGGTTTTGTAAGATAGATGAAATTAAACTTCTCCATGAAGACTAGATGTGACTGTGTTCTGTGTTCTATGTGCAACATAGAACAGTGTTCCTGTATGGAGAACTTGACATTCTATTTAACAAAGTGACTCTGAGGTAGACAGAGAATGAGACACCACAGGATACATGTCAAGATCATGCTGTGGTTCTTTGGGAGACATGGAATGAGGATGTAATCACATCAGTCCTGATATATCAAGTTGTTGTTTTTTTTTTATATATATTAATTGATTTGATTTTTGAGGAGTAAAAATAAGCAGCCTTAGCAGCTGCCACTGAAATTGACAGCAGAGGAAAAAAAAAAAAAAAAAAAAAAAAAAAGCAGTTGAAATATAAAAGCAAACAATAAATACTGAGATGTTCTGTGTTTATTTATGTTCAGCAAGTAACATCTTTAAACTCTCCTTTGTAATAAGAGAGTATCCATATATTGGGATTTTCCAAAGCAAACATGAATGTGGACCTAAGCAAAAGAAGACTTTTGAAACAATCATAGAATATTCCGAGTTGGAAGGGACCCATAAGGATCATCAAGTCTAACTCCTGGCACCACACACGTCTACCCAAAAGTTTAGACCATGTGACTTAGTGCACAGTCCAAACGTTTCTTAAATTCATACATGCTTGGTGCAGTGACTACTTCACTGGGGAGCCTGTTCCAGTGCGCAGCCACCATCTCAGTGAAAAATCTCCTCCTGATATCTAGTTTGAACTTCACGTGCCTCAGTTTCACCCCGTTCCCGCAGGTCCTATCACTGGTGTTTATGGAGAATAGGTCACCCGCCTCTCCACTCCCCCTCACGAGGAAGTTGTAGAGTGTGATGAGGTCCCCCTCAGCCTCCTCTTCTCTAGGCTGAACAGGCCCAGTGACCTCAGCCACTCTTCATATGTCTTCCCCTCTAGGCCCTTCACCATCTTCATCGCCCTCCTCTGGACACTTTCCAACAGTTTAATGTCCTTTTTGTACTGTGGTGCCCAGAACTGCACACAGTACTCAAGGTGAGGCCGTGCCAGCACAGAGTAGAGCGGGACGATCACTTCACTTGCCCTCCTAGCGATGCCGTGCTTGATGCACCCCAGGATATGGTTGCCCTTCCTGGCTGCCAGGGCACACTGCTGACACAACATTCACTTCTAATTATTTCAAGACTAACAACTAATTACACGGGCATTTCTAACAGAAACTGTGCTGAATCCTGTGCAGATCTATTCAAATGTATGACTGTACAACATTTTACTGCAGGGGCTCCCCAAGAAGGGCACAACAACACAGCGGCTCTTTCTACCTTTATATAATTTCCCTACCACCATCATAGTCTGGTCCATGTCATGGAAGAAGACAAGAAGTTGCCTTGTTACTTTAGGGCTGAACACCTCACTGATTATTGCTTTGTTTTCTGTCATCTTACCTCTACAACTCTTTCTACAGTTCTTCTAAGCAAATCCAGGACAAGGTGATAATGATTTTTTTGATTATTTTATAGTTGATATCAAATTATATTCAGTTTTATCTAAACCCTTTGATAATTCTAAAGCAACTCTGAATCTCAATTTTTCAAAGGCAGCTAAAGAGCTGGATGTTTAACACCTTTGAAAATACTGTCTTTTAAGAGAGACAAGTCAAATCAAAATAATATTGCTCATTCATCTTTTAAAAGTTATAGGTACTTCTCATCTCTGCCCCATTCCATACATCTTTTAAATCACATCCATAGTTCATGGATATCATTTAATCTGCTGTCAAGGTAGCCTCTGTACTTTCAAATGTATATATGCATGTATATATTCTGTTTGTTACAAATTAAGATAAAAAATATTGGAAGTACATTATATTATATAGCAAATAGATTAGAGAGAGAGAAACATTTAGGAAAAAGGAAAAAAAGGGAAGGAAGGAGGGAAGGAAGGAAGGAGGGAAGGAGGAAGGAAGGAAGGAAGGAAGGAAGGAAGGGAAGGAGGGAGGGAGGGAGGGAGGGAGGGAGGGAGGAAGGGAGGAAGGAAGGAAGAACTGTACCCTCAGTATGTTTGCAGACAACGCCTAACGGGAGGAAAGTGTTGATCCTCTGGAGGGTAGGAAGGCTCTGCAAAGGGACCTGGACAGGTTCAGTCGAGGGACAGAGGCCAATAGGATGAGGTTCAACATGGCTAAGTGCTGGGTCCTGCACTTTGGCCAGAACAGTGCTACAGGTTTAGGGAATAGTGGCTGGAAAGCTGTGCAGAGGAAGAGGATCTGGGGGTGCTGATTAATGCTCGCTTGAACATGAGCTGGCAGTGTGTCCAGGTGGCCAAGAAGGCCAATGGCATCCTGGCTTGTATCAGGAATAGTGTATCCAGCAGGACCAGGGAGGTGATCGTCCCCCTGTACTCTGCTCTGGTGAGGCCATACCTTGAGTACTGTCTTCAGTTTTGGGTCCCTCAGTGCAGGAAGGACATCAAGGCACTGGATCATGTCCAGAGAAGGGCTGTGAAGCTGGTGAAGGGCCTGGAACAAAAGTACTATGAGGAGCGGCAGAGGGAACTGGGGTTATTTAGTTTGGAGAAGAGGAGGCTGAGGGGAGACCTTATTTCTCTCTACAACTACCTAAAAGGAAGGTGTGGGGAGCTGGGGGTTGGGCTCTTCTCACAGGTAACTATTGAAAGAACTAGAGGGAATGGCCTCAAGCTGTGCCAAAGTATGTTTAGGTTAGAAATTAGGAGACATTTCTTCTCAGAAGAGCAGTCAGGCATTGGAATAGGTTGCCCGGGGAAGTAGTGGTGTCACCGTCCCTGGGGGTGTTCAAGGAAAGGTTGGAATTGGTGCTTAGAGACATGGTTTAGTGGGTGACATTGGTAGTAAGGGGTTGGTTGGACCAGATGATTTTGAAGGTTTTTTCCAACCTTAATTATTCTATGATTCTATGATTTTTGCTAAGTTGGCTAATGTAGTTGTGAGCAGGTTGTGTCATGCTATATGCTTTGGCCAAAATTTTTTGAGAAGAAGGAAATCCACCTGATTTAGGGAAAAGCTGGAGAGAAAATATTACATCTAGAGTTAGACATGGTAGGTCCAGAGTTTTGGAAATTATTCCAGTCACGCAGGCAACATCTATTGGTGAAGTCTGATGCAGTAAGTTTTGTCTAATTGCTTGGGTTAGCAATACCTATCAACTGACATTGATCATTACATTCCATAAGGCATGAGAAAATAATGTGAGAAACAGAAAGGGGGACTTAGTGTTTTGCAATAAGAGACTAAGGTCTAAAATATTCCTATGGATGTGAATAGAATTTCTCTGAGTCTTAAAAAAATTAAGTAGAATTGGATAGTGTAAACCTTGGAAACATGGTTCCAAGCTCTAAAAATCCATAATAGAGTTCACATCAGGCAGTTGTCTCCATCTAAACAGTTTGATATCCATCTTTCTCAAAAGCAAATACAAAAGGAGCTTATAGGTTTGATAGTGATTTATTTTTTTCCCCATAGAGTTTAAAGAAGCAAGCTCACTAAAATGCAGTGCAAAGTTTTGAACAAGATTTCAGGAAGAAGAGCTTAGTTACCAAGCATGATTTTTGCCTCCAAGACCAAATTAAACTCCATGCTTCATCTGATAATGGTGCTAGTGCTACCAAATCATCTTTGAACCATGTCTGAAGACTGGAGGTTGAAAAGTATTGATATGAATGATAACGAATGATAACCATGGACATTAAAGGAGATTTGTCTTCTCTAACTTAGGACAGAATTATAATTCTGTTGAATCAGTTACTGATGTTATACTTCTGTTTACCACCAAGTATTGTGGTCTGGGGGAACATTAAGTTACAGAAAAATGAGAGCACTTTGAGGAAACATCATTTTCAGTACATGAAAAATAAATTTCTCTATCATACCTAATAAAGTGCCTGTAACCCAAAGGGTGATTTAGCCACATTAAAAACAAAAGGAAGTGGTAGTACTGAAGGGTCAAACTGAGAACTCCTGAAAAGTTGTGTATATCTACTGAAATGAGGAGGATAGCAGTCACTTTATTAGGACAAGTCTGGGCATTGTAATTTTGCTTCTGAAAATAAGTGAAATTCCTGCAGGTCTCACAGAAATTCTTGTCCACTCACTTACATTAACACATTTTTTTTTTTCATTTTTTTTCTTTATTTTTAACTGATATGTTTTGATTCTTAGCAGTAATAGTTTATAGTTCTTAAACTCTAAAGATACAAGAAATACTCATTTTTGAACATTACTGAAGTTTTATCTTATGGTTGATCACAGTGAAAAAGCCATCTTGAATATCTTGCCTATGATTTATATTTTGAATTCATATTGGACTTTTTGTTGAATGTAAAAACTCTAATAACTAGAAAATAAACCAAAATAATCACTTGTGAACTTCAACAACATGAACCTCTTATATCAAGTGTAAATGCCTGTTTAAAAGGATTTGTGTTCCTCATTCTTTATAATGCAGTGTGATATTGTATTCCATCACCAGCAGCTTAATTTATTTCTTTCACCATCTGTTCTTTTATTTTCTTCTCCCATGCCAAAAAATCAGTAGCACTCAATGTGTAAAAGGGAGTTATTCTCTTATTTTACTAAGCTGGTTTTATTCTGTTGTTATTCATAATATATTGGTCTATGTTTTACTTTTTTTTTTTTTACTTTTTTTTTTTATTTTTTGATAACCAGCCTCTTTTTTCTTCTAAACCTGTAAAATAAATTACAGTAAATACTGTGTGTGAATTGTCAATGCCAGAACTTTAGTAGCCGATATTTTATGAGACATGTATCAGACCAGTGGTTTCTTAACAATAGTTAATAGCTAAAGCCTAGTAATAAATGTTGGCAGCCTTGCCACAGCTCTATCCAGCTCATCCCTGGTATAGAGCAGCCACTTGCACAAACACAGACCAGTAGTCAAAGCACTTCTCACATCAAGCCGTATTAATCTAGTGATATCACAAAATGTTCTTGTGTGTTCCATAAACCACAAAAATAATTGCATAAGTATTGTGAGCACCTAGAATGGCAACAGTAACTTTAACGCCACCTGCCTTTGTGAAGAAAAGAATATATGAGTCTTCAGAATGTATAGTTTTAGATCAGAGCACCTTGTTGAACATAGGACCAAATGAAAACTAAGATCAATAAAACATAAACTCTCTTTGAAGGCCTGAAATACAGAAATCGTATGGACGAGAAATCCTTGTTCATCAAAGTAATGTCTATTCATCTATGATAGACTTACATAGAGGACTTGCCACATATTGCAAAGAAAATATACTAAATGAGAGAATATAGTAACCTTACATTGGAGCTCCAAAGCTGTGATCACTCTTCTGGCCTAAATAGGAATAAGTTGAATATAGGTAATGTAGCTATTGAAGTGCCATCTCCTACAAAGTACAGCAGTATTTAGGCTGGATTTAATTTTGGACTTTTAAGGCTAGATATTCTATAATCTTAATCTTGTTGCTGTTTATGTGTAACATGAGGTCATTCAGTTTCAACTAATGGTGTCACTAAGTCCATATTCTCAGCTGGCTTTTTCTAAATGACACCCAAATGGTGGAGTATATGATCAGCTAAAAACTGCCACAGCAAAACGCTCATACTTTTTAGCAGATTAGACCCATACTCCTCCATATAAGAAATAAAGGATAATAAAAAGTATTTCACCATGGAAAACATAGCTAGCTGTACAGAACCCCTTTCCGCATACACTTACAATTTAATACATTTTTTTTTTTTTTTTCTCTGAATTCTATTACTATAATGCCAAGACTTATGTTGGATTTCAGGTTCATATCCCAACTGTACAATTCAGGATATGCTTCAGACTTGTTTATTCAAATCATTTTATTCAGACTCTGGCTAAAATAAACAGAGAAGCAATTTAAAGAAACATGACGCAGGTCTTTCTGAAAGTGTAGTAGACATAATGATTAATATTACCAGGAAGTCTGATGATTAGACAAAATAATAGTATGGAGAAGATCTTTGAGGAAAAAAAAAAAAAAGGGAAAAAAGGAAAATTCCTGGTAACCTAAACCAACTGCAAAAATACAGTATTTGTAATAGAAGCCCTTAAAGTTGAAACGGAAGTGAAAATAATACAATCATTAAATTAAAGATAATTGAGAAATAAAATATTGTGATTAATAAGTGGCAATGGTGTTCCTTCTGTTTTTCTTCTGACTTCAAAGAGAGCACATTATTCTTTAAGGATTCATTCAAATGGATGTGATAAAAAAAAAAAAAAATAACAGAAAAAATATATCATGCCTTTACACTGTTGTCGTTACAAGATGCAGCTCTTTGTCAGTTAGCTATTCATCGGCACTCAGGGTACATGCCTTCTGCACCTAACAACATCCTCATGTCAGCAGTGCTGTTTTCTCATGAAGTCTCATTTATCTTCCTACGCAGGTCATTAAATTTTGAGCTCACTTGCCTGAAGTCGTGTCTATGGTTGCCACTTTCTCAATAGCCACCCCAATAGTATTCTTGTGTTCATGAAATCTCTTTGTTTCAATGATGCCACCAGCAAAAGTACTGGAGATTTTGTTGTTAAAAACTGAGGTAAGATCTTGTTTTAGTTTCAGCCAAGTTTCTAATTCTATTAGGTTTCAGTCACTTTCCCTGAACTACAAGATCTCACTTTTAGTGGGACCTAATGTCGTAGTCTACTCTCAGCTGCAAAACACAGAGTACAAATACACTGCCATTGCCATGAGAATTTTTGTTTGCAGTGGTATCTCAGTGGTTCTGTTTTAGTTAACTATGTGCCATGACAAAAAATGCTAATTCATTTTAGAGCTTGTGACTTTCTTCTTGAGCAAAGTATTTTATCAAGTAGACTGTTGTAGAAGTGGTAGGATGCATTGAAGAAGTTTTGAATGCCTATATGAAAGTAAATAAATAAATAAAAAGATAAAATAATTAAATGTAATTAAATGCATGTAAAACTAGATATTATAGATGTCTGTGTAATCCTAGGTCTTGTGCTTTGTGCTGATAGATGGTAACAGTGGAAAAAGTGTCAATTATGGAATCACAGGGTAATTTAGGTTAGAAGAAGTTTCTGAAAGTTTACTTTGACATCTAACCCCTGTTCAAAACAAGGCCAACTAAGTCATGTTACTCAGGGCCTTGTCCAGCCAACTTTTGAAAATCATCCAGGACAGAAATTCTACAGTCTCTCTGGGTCCCTGTTCCACTGTTTAGTCATCCTCAGTGTGAATAATTTTGTCCTTTTTTCTAATCAGAATTTCCTGTATTGCCTCTTGTGTCTGTTGCCTCTTGTCCTGCTGTTACTTGCCACCTCAAAGAGGTGTCTGCATAAGTCTTCTCTGTAGCCTCCCATTAGGTAGTTAAGTCGGCAATAAAATGTTCCCTTAAAATGCAAGCCATGTGATTATTTACGGATCGGTACTGTAAGACTCATTACTGAACACACACAAAAAAAAAAACACACCCATAACAAAACACTCTTTTATAACATATAAACTTTTTTTTTTTTTCATCTTAGCCGGACAAAGTTCAGAAACGCTTGCCTTGCCATTTATTCATGCTTACTTTAACTCTAAATTAAATTAATGTAATATATTCTAGCAGAAAACAATCCTAAAGACTATAGGAGATCAGCTAGCACAGAAAATGCCAACCCAAATTCTGACAGAGAGACAATAATTATATATATTCTGTACTGGTATTCTGACTCCTGGATGAAATACATATTGAATTTCTTAAAAGTAGAAACAGTTAATTTTAATACATTTTTAAAATTAGTATTAGTTTTAGGTAAAATGTAACTAGATTTCTTGTAAAACTTGAGATATTTGCTCTTTTTTCTACTCCTCCCATGTTTTGATACCACCCAGAGTGTATTTTGATTCCATGATTTTTTCTGCTATTGTGCTACTACAATCATTTGGCACATCGTTGTTCTAAATGTTCAACATTCCATCAGTTCTTTCATGCTGCCATAGCTCATTTTGACTTCTCTACATACAGTATGATTTTTGATACCATTACATGAATAGCAGGGTGAATAGAAGGGTTATTCTAGCTAGTATATTTTGCATGGGTGTACATACTTCTCTTTCTTCTTCTTCTTTTTTTTTTTTTTTTTTTCTTCCCCCTTATTTCACAGATTAGTTAGGTAAAATGAAAATAAATCTTATTAATGTTATAGACAAGTTTGTATCTTAATCTGCCCCAGAAGTGTAGAGATGCTGAAGGAAGACAGCTGGTGTAGACAGACACTGTAATAAGTCAAGAAATTGAAGAAGAACATCTGTAGGAGAAGGAAGAATATTTGATTTCAGCAAGGCAGACATAGCAGTGTCATCTCTTCTTAACCAAATGACTTCAGAATAATTCAAGAACATTACTATATGTTGTACACTTTAGAAAAGTATGTGGGAGTAAGTCAGAGGAATCTGAACCAGCAGCTGAGTATTCTGCTCTCCTCCACATCAGTGCTTATTAATTACAGGCTACCAGAATAGGCAAAAATGTATGAAAAAATCTAACTTCTTTGTCACATATCTTTAAAAGTGGTAAAATAGCAGCTCAGGTGTGTTTTATTAGAGCTCTAAAAATATTATGTACTCAAAGCATTCTAAGATTTATTTGATTTATGAGACCACAGTTGGCACACATCATGTAGCTTTATTTCTTCCTACTTTTCCTTAATATCCTTTGTTCATGAACCGACCTAAGAATGCTTTTCTTTCCTGGAACCACAGTACAATTTTGTTTTGGTGAAAGAACATTTATGCTCTAGTAACTTGCTTTTTACACCACATAGTCATTGAAATTTTCTTTTCAGTAAGTAAGACCTGAAGAGTTGTGGAAATCCTTAGTTTCTACTATAATCTTCATGATGAAATTACCCCATACCCTATTTTGTTTTCCAAAAAGAAGAAAAACAAACAAACAACAACAACAAAAAGACACAAATTTTGATCAGGTCATCTACTTCATGTTTTTGCCACACCCTTGAAAGTTGTTCTCCAGGAAACTAAAGAGCACTTTTTTTTTTTTTTTTTTTTTTTTTTTTTTTTTAAATTAGTTTGATTGAATCAGACACTGTGAGAGTGTCTCCAGATTCTTTATACAAGTCAAGTTTATGCAACACTGGTGAAATACTACTTGGTTATGTCTAGCCTGGATAAAGTATCTAAATTAGAAGGCTGGGATTTTAAGGACTCAGACTTTGAAAAGCGTTTGTTTCTCAAAAATTTTCGGAGCAACTATATGAAAACTAGTCTCTTTTTAGCCTAGCACTGTACCTTATCAGAGGCTGCAGACTTTTACAAGGTCTCTTGGCAGCCAGTTTTCTCAGTTGCAAGGTCAATGCTTGTTCATCACCAGAACTAGCATCCATGAAAAATGACAGCACAAGTATTTATTAACCTTGAATAAATACGTTTCTTCAAAACATCTCTCTTGAACAGTTGATACGAGCCATGCTTCTTCCTCACTGCTGCAGAGTCTATCTGGAGTCTAAACTGGCAAAGGAATTTAGGACTGGTTGAGCCTGCTCTTCCCTGTATACTTCTGTGTGTGGGAGTCAGGAAAGGGTGAGATCATTGAGTGCACAACAGAGCCCCAACAAAGACTCCTGGCTGACAGGGTCTGAACTCGCATTTGTGGGTCTCACACACACCAGAATAAAACTGTCAGAAATGGCCCAATCTCAGCTGTTCTTCTGCTAAGTAATTATTCTTTTGCTATCTCTAAGGTAACTGGAATCTGTGTGCTTTTATCTTTCAGCACATCAAATATATCAGATAATAGTTAGAACAATAGGAGATGAGATGCTGTGTCAGCATGTGGGTTGCAAATGGAACAAAAGAGTTTTCTTAAATTCAGTATGTTCTGAAAATACAATGTTAATGGCAATGTTCAGCCATGCAGTAACAAGCCATAAAAGGAAAATCTTGCAGTTCTTTTGTCTTTCTATATCAACATCCCCTTCTTTCTTAAACAGCCATAACGTATTACGTTAGCACATTTTTTTTTTTTTTCATTCTGATCTCAGTAAGTAACTTTGCTTATGTTTCCAGACAATTATTCTGCAAAATTGACAATAAAACCACTAGTTGTGTTTGTTAAGGCTCACTGTACTCTTTATGGCCATGCTGTCCAGCAGCTAGAGTGAGATTTGGGGAATGCTGAAATCAAAAGGACCGAAATTTGTGTTGAGATTGTTAATTATTCATCATTAAGTTGGTGTCTACTTATGTGTTTTTTAGCAGATATTTAACATATTGTTCCATGTTTTTTTTTTTCTTTGTTTTTTTTTTCCACATGGCCCTTAAAGTGGTAATGTAGTAGAGGTAAATGGAAATAATAAGAGTGTGATGTGCTCTTTCTACCTGAAGATGAAATTCAGATGAAAGACTGCATCCTATTTGTAGAGGACTATTTGTAGAAAATATCAGTACAGAGCAACTATTGCCTCTTCATTTCTGCATGATTTGTAAATTATATTATTTAAAAATAGACTGTGTTGAAAATATAATGGGGATAATGAATGAAAACATGATTAATAGCTGAACATCTACATAGCTTTATGACAGTATACTTATGTTATTTGAGAATCTGGTCTAAATTATGCAAGAATTTATATATCTGACATATCTGACATACATATCCTACAATGCAACATTTGAGATTTCTGTTCTCTCTCTTTCAATGAAAGCTATGGATCCTTATTTGCCCCTTAATGCACAAGCACTTGTACTTATACTCCTCTGCATCTCTCAACTGCTTTACAAATACCAGTATGTGCCATATCTCCTGTTGCTCATCTGGTTGTTTTCTGTTGTTGCTTACATTAAGGAAATTGTGACTCTCAGAAATAATCAGCTTTAAGAGAGATTCACGAGTCTTTTTTTTTATTATTTTATTATTATTATTATTTTAATAGGATGAAGTGGTCTGCTTTTTATTTCTTGTTAGGTCTTAATTTATCAAAGCTAATCAGTATACTTAAATCATAGGAATTAAAAAAAAAAAAAAAAAAAAAAAAGGTATAACTGAAACTGACCAGTTTGATCTCCTGGTCAAATGAAGGATATCTTCAGATTTAAATCTGGTTGTTTTGTGTCTGATCCACTCAGGTTTTAAAGATTTCAAGGACAGAGATTTCACAGCCTCTCTGGACATCCCATTTGAGTCAAGACTTCTTTCTTATAGTGCATTCAGTATTTCCCTTTGCAATTTGTGCATGTTATCTCTTGTCCTTCCACTATGCACCTGTGGCAAGAGTCTGGTTCTCTTTCATTTATAATCCCCCAACAAGTAATTGAAAACAATAATTAGATCATCCCTTAGACATTTCTTTTTTTTCCACAGATATTACTCACTCAAACACAGTAAGTTACAGTGTTGTTATGCCATGTCAGCTTAAAATGGCACTCAGCATTGTGGTTCCCCACAATTCAGGCCAGCCCAGTTTCAGATATATATATATTTTTTTTGCTTCAGTGCCATGGGCATATTCCACAGCTAGGATAGTACGAGAGAGCTTTAAAACAATTATTTTCATGTTGAAACATTTCTGCACTGCTCAAATGTCTGAGAGTGAGACTCAGGTCCTATTGTTTATTAAAATGTGGTTCGATCTTTTCATGAAGTGTGAAATAATTGATATCATTAGGTGTGAAAATTATGTTTACTGAACTGACATTTAATATACCTGAACAAAAAATAAGTAATGCTTACTTTCTCTCACACAAAATAATCATCTTCACACTTACATTCCATGTGTGGTGGTAGTGTAGATAAATATTTGAATGGATCAGGCTCTGGAGGGCAAGGATTGGACACAATTACAGTATTAGCATTAGATCATAATTGCTGCCATAGTTAAAATCTGGTTCATTTAAATATAGCCACCAAATTATAATGGGTTCTAATGCATGGGAATGAATTGCACTCTTGTTATGTTCAGTGAATACTTAGCTATATCCTTTATGTAAACATCTTACTCACAGTAATCCAGTAAGGACATAAGGTAGAGTCTGTTTATTTTAAGAGGTAAACCACTCAGGATTATATAGGAATTCGGATGTGCATGCAGATATGGAGGTTCCCAATGTGAGGAAACCACAGGTTGTCCATTTCACTTTGCTTTTACTCGACAGTGTAAGTCCACCTACATAGAAAACAGTCTGTATTCCTGATTTACAGAAACATTAATGTATATAATCTGAAACAGGAGTTAAATGCTATTGACTTTGGTAGAAGTTGAGCGGGTGCTAAATTTAAAGACTAGAAAAAACCATACATTTCTTCATGCTTTTATGACTACTAAGTATTATTCAAAACAGAATTGATATTTTTATGTGCATGTAAAACATAGTGCCTTAAGTGCCTTAATATTTAAACACTAATTAAACATGCCTTCCCATGATAAATCAATGGTTTTATTTTCTCATAATTTATAATGGTTTGGACTGAAATTTTATATGCTGAGTGTTCTGCTTCTTGCTGTTTGGAATTCTTGGCCAACACAATCAATAATGGATTTGAACATGTGGCATAAAGGTTGGACCACCACTTCAACCGGGTCTGAAATCCACAGAGGAAACTTTGCTCTCTCCTCACTGAACTGGAAGATTCAGCAACTTGTTTTGTATTCATGAACTACATCAGTCCCATACAATCTTTGATTGCATAGTTTTCATCTATTATTTTCAAGGGACTTTTTGTTTCCTTTGATGCACAGGATAGAAGTGGGCAAAAAAGAAAAGTGAAGTCAGAGGTGCTTGTTGTGTATAGCACCCTTTCTTAATTTATTGCAGATTCTGGTATCTCTACCAGGGGTAATGTATGAATTATGGTACTTGATTTCTGTTATGGACAATCTAAACTATTATCTTGCTTCTCTATCATGCTTACATGATGTGCTATATGGTCACTGTCTGTCTAGCTACCTTCCCTGCAGATCCACAGAAGTATTTCTGCAATCTGCAGGGTGTAGGGTTGTGTTTTGAAACCTCGTATATCTTGTTATGCTTATTATTCTCAAAGATCAAGGCTTGATGAGTCAAGTCAAATGTTCAGTATTTTAGGATGCTTATGTTTTAATTCTTCCTGTGTTCCTTCCTTCCTAAATAGGAATCATAATAGCTTCTCCTTCACTGAGTTACATTTCTGACTTAGATTTTTGCCTTAGAAAAGTTAAAATGCAATTTAATACTGCTCCCTTCCAGACCAGCTTTTGAATGCTATGTAGTCATTGGGGCAAATATTGAAAAGTTGGAAAAGAAAGATAAATTTCATGTTCTATCTATTCTGGATATTGAAAAAAGGAAGGAGGATATACAAAAATCCCACACATATTAATGCGAGGGGAAGCAATTGATAAATACATATAATTAAAATGCTTCAGCCAGTTTTATGTTGATATCTCTTTTGCAGAAGTAAATGGGATTTGATTCATTTGATTTAGGTTCTTAAATTTAAGCAGACTTGATATCTTTTTGAAGATCCTCAGGGCCACCTCACAATGTCCACTGACCTGCATAACATTTATTTTAGGCAAACTGCTTCTTGTCATGATAAAAGTTACTCCCAGATAAGATAGCAAAGATAGGTGTAGTTCATACAATTTATTATTTCACCATTATTCTGGAACAAAGCTCTCAAATAGCATGGAGGACAGTAAGATGTTCATATCTCCCAAAAACTTTGACCCAACACCAAATCCCACTTCTTCAAGATCACTCTCAAGTCTTACAAGAGTAATATTAAGGCAAATTAGAAAGTTCCCACTACTTATATTTTCCCTACAGAGATCATTGCAAAGCATGTCAGATTGAACATTTAATCACAAGATAAGAAAATATTTGGAGCATTATGCATGAGAGTGTTACCTAGTGACATCCTTTGGGACTCTATATTTTAGCTTAAAGTGCATATTTAAAAATTAATTAATTAATTAATTAATTAAATGTTTCTGAGATAATAAGGGCAAATGTTCTGGAGGAAGTTCCTGAAAACACAGGTCCTTTAGGAACCATGCCCTTAATCCATTGGTTTGATTCAGTTTTCAGCACAATCAGTAAAATCCCACTGCCTTTGCTTGTCTTTGGATTAAACATCAAGAGTCATGAAGTAGTTCAACTAAGCAGCGGAGGAGATGCAAACTTCCTCAACTTGTGGACCTTTCTACCAGATTGCTGTTCAGACTTGTTAGCATTTGAATCTCAGGAGAGCACTTCAGAATATACATCTGTGGAAAACAGCATATACAGCATATGTGAAAATTTTTGTCTTACATCTCAAAGATTACACTGCTAAAAAGGGCAACTTTCCTTTTAGTGAATTGGGTATTACATTAATATTTACCTTCAAACTTGAAGACCTCTTTTGTAGGGTGTTTATGCACTCCTTAATCAGCTGTCATACTACAGTTTAATTAAGCAATATACAACTTAAACTGCAATCAGCCACTATGGTCAGGGTGTTTATCCCCTGACCATGGTGGAGAGTTGGCTGTTCTAATTTCATTTGTTAAAATTAGCGTGTTAACTCTCTCTGAGGAAGTAAGTAGTGTGTCACAGCTTGAGGCAGGACCTCTGCACGTGAATCCTTTTAGTTCATAGCAGGGTTCAGGCATGCAAATGTTGACATTTTGAAATTTTTTCCTGGTAGGTCAAATTAGTATTAGTGGCTACAAAAAAAAAAAAAAAAAAAAAAAAAAAAATCCACCCTGATGTCTTTCATAATTAGGATAGCTAGAAATAAACCCAAATGTTTGTTATTATATTTGAAGCCATGTCAGCTGCTACTGGAATTACATTTGTTTAAATAAAAGAAAACAAAACAAAACAAAATACTTTTTCTTGAATATACACTTGTCAGTACAGGAAACATAAATGATTACAACAGACGAATATAACTTTGGAAAAAGTAGTACTTTGGTTTTACACTGCGTGGTAATGTTCCACGAAGACTCAGAATTCACTGATTTCAAGACTGCAAGATATCAGTTTTTGAAGATCTTCCAATATATATATGTCAATAGGAAACCTCCTATTCATAAGGACAAGGAATTATTTCCCCAGCTATTTTAGAACTATGAATATCATCTGCAACAGAATGCCGTGATGTAATATCCTTCTTATTACTTAGCCTTCAAACATTACAAGCATGTAGAAATTTTACATGCTAATGATAGTTTATTCCAGATTTAATCAAAATCCTGTTAGATAATAAAAAGATTTACAGAAATGCTCAGTATGCGTAAGTCTAAGGGATATCCACATCTGCTTTAAATGACTCTGGGTTTATTAAAAGCAACTTAGCAATAGAGTTGTACCAATTTCTATCATCTGAAATCTGCCTCTCTAGAACTCATTTGGAACTGCCCAGTATTGGTTTAATTTGGAAACACTGGATCAGTGTCCTGTTCAATTTCAGGTGAACAGCAACTTTAGCTTATTATTATTGTTGTTGTTGTTTAAATCTCAAGCGTATACCATTAACAACAACATGTTAGTGTGTCAACTAACACATTCAATGAGAAATGTCTCCTTTAATTTCCAGTGTGTTTTTTGTGTGAATGTTCCTCATCTGTCAACAGTGACTCATGATATCTTGGATCAATGTGGGCATTTGGAAGCTTGTTCAACAGTTGACATAACATATATGCTTGAATATTGCACCCAAAGGAGCATTCTTTTGGAGGGAAATTAGCAGAGTAAGCAGTGGAGCTGTTGAGAATGAAAAATATCATTGGGTCTGGAAGGGTAAGTGGAAAATGCCCTGACTTTTCCCCCCAAACATTCCAATTTTTAATGTGTCCTTTACATAAACCAAACTTATATTGAGGCTATACTACCTGCCTTAGCAATCCGTTAAACTCATTGTGCAGGAATGGCAATTTGGTGCCAATAGAGAATGTTTCCTGAATTCAGGTGAAAAGTAGCCCTGTTTTAAATCACTCAAAGTGCAAGGAAAATTAGAATGTGAAACAGTGAAGTAACTTAAAACTCCCAGTATACTTTGCAGAAATAGTTAGCTTTGATAATTCTCATTTTAGGTAATAAAGAAAAGGTGACAAACACTGCTTTCCATCTCAGTGTATCTGGGCCATTTCATTAATACCTGCAGTCTACAGGTCATCCTCTGAAGGCTTCTGTTTTGACATGGACACAAAGTAAATGGTATGAATATGAGCTCTGATCTCTGCCTAGGTAAGAAAACTGTAGTTTTCATGGCTTGAGCAGAAAAAATGATACACTGATTGTCATTGATATTCCACCGGAGCGTCAGAAACATGCATTATTTCTCTTCTCTGATACAAAATTCAAATGAACTTTATTCCTGATGATAATGCTGAGGATAATGATGCTATTGTGTTGGTGCAATGAATAAGCTGTCACTTACTTAGATAGACAAGTCACCTAGGATCAGTGATGTGGACTAGACTTCCTTGTGCTAGTGTAAACAAAGAGGAAAATAATCCAAAAAATTAACAGGGAACAGGCAAATTTGAAGCTTGGTAGGTAATCGTGCCAGCTTTTCTTGCCCAATTATTTGAACAAAATATCATTTTATCACTTGTTTTTGTTAGTTTGGGAATGGTATTTTCACTTTTTCAATGGTCATTTGTGTGCATGTCACCTCCTTCCTGCTGATGCTTGCTGCAAAATGTCAGAGGAGGTGGAGCTGGAGACACTGCAGTTCAGCCATTTCTGCCGATAGCATCCAGCAGGAATCCCCTAAGAGGTGGTTCAACTGGGACTGGCCAAGTGTGTTTGGAGTAAAAACATCCTAAATTACATTCAATTATCTTTGAACTCCTTTCTAAAAGTGCCCTAAATAAGCCCTGATGCACCAGGTGATTTGGTGTTCAAACAAATCCTATTATATTTACATTGACATGTCTTTAGGAAAATGAACTTGTGCTGTGAGGTCAAGCACCATGAAGCTGTATCCAAATCTTGTCATGCATTAAGACCATCCAGACAGCAGGTGCTATGTGAGTGCTGATAATCCACTCACATTTCCTCTTCTGTCTCTACCAGAAATTGTTAATGATTCTTTCTGGTGTTCATTTAAAAGATTAAATATGTACAAGTTATTTCAAAACAAAAGGTATTTAAAAGAAATCAGAGGTTGAAATGCAGTTGCAGAAGATGGATTCAGTCAGCATGAAACAATGCTATTTGCAAATATTTCAACTTACCTGAGATGGCTCCAAAAGATCTGAGGGGAGGCAGAGGAGGAAGGAAGAAGAGCTAAGGAGGCCCCAGAGGCAGCCATACTGTATAGTCCAGGTGAGAAAGGAGTGGCAACAGTTATTTAATCTAATTATATTTCATATCTTGCAGTTGCTGCTCCTCAAGACTCAAGTCATGAATGTACTTGTATGCACACATGATGAGGTGGGATGTATGACATCTTCAACCACAGTCATAGCAAACCCATAATAAGGGTTTCCATGGGAAGAGAAAGTAGTGTTAGGTCAATCATGTAGTGTTAGTTCCCCCAAATACTCACTAAACATCTTAGAACTTGAATTGCAGGAACTCTGTTAGCTAGGAACTGTGTCTAAATTAAATCTACATCAGCCCATGTCAAGCATTTCCATAGCTTAACTGTGTGTTGTGTAAAGTGGATTAAGACATTTGGGGGGAGGCTTTGAAACTAGGGAAAGCACTTTACACTATAATTTACTTGTGTTATCAAAATTACAGTTTAAAGTTGTTTACATGTAACAAAATTTTCAGTAGAAACACACTCTTCCCAGCCCCTTTGTACTATGGACAGAATCCAGAAAAAAAAAAAAAAGAAAAAAAAAAAAAGAAAAAAATTATATATATGTATATTTCATGTTGATCTTAGCTGTAACTTAGAAACTTCTATTTCCTCCTTTGAGAGTGCAATAATTACAAAACCGCTGAAAGTGGAACTAGTTTGGTTGGTGTAACCTGAAAGAAATTTAAAACTTTGATTGATAGAGTAGCATTAAACATGAAAAAATTGGGTATCATCACTTATTCTCTTTTGGCATACAGTTCTGAGCAAGGAGGGTCAGTGGTAGAAGTCCCTCCTTTTATGTGCTATGATTAAAGTGCATTAGTAGAGTTATGGCAGTCTGTGAGCTACAGAGACTGTTTAACTGCAGTCAGTGCTTTCAGCCTCTTGCTGAAATTCATCCAAATCCTCCCCTGTGGATTAGAAGAAATAAGAGCTATCAGAAGAGGGAAAGATGTAAACCCAAGTTTGAATTTTACTCATCCATTCTAATAATGTGAAAAGACAATTCCTCAAAGTGCTGGTAATGTGATCAAAGTGAAGAGTGGATCCTGTTCTGCAAAAACAAATTTTAACAGAAGGAGTGTTGATAGCTATGTCTGAAATTGAAAATATGAGGTCACTGATTTGTACCCATATAAGAAAAGCTGGACACAGTCCATCTAAGCCAGCTGCTATATAAAATATAATGATTTACCTACAAGTAGAACTACCCCAAAGTCTATCTGCATTTTTTTAATCACAAGACTTTGAAGAGTTGTTAGACATATAAACACAAGGTTTTCTTACATGATTTTCAAGTATAAAGAGATTTTTTTTTTTTTTTTTTTTTTCTCTGAAGCAGGTCAACTGCACTTTCCATCATAAATCCATCCCTGAAATTCTGAAAACTCATGTACTCTTATTCTATTTTGTAGTTTTGCATATGCAACTGAATTTCGAAGGAAGCTTCCTAACCTTATTGTACATATTAACTAAATCACATTGGTAAATAATTCATGCAGTTTTTTTATTGTCAGTTCAATAATTGAAATAATAATAATAATAATAAAATAATAATTTTGAAACATTGAAAAAGGACTTGTTTAATTTCAGACTGAATCTTTGTTGGATTTTCCCATTTCACAATATTTTAGGCTGAAGAAAGACACTCTTGCTTCCTCCTGGGCCAATGATGGTTATGCTGTCACTCAACGTTGGCTGCCCCATCACAGGTTACTCTCAGCCTTACACTGTCTCAAATTTGACATCCAAATCGTTTATGGACCTACTCCTCAAGTCTCTCCAAGAGTCAGTGATAATTTTGTTGTCAAATATGAAAGTCACATTTGAAAATAAAACCACAGGATTTCCCCTGATATCCTTAACAAACTTAATACCTCATATTTATTAATTCTTTTAAATGAGATCAATTGTCTTTGAATTATATAAATTTGGTACCTGAAACCAAGATTTATTTGATGGTTATGATGAACTTTCATACTCTCAGCCCTGAAAAAGGAAGATACTTGTAGAGCAAGAATTTTATTATAACAGCTTCAACTCCAATACACTTGTTGACAAATTTGTTACTCTTAATTCTTAATAGCCAATGAAGTGTGACATGTAAAGACACTGACAAGACTTTTGACTTTCAGGTTAAATTATCAGAAATCTAGAATAAAAGATTTATTAAGTGATGAATATATTAAAAAAAAATCATGGTATTTAAAATAATTTATTGCTTGACCAAACTTGATAGGTTTTGACATACATTACTGAGTTAGTTTTATTTTCAATTGAGAAGTTTTTCTGTTGTTGTCATTGTAGTTTTACTTTGTTTTGTTTGTTTACAGAAATTATGGTGTAAATAATTTAATTTTAAGGAGCAGTATCTGTCTTTAAAAAATATGTAAATAAACCTTAGACTTCCAAAATGTTACCTGTGCAAAAATCAGTGTGTAGACATTTTGTCTTTGCATTGAGTTTATCTAACTTTCATTCATCATTATGATTATAATAATGCATAGTTATATCAAACCCGCTGAGCTGACTTCAGAGCAACTTGCTTGCCTGTTTAGCCTGGCATAACACCCTAGTCATTCAACATGGCATGATTAGATGGGGAACAAAATCAATATTTACTAATATAACTCCTAGCCAGTGTTGTTAGTTACACTGTTAGTGTACCTGTTGTTACACTACAGGTACACAAGTGAATTTAAAACTACCTCAGATGTGTCTTATTGAAGCATGGTCAATATTTTGAGACAATAGGTGTTTTTATAGGGCAGCTGTTCCTTTTTTGCTCTATACTGTGCTTGGACCCAACTTGTGGGTAGGCTATGGAGAGGTTACAACATGACAGTCTTCTTATCTTGTTCCCACATGGCTAAATGAAATACACTTTTGCCCCTGGGAAACAACTCTCTATCTGTACTGTTAGTCATTGAAAAGGTGTTCATGACTATGCCATATGATGTTTAATGTGACAAGAATGGAATTTTTTATAGATAAGGTAATCCTTGAAGTAACAACTACCCACAATTTCACTTCCTGATAATGTTCTGCATGTTGAAGCCTAACTTTCCAACAGTATCATAGAAATGACTGAGAATTCATGAACTATTAACCAGATCTGATAACTGAGATGCTTAATGAATGGGATTTAACTGTCTGTTTACCTGTACTAACTCAGAAGATAGATCAATTTACGGTCATCAGTGCCCCATTAAACTAGCCAGGCTCATTCAAGGTATATTACTCAAGGTACAGTACTGAATTAGTGTGCCTATAGTGCTTCTACTCTTTGAGCTAGAAAAGAATCATAGAATCATAGAATCATAGAAAGGTTTGGTTTGGAAGGGACCTTTAAAGACCATCTACCCAACTCCCTTGCCATGGGGACTGCCCGAAGCCCATCCAACATAGCATTGAATGCTTCCAGAAATAGGACATCCACAGCTTCTCTGGGCAAAATGTTCAACTGCCTCACCACCCTGACATCAGTGAATCTCTTCTGAATATCTAATCTAAATCTATCCTCTTTTAGTTTAAAACCATTGCCCTTTGTCCTATCACTACATGACATTTTAAAAAGTCCCTCTTCATCTTCCTTACTAGACCCCTTTAAGTAATGAAAGGTTGCTGTAATATTTCCCTGGAGTTTTCTCTTCTGCAGGCTGAACATCCCCAGCTCTCTCAGTCTTTGTAGGAGAGGTGCTCCAGCCCTCTGATCATCTTCATGACCTTCCTCTGGTCTTTCTCCAACAGGTCCATGTCCTTCTTATGCTTAACACAGTGCTCCAGGTGGAGCTTATGAGGGTGGAGTAGAGAGGGAGAATCACTTCCCTCAGTTTTCTGGCCATGATGCTTTTAATGCTGCCCAGGATACAATTGTGTTTGTGGGATGCAAGCACACATTGCTGGCTCATGTCCAATTTTTCATCCACCAGTACCCTGAAATCCTTCTCTGTAGGGCTGCTCTCAGTCCACTCATCCCTCAGTCTGTTCTGATATATGAGATTGCCTTGACCCAGATGCAGGACCTTGTTGAAATTCACAGGGTTCAAATGGGTCCACCTCTCAAGCCTGTCACGGTCCTTCTAGATGGCATCCCTTCTATAGTGTCAGCTGCACCACTCAGCTTGGTATCATTCACAGTCTGATGAGGGTGCACTCATTTCTACTGCCTCTGTCATTAATGAAGATACTAAACAATGCCAGTGCCAATATGGGACACTGATGGACACCACTTGCCACTGATCTCCACCTGGATATTGACTGCAACTCCCTGAATGTGGCCATCCAGCCACTTCCTTTTCCATAAGGATAATAACTATGGATAATAAATGTTTGGAAACCATTCTCATTAGATCAGTATTGAGTATATATCAATCAGTATATATATACATATATATATATGTATATACATATATATATGTATATATATGTATATACATATATATGTATATATATACATAACTGTGAAGTTCACAGTTATGTATATGCTAAAACCTTGCTGACAAAATCAAATACATAATATGAGATATTACAATAGCTTCAAGAACATATGATATTGAGCTTTACAAGCCCTTGTTTAGCTTAAAGATTAATAATTGTCCTGTTTCATAAGAAAATGACTGAACTGTAGGGATACCCTGGATTCACTTTCAGAGACAAAAAAAAAAAAAAAAAAAAAAAAGACAAATAATGCAAATAATAAAGGGAAAACAGGTTGGCTTTTGAAATCTAAATGTTTTATGTCTTTAAAATATCATGTGACTCATTCAATTATTAAAATCAAGAACACTTTAAGGGCTGTCTTGTAGCTAAATAGCGCTGACATTAATGAGCTAAAATCTACTCAGTTTTACAGTATAAAAACCATATGCATCAGTATTTTCAAGTCAAAGGAGTCCATGCTTATGCTGGTGAAACTGAAACAAAACATTGGTGCAATATTCCTCCTTTCAAGTATCTGGTTTTAATCAAACTATACTCGTGGCCCTCAGTTTTTTTTGTTGTTGTTGTTTGTTTGTTTGTTTGTTTTTCTCTCCAGTGGAAGGTAGGCAGGAGTGTTTCATTTAAAATGCTTGGCTTACATCACCAGTGCACAAAAAATTGTATATCTTGTCTTAACTACTTCTAATTGATAAATTGTAATGAAAATCTACAAGAAGGGCCGGAGGACTGACCCAGGAAACTACACACCTGTCAGTTTGACCTCAGTGCCAGGGAAGCTCATGGAGCAGATTATCTTGAGAGTCATCACGCAGCACTTGCAGGGCAAGCAGGCTATCAGGCCCAGTCAGCATGGGTTTATGAAGGGCAGGTCCTGCCTGACGAACCTGATCTCCTTCTGTGACAAAGTGACGTGCTGGGTGGATGAGGGAAAGGCTGTGGATGTGGTCTACCTTGAATTCAGTAAGGCATTTGACACCGTTTCCCACAGCATTCTCCTCAAGAAACTGGCTGCTCTTGGCTTGGACTGGCGCACGCTTCGTTGGGTTAGAAACTGGCTGGATAGTCGGGCCCAAAGAGTCGTGGTAAATGAGTCAAATCCAGTTGGAGGCCGGTCACTAGTGGCGTTCCCCAGGGCTCGGTGCTGGGGCCGGTCCTCTTCAATATCTTCATCGATGATCTGGATGAGGGCATTGATTGCACTCTCAGTAAGTTTGCAGATGACCCCAAGTTAGATGCGTGTATTGATCTGCTCGAGGGTAGGAAGGCTCTGCAAGAGGATCTGGATAGGCTGGAACGATGGGCTGAGGTCAACTGTATGAAGTTCAACAAGGCCAAGTGCCGGGTACTTGGCACCTGGGGCACAACAACCCCAAGCAATGCTACAGTTTGTGAGATGAGGGGTTGTAAAGCTGCCTGGCAGAGAAGGACCTGGGAGTGATGGTTGATAGTCGCCTGAATATGAGCCAGCAATGTGCTCAGGTGGCCAAGAAGGCCAACAGCATCCTGGCCTGTATAAGAAACAGTGTGGCCAGCAGGGCTAGGGAAGTGATCGTCCCCCTGTACTCGGCTCTGGTGAGGCCGCACCTCAAGTACTGTGTTCAGTGTTGGGCCCCTCGCTACAAGAAGGACATGGAGGTGCTTGAGCAAGTCCAGAGAAGGGCTACGAAGCTGGTGAGGGGCCTGGAGAACAAGTCTTACGAGGAGCGGCTGAGGGAACTGGGCTTGTTCAGCCTGGAGAAAAGGAGGCTCAGGGGTGACCTTATCACTCTCTACAGGTACCTGAAAGGAGGCTGTAGCGAGGTGGCGGTTGGTCTATTCTCCCACGTGCCTGGTGACAGGACGAGGGACAATGGGCTTAAGTTGCGCCAGGGGAGTTTTAGGTTGGATCTTAGGAAGAACTTCTTTACCGAAAGGGTTGTTAGACACTGGAACGGGCTGCCCAGGGAAGTGGTTGAGTCACCATCCCTGGAGGTCTTTAAAAGACTTTTAGATGTAGAGCTTAGGGATATGGTTTAGTGGGGACTGTTAGTGTTAGGTCAGAGGTTGGACTTGATGATCTTGAGGTCTCTTCCAACCTAGAAATTCTGTGATTCTGTGATTCTGTGATTCTGTGAAAATATTGTTCTATGAACTATGTTTCTAACTACATACTCTTTCAGAAACAAATGTTTTACAGAAAAAAAAAAAAAAAAGTTTCTGTTTTCTTTTCCTTTTTCTTTTTTTTTTCCTTCATCCAGTAGAGTTCAGTGAATCCAGGTGATTGGCAACTGCTACGATAAGGTAGATGAGGAGGATGAAAGCTAGAATTGATTGAACAGCTGTGAGAGGCTCTCTTCCAATTGTATTCTGATTACTGATAAGATAACTCTCCCTTTTCTCCCAGTCATTTATCCCATTCAAATTACAATAACACAGAATTGCCATCAACAATAAATGCTGTGTAGTTTCAAGTTTATCTGCCTCATACTGCACCAAAAAAAAAAAATAAAAAAAAATGTGCTGATTGTAAAAGTTTTCTTTTTACATTACTAAAAATGGATAAACCACCTCAGTGGTGAGCAGAATATGTGAGCACTGTGTGAACTTATAACTTTATAAAACCTGTATTTTGTTTCATATCAAATAAAAACAATCACTTTCCAATATTCTCAAGTAGCATAATTCTAAAACTATGTAAAAGTGTAATTTTTTGATTTTTTTTTTTTGGTCATTGTTGTTTTCTTTTTTTATCATCTGCTGATAGCAAATAAGTGGTTAAAGTAAAATATATACCAAAACAAAGGTTTCCTTATTAAGGGCTAAACCTTAAGGTCCCCATGGTGTCTGTGGTGTAAGTGAAAGAAAGTAACTGAGATATAAAGTAACCAAACCCTGACAAAAATAATATGTATATACATATATATATACACACATATGCATATATGTGTATGTATGTATATGTGTATATATATATTCAGGTCATTGGTTGTGTTACTCAGCATTAGACTTGGGACAGGGACCAGCTCACCTGACTTCAGATACTAACAAGTACCCAAATCAGTTCTTGCCAACGTTTATAGTACCCCAGTGAAACATCAATCTGTATGCATTGTATTTGTTGTTGAGTTCAGATGGAGAAATGACATACAACAAATCTGGTGCCTTTTTACAGTTATATCCCTGGTTCTGCCAGATATACAATGCTGGCTGATGCCTTTCAGGAAGCTATCATAATTTCCTTCTGATCCCTGCTTTTTCCTTAACTGTTTGTCATGGGCAGACTTCGCCATCAACACTCAGAGCAATAAATGTGGAGGCTATAGAAGATAGAATATCCACTTTTTCCTTTCATGGAAGAATTGGCATTTTAGTATTCACCAAATAATCAGAGAGTAATGACTAATTTATATCTGGGACTATTGAGACAGATATACAAGCAGATATACCAAACAGGCACTATATGCATCTCTGTAAGCAACAAATGCATGTGCAAACATGCAGCCACCTGATACTCAGTAGCTGAAGCAAAAGCCTGGCGAGAGAAGAAGGAAATGTTCTAGCATGACATTGTGGGAGGCATTGATCACAATCCAGCAAGATCCCTGTTTGATGGCATAATATGCATTGACTCACCTTCTATCTATTGCTAGGAGATATACAATGAGATCTTATCATGACAGGCAAAGGAATGAAGGTCGAGAATTTTGTGCAACCAGCAACCCACTCACTTCATTCACAAGCGTGTTATGACGAGCAGAACTGACTATGTAATCCAGTCACTGCAGAGTCACCAGTAATAGGACAGGGGCAGATCTGAATCCTAGTAAAGAAACTAGTGTTTTTCTAGAAATTGATATGACCCATTTGATACTTATCAACAAAAATAATCTTGTCTGGCATGTTGTTGTGAAGACTGTAATGGGATCACAAACCAAAGCTCGCAAATTTTCTAATTTCTAACAGACAAACTGCTGCACACTTGAAAGATAGTGTGCCTGGTAGAAAAAAAAAAAAAAAAAAAAAAAAAAAAGTGCTTTTATTTTGTTGTGTTCTCTTTTTGACAAGCTCTACTGAAGTAACACAGACAGAAAGCAAGGTTTATAATGGAATACCAGCCATGGATACATGGATAAAGCAAACCTAAGGATCTGCCTAACTGTATTCATCTTAGCTATAGCTGTGGTTTTCTGGCTTATTCTTTAATGAAAATACCTCATAAAAATAAACCAAATCTACATTCCTTGTGCATGCATATTTCCATTGATTTCACTTCAGGAATTAGACCTCCTGTGTGTATACATACTATTAAATTGCAATTCCATTAGCAAAATAAATAATTGTGTGTTAAAAGAAAGGCAAGAGTTTGGGACTGGCTTTCTTCTATAAATTTGCCAGCTTGGTCTGGCAAAGTGAATTTTCTGACACAGGTCAGACCAGATCAACAGAAACATCAGATAATAGAAAAAAAGACCATGTAGAGACTACGTGAAGACATACTGAAAGAAGGTCAAATACCAGAAAGTTTGGACACTGGCTGAGAACAGAAAATGAAAACAAGTCAGGGCAGTGAATTTAAGATGGCTAAAATGAAGTGGTCAGTATCAGAATCTGCCCCACAAACTCACACCACGGTTGGTTTCAGTGAAAATCCATTATAATATGACGGTTCTTTTTAACATATGGTGCATTTCAAATTATTAGTTTTGGTCACTTGCAACACTCAAAATAAATGTGGGAAGCAAGCACCAATAATAAAAGCAATGAAGTCTTTATTACCTCCAAAAAACCATGACCCACTGTAAATTTGTTTCATACAACATTTTATAGATCATATTGCAGTCATAATGTGCAGAGATTAGCTTTATAGGAAAGAGCTCAAAGCAACAAGAAGGATGATAGCTGAAGACGTGTAAAAAGGAAATAAGAAAACACTCTCTGAACAATTATTGAAGAAATGGTTCTTGGCTGCAACAACTTGTGGAGTGATGTTAACGTCTTTGTAGTAAAATCAACTGGAGAAAGCATAAAGAAAGTGAAAAAAAGTGTATTTCAATACAGGCAACTATTATATTGTCTGCAAAGGTCATAGATATGCCAGCCATTGACATGAACAACAAGAAAAATTAAAGGAATTAGTGTATGCATAATAGACAGTATTAATTTCATTGACTTATTGAAGGCATTTATCATTTTCCTCATCATTGCAATGCAATCTTTGTTGTAAATTTTAGTTTATTTTAGTACTGATCAGCCATATACCTTGCCAGCATGATTAATTGACACTCAACAGAATTGATGGATGTCAGTGCCCTTGTGGGAATGTGCCCTGTCACTGCTGTTTGTGTCATTTTCCCAGTGATAGTCACTGACTGGATACTGAAAAGACAATGGATGGTAAACACTTTGAAACTAATTAATTTGAGGAAGTGGAATACTTAATTTGTATTGATTGTGCAAATGTCATTGCTTTGCTCTTCAACAACCCTTTCCAGAATGTCATCTAAAGCTATATTTGTCACTGGAGAAACGTACTTTAGAATAAACAGTAGAGAAACTACAGAGATTATTAAGGTTTTCACCTCTTAGTTTTGTTGTAACTCTATTATAATTAAATTAGCAGTGAATGAGAACCATCAGTATCCAAATGTCATTTTTCCCTTAACCTATATCCTTGATCTGATTCATGATAAGGAGAAACATGATTTCACATTATTTAAACTATACTTCTTGGAATATGCCAAGGCCTAACTTTTATTTTAATTTTTGAAACACTATCTCCAACAAAAGTGAATAATGGGTCAATATAACAGATACTGGATTAAAATCCAAAAGAAAAGCCCTAATCTTAGAAGACGAGGGTTAGTTTTTTGTTTATTTTGTTGGTTGGTTGTTGTTATTTTTAGTTTGAAATTCTTACATATTCCAAAGAATCACAGAAATTATATATAAAAATATTATTATTATTTCTCTATATGGCTACACCTGGTCCTTTTAAGTTACACCATGGGGACTTATGAACAGTGAAGGTGATGATGTCATTTACTCTTGGACATAATAAACTTTTGATTTCAATGTTATAATCTGGGATTTTTCATGAATATTAGAAAGAAAAGAAAGCTTCAGTTACCATCTGTAGATGTGAGTATTTGGAACTTTGCAATAGTGAAATCATATTGGGCTTGTTTTAAACTAAGCAGCTATCTGCCAACTGATATTCTTCCCATTTATATCAGATTCACATTTGTATAATGCTGACTTCAGCAGAAACTTGTCTTTATCCACAACTACAAAGGGCAGAATCATACCTATGTGAGTTCAAACCAAGAGAGATGAAGAAAATTACAAAGCTTTTTGACAGTTATATTATAAGAAAAACGATTAGATACAGATGACAGCAAAGCATTTCTAGCCAAGAGTGTTCTAAGACAAGTTAAGCAATCAATCATCTGCATCGCTCGCTATTCAGTAAGTCGACATTCAACATTTGAATCAGTCATTACAATGTAAAGAGAATTAGTAAAGTCTCTAACAAAATGCAAATAAGTGAACTGGAGGACAATACAGTCAAATTCTAAAACTTGGCAGGAAGCCAGAAGAATTATTTTGACAAGACTGCTTGGGGTGATTTGATTTTTTCTTGTTATATTAAAAAAAAAAAAAAAAAAAAAAGTGTCTTGAGCAGTACGAGTTTTAGAAGTATTTTGTAATAAAAATGTATAGTTATATTTAGCCAGGAATTTAGCATGATCTGATACTTTGCTCTCTTTCTATATGAGTAAACTCTTGGTTGGTAGGGAGAGCTTTTTTTTCCAAATAACTGAAAAGAATACTGGGGCAACACTGGGCTGAAGAATGAATCTTCTTACGGTTATCTTTGTCTTCCTTGAATATGTTGCCTACTAATTCTCTCCATTATAGAATATCTGTCATTACAGAACATCTGCTTCCAAATCTACCTGGTATAAATTAATGTGAAAAAAGAAAAAGGGAAAGGAGGAAAAGGAAAAGGAAAAGGAAAAGGAAAAGGAAAAGGAAAAGGAAAAGGAAAAGGGGAAAGGGAAAGGGAAAGGGAAAGGAAAATTAACAGCAACTTTCACTTGATTTATATATATATAGGGGATGTTATCTTATATTCACTAATCAATTGGATCAGCGGTGGAAAATGTGAGTGATCTTATTGAAAACCAAAAAGTCATAGCAGGTAAGCTGCACTGTTAGGCAGAACCTACACATTTGGAAGCTGTTTTAAGAGAAAAAACATACATCTTTCGCTTGGTAGAGCTTACAGATTTTAGCAGCCTGAAGATGTGGGTATGTGGAATGTGGTCCAAGCTCTTGGATCCCAACTTGTCCACTCCCCTTTCTCATCAGTCTCCATGGATGCTGTGTGAGGAGTTATACTGGCATCTGTGGAACTGTTTCTGCTCCTAAAACTCTGCTTGCCTCTGTGTATCACAAGGTCATGGCTTGAACCACATAGGTTTTGTCATCACAGGGAAAGTTTATCAGCAATTTGCTAGCACAGACATGCCTTGAAATGATAGCATTGGCTTTGCTCCTGATATGAATTTGGGTGGACAGGAATGAAGAAATTGTGTTTTTGTGAAAGTTTATACTTACAATGTCTGCATTATTTTATGGAAAACTATTTTTAAGAAGTTTCAGGTAAATGTGTTTGTCTTTGTTAATATTTGTGTATAGTTGAGAAGACTGTGTGGATCTGTGTGAAGACTGAAAAATATTCTGTCCTTGGCAAGTGCAATAAATGTGAGGCGTATGAGGACTAGACGATTATTCTTGAGTTTAAACAGAAGCAACATTAACTTCTCTAGTTTTATTCCTGTGATAGATAAGTACACGGTTCCAAGTAAGGGAACAACATGCCTCCAGTGTCAGTAAGCTGGAATGATTGCAGTGCATGTAAGAATGAATTACTTGTGTCTTTTTATGTCATTAGCTAGTCTTTCTTATGATTTTCTCACAATTTATGGATTTGTAGAGTAGTTTTGTATGCTAAAAGTATGAGATTTTGTATTTAGATGTGTTTTTTATCAGCTTGTCATCTTCAGCTTCGTGGCTCTAAGTCTCATTTTTTCAACAAAACTGAACTTAGTCCAACAGTTGACAAGTTATATGGATGGAATTTCACCATGTAAAACCTCATACAGGAGTTTAATTGACTTTACTGGTGATCTTTGTTTGTGTAGAGCTGAATCTCACTAGCAGTTTGGGTGTGAGAACTTGAAATAATAACACTCACAGGCCCAGGTACATAGCACTTTCACTGTTTTTCTCAGTAAGTATAAATTCCAGAAATAAAATCCATACAAGTCAAAACATGTCTGTAATTTATTTGACCATATTAGCATAGAAAGTATTACCTTTATCTTACAGAAATGTTGGAATCCAACAATATAATCAATTTCAATGGACTAGTTAATAGCTCCAGTTACCATACTTTCCTCTTGGATGAAGAAAGGAGTCGGTTATATGTTGGAGCAAAGGACCACATATTTTCTTTCAACCTGGTTAACATCAAGGAATATCAAAAGGTACCTTTAGTCATGTTTTATATAACATAAATATATACTTTTAATGTTGTACAATTGTTATTATCCAGACTATGTTGGGTACTATATGAATTATGTGGTAAGTGTTTGGATATCAGGAACACTACTATTGCTAAACAGACAAATATTTGCTGACTCTTGAAAGAGAAATTTATAATGAAACTATACGCTATGATTATTTATTTATCCCCCCCAACTATGAAAAATAAATTGCAAGTGAATAATCTAGTTATTTTCCAAACAAGACATACTTCATGTTTGCTGCTAAAAACAAACAAACAAACACAACTACTATGTCAGTTTACACAAAATGACCTCATTATTCTGCATTTGATAAAAAGAAGCTGTTTGTCAGTCCAAATATTGATTTCTCTTCTTTAGCCCAGCACTTTTAGGCACCCTACTTCTGCTGCTCATAAACCAAAATAAATTAAATATTAATAAAAGAGGAATAGATTCTTAAAAGCTGGGCATTCTTGAAGGAAAGTATAATTTTCCTGTAGAAGTTGGAGATAAATTAAAAGTAAATCAATAGTTCAAAATGTTCTGGAGTATTGTTTTGTTGGAGTCTAAATAAAACATTTTATCTTTTCATTCAGACAAAATGCTAAGAAGGTAAACAATGGCATGGAAGTTTGTTTTGTTATATTTAAGTATTTTGACAGCACGTTTTAAAGTCCATTGGAGTACCTTTTATGAGAGATATATTGCTCCAATACAGGAGGATTTTTTTTTTTTTCTTGGTGTTCCTGACCTTTTGCCCGTTTGACTATTAGCTTCCTAAGATGATAGCAATAAATACCTTGTGTTCTCTGTTCAGAGGGAACATTCATTTGTATTCTCTAAGGAAAAGGGATAAAAAGAAAATTGGGTATTTTCTTTTCTATTCTCTTTAGAGCAGCTATAAAGGAAACTAGCTATTTATTTGAATTCTCTGAGGGATTCAGTTTAATGTGCAAAACATCTGGAATAATTAAAGTAAAAAAGGTGTTTCCATTGCTGAACAGTTCTGCAGAATGGCAGAATGGCAAGGATTCTATCTTACATACTTAGGCATTCAGATGCTTTTATAATACTAACTGAAACTATAAAAATATACATATTATTATATTAAACAAAGAATTACTATTGGTAACATGGAACTGAATGGTGGAAACAAACTTAAGGAACAGACTTGCAACTTAGACTTTAGATTTAAGAATAAACAAAAGGTTTAAAGAATTTTTTGATCTTATTATTAAATACGGGAGGGTCACTGAAGAAACTTCATTCAAAATCACAATGAAGTTGGTTCTGCACCTGAACTCCAACTTCAGCAGTCATTGTTCCTAGCACAGTAAAAAGAACTAAAGTTTCTCCCTAAATGCTGATAACAATACATGACTCCAAAGAACAACAGCTCAAAAAGCTAAACTTTTCAGTATATTAAAAATAGTTTGGTTTTGCTGATATTTAAACTAAAGTAGAGAAAATAGTGTGCTTTGAGAATAAGAAAGAAGAACATCTAGCCTTTAATTTTATGGATTAAAATATTGGTTTGATTAATACAGAAATCTTTGCCCAAAAATTGAACTGAACTTGAACTGGTCCTTTTGGGAGATCTGAGAAGTTTGGTTACTGTTTTTCAACCCAGTAAATTTTAATTTTCACATGTCTCTGCACATTTTAAACTGAGAATAGAAACAGGAAGTAACAGGAATCCTTTTGAGAGACAATGTTCTCATAAAATTTTCAGCCTTATTTTATAGACTTAAGATGTTCGATTTTGGTTTGGATTTTATTACATTTTAAGAAAATTCTGAATTTAAAAGGTTGCAAACTGTATTTTTAAGTGACACATATAAGTGACACACTGTATTTTTAAGTGACACATATCTTCATCCTTTTTTATCATCCCTATTCTTTTATTATTATTATTTTTTGTTTTGAATAGTTTGCCTTTTCTTTTAACAAACAATATTGAACATCATGGTTGTAATCCAGACTTATGGCCATTTATATTGCATTATCTGAGGCTCCCAAATGCATAGCCTGGCATTTTATGTGAAGATCATGTTTTATTCTATATGTAATTACTAAAAGCTTTTTTAAAATAAATAAATAAATAAATAAATAATTTTTTTTTTTAAAGAATAAATTTTTTTTAAAGAATAAAAAGAATAATTGACTGTGACTGTCTCTGGATTTTCTCTGTATGAGGTGAGATCCATTTTCTGCAAAGCAGACATTATAGTAAACCTAGGTTTACATTTACTTGTGTTAGAGTACCTCTATAGGAACAACATAAACAAATCTACTTCAATGGTGCTATACTTTTCAAATACCACAGCTTCTTTTTTATTATTTTATTAACTAAACCTACTAAAAGAGTGAACTGCACTGAAATACACTGAAAAGTTAAAAGTCTTCATTTATGATTCTGAGAACAATGAGAATTATGAATCTGAGATTTCACATAGATAAGGTTTATTGCTAGTATGATTTTTTTTTTTCTTTGTGTCTTTGTTTCATTATATAACATTTAAAAGTAGAAGGACACTCATTTAATGGAGAGTCAACCTTTCCTTAATTCGTATTCAAGATTCATTGCTGCAATTCACAATACAGATTATATCAAAAGATTGTTTTTACCATATTTCCTATCATCTCTGTTTTACTCGTATCATTTCAATTCCTTGTTGTCAAGTTTTATGGAAGAAAGAGAAATAAGGGAAAGAATGGGTAAAAGAGAAATTGGGTAAAGACATGCTGTAGCATTTGGTCTGCAATTTGCAATTACTGAAGCATGAAATAACACTACGTGATTTTTGTTCTATGTCTGTAGATTGTTTGGCCTGTATCTCATTCTCGAAGGGATGAGTGCAAGTGGGCTGGAAAAGATATTCTGGTAAGTACAAATATTTTTAGCATATTTTTTTCTTTATAAAATATTTAAAATATTTTATTAAGTCTTATTGTATTAATTCTTAAAGTATTTTTCCTCCTCTGTAAGCCACACATAAGATTATAACTTCAAATTTAAGCTATTTCAACCTTCTTAATTCTTCATAATGAAATTCTACCTTTATGACAGAGGTTAAGTTTTTTAATGAAAATTATGCAAATGAAATTGAATTTATTTACAAAACAAAACAGAACAAAGCCAAAACAAACAACAACAACAACAACAACAACAAATACAACTCTTCTCAAGAAAGAAAAGGGAAGAGATAAATCAAAATAATAAATATTAACCCTTGCATAATTATCTCCTGATCTCAGGTCACTTAAATTTTGTCTTAATTTTTCACTCTTCTAAATTCCAAACAGACATTTCTCTTTGTGCCATCTCACTGAAGCCAGTGGGTTTCTCTAAACTCTTCTCTGCATGGAGTTCATAGGAAAACATGGTCAAAGTGATTTTAACATTCTGCATCACTTTTGGTACCTCAGGATAGACACTGTTACAGTAGACAAGATTTTCTGTACATTTTCCCTCATTCCTCTGTACATCATATTCCCTGTATTTAGGAGGTAGGAGAGACATAGCCCATATCCCCCAAATAATACTCATCCTGCGCTGATAATCACTGTCCTCTGTATAACAACAGCATGGGAAAGTGAGGACAAGGCTGAAGAAGAGAAAAAGGAAAAAAATAATCCAAAAAATACTTGCAAAACATAGCCAAATGAGAAATCATTGTGGCTGCCAAGGTATAACTGAGAGTAGAACTTGCCCTCCTGTATATATGCTATTGGCCTGATTTTCAGAGATGATTCCGTAAAATATTCATAATGCCAACCATATGCCTCTAGAGAGCTCCATTTGAATAATTTCCTAGGTCATAATAAAAATAGTATCATTGGTCTTTACCTAGGTCATAGAGGACAGTTGTCTTCATAAAAAGCCATTTGGGAACAGCAGAGGTGGATTAGGTAAAAGCTAAAAATCATAGGCTAAGATATATATGTGAAAGGGCAGCTACAGTGTCGAAGGGCACTTACGATATCAGATACTTGGGTTATCTCATTAAATAGAAATAATATGTTTAAATTAATCCTATTTCATATTAACAAATAGTTTTCAGGAGTGTATTACAAGGTGAGGACTATACTATCTGGTTGTCAAGGTTAAGAAAAAATTTAAAAAAAATTTAAAAAATGAGGTTAATGTTAAATGTCTGAGCAAATTAACTAACTTGACAGCCTGATCTTGTACTAAGTATTGTGATATTACAGTAAGTAATTTTTTACAACTGGTGTTGAAACCTAGAAAAATAATGAGATTCAGTACTGAGAATGAAAACCTAGTTTCTGAATTTTTAATACTTTTTTTAGAAGTTCACAACACTACAGTATGAGTAAATTCTATAGTTTGCACTTGGCTGATTCCAATCACACAAGAGGCACTTCATTATAGATAGAGTGAGCTTGGAAGTTCAGGGTTCCCCCTGTCCTCTGACCGTAACTAATTTATTCGTCTTTAATCTTTTGCTTTCTATTGTATTATGCTTCCTATATTTGCTTCCTATGATATTAAGACAGCAACACCATAAGTAAGACACCATACCACAAGTAAAAGGTGAAGCTAATACCATGCTTCAATGCTTTGTATGATCTGGCACATTAGGTGCCTGCTATGAGTGTATTCATTAGAAGTAGCACAACCATGACTTCGTGGAAAAAGAGCTAGGCAGAAGGTGAGCACAGCACTCAGGACACAATGCAGCCCAAACTGAACACTGTAGTAGTACAGGAAAATATTTCTAGAAACAGATAATTAATTTTGGAAAACATTTTTCCCTTTTTTTTTTTTTTTTTTCATATTTCTCTACAAGTTTAGATTTGAAATAAAAATGTGGAGTTTATATTTAACATGGGTCTAGTTTTGGTAAGAAACAAGAAACATGAAATATATACCTTGGTGTGCTTATGTCATCATCCTGGAATAATTACTTCTACCTGTTGCTGTAAAACAGTGCAAGTATTTAATGTAACTTCTTTAATTGTAATAACAGACCATTTAAGAAATGTATTATTCCTTCCTTATTTATTCCTTAAAGCCATTGTCACTATCTTGGGAGTGTGAAGTATAAAGGACATAAAAATAACTCAACTGGTTCTCATTATTGAGAACAAGAGAAATAGAGGACAAGTAACATGCAGTATGAAACATGCTTTATTTAATATTGCTTTCAGCAATGTAACACTGTTAAGATATTAGATACTCTTCACTTGTGATGGTTCAGAACTTTCTAAATGTTAGTCTATACTTCTACACTGAAGTCTTAAAAAATTCTTTTTTAATTATTGATCTCTAGGGGAAGTGAGTGCTGAAAATGCAAGTCCCCACTAATAGGCCAGGTGTGCTGCAGCAGCTGCAGTGCAAGTACAACCCTGTCTCTGCCCTGTTCCTAACCTCAGCTATGACCTCAGAGATTTCCTCTCATAATTATAAGAGGTAATTTACCATCATTTTTTACTCCTTCAGAGGGTTTCCTTGTACTGACACTGTCAGTCATGCCAATCTGGGAGCAGTAGGCTTGCAGTTCAGGACAGCTGGTGTGGGATTCAAGGAGCGCAGCCTACTTGGACTGCTCTTGCTCTCCTGGTATCCCTTTGTTCCTTAAGCATTCTCATTTCTATTTCTTGAACGGCTTAGTGTATGATAATTAGTTAAGCTTTACTCACTGTACAGATAGATAAACCTTTTTAAAATATGCTTCAGATCTCTTTTCCTATGGATAAGCTGGGGAGAAGGGAGGCTGAAAGACCTCATATGCAATAAAGCAGGACTTCTCTGACAGCAGTTAACCATTAGACTCCCCACAAAATATAAATTAAGTAATAATAAAAGTAATAGTCACTGTCCCATGTAAGTCTATAGTATTACAATGTATTTCCATTATGGAGTATGAAAAACACCACAGTAATATAGTAAAAATTAAAGGCTATATAACTAACAAATATGATATTTATTTATGTAATTCTACTAAAAGAACAGTTCTGTGAGGCTTTCTTGCTATTCTGGACCTCAGTTTCTCATCTGAGAGACATTCTAGTTGCTCTAATCCCTGTGAATGTTTCTTATGATACCTGACCAGACCTTAGTAATGATCAAAGAAGACAAGGTCTCTACAGTATAGTTCTCAACTTTTATACTCAACTTTACCATACAGACATGTTCATAGTCATATCCCTCAGTAGTGAGCCTCAATATTTTGATTTTAAGATCTCACAAGCACCTGTATCCCAGCAGGAACACATGGCAACCTCTGCATTACATTACATATGGGTTAAATAACAGGTAACTGATAAAAAATAATAAATAAATAAATAAATAAATAAATAAATTATAATAAAATAAAAAAAGGCAGGTACAATTCTACTTTGACATTCCTGGGATGTCATAAACCAGCAAAGCAAAACTTGAGTGTTTTGCAAATGTTACCAGAAATACTAGCTGCTTTTGCAGGAAGGGATAGATAATTAGTTTGTTGACTGGAAAGCTCTTCTAGTCCTTAAACTATAAATTTACTATATTTTAAAAAGTTTTGACTACTGTTTAGTCAATACACTTCTGACTAGGTTTGGCTAAAGCACCATAACAGTAGTTTACATGGTACACAAATAATCAGAGAAATCCCAATTAAAGAGTATGATAGATTTCTACCACTTGAAAGCTACAAAGATGTGCTTCTGAAGGGTACCTTAGGATTTTATTTTCAAGTGTGATTTAACTATCTAATTTATTTAGCCAGTCTTAAATATCCCAGCACAAACTAAATTGTTAAAATGGTCCCTTTTGGCCTTGACTTATTTAAATCTTTAAATTTCAATGAGTAGTTTTACAGTCACATAGAACAAGATACACAATGACAGGTACTTATAAAAGACTTGCATATAATATGAAATCATGTTTTCCTTAGATTTTTCTAGTGAGAATTAAATGGTGGTATTCAACCAGATACAAAGAGTATGAAGCTTTCTTACTTGGTACCAGCAAGTTTATCCATACACTCCCTCACATAAACAAACAGGTATGCACAGAGTTAGACTTTCATGTCATCTCACTTAATAGCTAAAAAGTATCAGCACGATTCTGCATGTCAACACATCATCTGACATCTAAGTCAGCTGTTTAAGTGTCATTAGATTTTAGCTAGTTAACATTTACCTGAATTCAGCTGTGATTAACATTTTAAACTTGATAGATCTCTAGGTGGTGATTTGGAATCACTTCAGATCAGAAACTTATTCCTAGTTTGGAAAAATTTTTAGACTTTTGGTACACACAATATAGCTATATATTCTGCTTCTTTGCAAATAAGTGTGGCTTAATCATTGAGTTTAAGATTCATGTGGGTAGAATCATGTGGCTGCAATTTAGTTCACTATCTCATTTGTTAAGATAATACTCAAGTCAAAATGTTCATGTATCATCTAAATTTTTGCTTTCTTTAAAGTTTTCCAGATCCTCCCTAAATCATAAGAAGATTAACATTTCCAAAGCAATGTGTGCAATGATTTGATTGAAAAAAAAAAAAAAAAAAAAGAGTGGTGTGTAACTTAGCAAGTGTCCCTCAGCCATATCTGGTGATAGTTTGGAAAAACAAAGTTGGCCACAAATGAGCACCATTCCCTTTAACTCATTTTATTACTGTTGTTGCCTTAGGGAAAATAGAAGAACATGGAGGCAGAAAGCAAAAGTAATTATTTTCATCTGTTATTGTAAACAAAGATCTGAAGATGGATTCCGAAAATTAAATATACAATGCTGGCTGGATCTAGAAAGCCTGCTTCTAAATTCATCTGATAGTCACAGTTTATCAAGTCAAATTACCTCTGGCCTTTTGTGTGTATCAAAGAGAAGTTTGTCCCTTTCTTTCAGTGTTCTTCCTTTGGAGGACATTTACAGATCCATCCAGCTTTCTATCACCAATTTTTATCGCCATAACCTTATTCTTTCTGGTTCCCTGTCTCCAGAGTAACACTGAAATCCTTTGATAAAGCATACAGACCCAGGACCATCCAGCCTGGGGAAATTCTGGCTGTGTCAGCTCTAGTTCTTGGACACTTGCTGGCATAAAGCCTCATTTATGGCAGAGTCCATTCAAAAGTTGAGCCTACAGCTTGTGTTCATTTAGACATTTGCATATGTTCTTTATATGAACTTACCAAGACAAATCAGTTACTGTAAGGTAACAAGTTGTATACTTATACAGAGGAAGGATTAAGTTAGTAATTGTTCAGATGTTCATAGTTTACCCATTTATGTATCACGGGAAGTCATTTACGTCTTTGAATGTGGGGAACAAATAGACATAGATCAAAGAGAAAACTAATTTTCCAATTTCTGGCTTAGTTTTTTGTTTATAGGTGTGACTATAGAAATTTGCCTCTGAAGGAAATTTTATATGCACCAGATTTAATGCAGTCTTGCAGAAATAGCATTTTGTCTTTGAAGTATGAAGTTACTGGGGCAAAGAACGGGAAGTAAAGGAGAAATGGAGGAAAATTTGTTCCCCAAATTATGGGTTTTAGTTTCCTATCAATATGTGTTCCTCATGAATCCAAGTTTGGCTTTCACAAAGTCTGAGAATTACTTTTAATTGCAGCTGGGTTACCAGCCATTGCTATTTTAAAATGACTTTGGGTAATTTCTTGTTATGATTTATTGCATCTCAAGATGGACAGAGTAAATTTGTCCTTTGTACATTTCTTTTCAGAGAAATACATAACTGGATAACTAGTAAAAATTATGGAGATATTTAGTCCCTGTTTTCTTTCAGAGCTTCAGGCTGAAGCTCATATAATTAGAGAAAAGTGTTTCTCTTGGTATCATTTTTTTTAGGTTGCTGCTTTAATAAAAGCAAGTACAGTTTAAAATTTAAGGATAGGTCTGCTCTCAAAGATCACACATCACAGTTCCTTTATACTCAAGATGTGATCACTATTTCTCTGTTAAATTAGTCCACAACTAATTTTATTTCTGCAGTTCTGTTACTTGCATACACGAACAATAGTTCCATATTCCTCTCTGCTGCTCACAAGTTTAATAATGTCTGTTTCTTTTGGAATAAGTAAAAGAACTAAATATTAGTTATAGGGAAAGTTCCTAAAATAACCAAGGAAATGATACATAATTATTTCCTATGTCAAAGCTAATGGTTTATTCAGTTTCCACATCTTCATGTCAACTAATCTTCTTTATAAATGACTTTTTATTGTAGAGAAAGTTTTGTATTTTGAAGATGGTGGAACAAGAAAATTAAGAACACTAAATAAAGAAAGAACCTGTATATTTGTCTTTTTTCTTCTTCTTTTTTTTTTTTTTTTCTTTTTTTCTTTTCCTGATTGTTCAAAATGATCTTTGTTGGAACAAATTATCTGTTGATTTCCCCTTGGATAATCCCTTGCTGATTAACATGTTTCAAAACTTTAGATTATTTTCAGTATAACATGAATCTCACAAAAAGAAAAAAAAAAAAAAAAAAAAAAAAAGGTACCAATTTTTTACTGATTGGAAATTTTAGGCTTCTGTCCCAGTTCAATATCTTTCTATGATTTCAGAATAGCTTAATTTCCATACCCAAATGTAAAGATTTCCACAATAAGAAACATGTAACTTCATAGTCTAGCCTACAGAGTGTTTTTATTTACAGGCCCACATATTGCTAAGCAACTCTCCCTTATAAATGCCCCAGTCTTTTGCTTCTGTTCAACACTTCACATATTTACGTTCACTTTCAACACAGAGGCTTTGAGTATATTTATTTTAGGTGGCTGTGAGTGGAAATCATTACAGGATATGTCTAATGCTGAATAAAGACAAGCTGACTGATAGGGAGTCTAAGTGGTTTATGTGCATATAGCAGGCTTGGCAACCTGTTTGTCTGAAATACTCCACCCAATTAGCAGGTGTTGATTCTATTTGGAAAGTCAGGATGTAATCTGATTTCTCCTGGAGACAGGTGATTACCCCACCCAAATAGAAGAGATAGCTGGGAGAGACTCTTTCGATCTAGACTGTGGATGCAACTTAAATTGCTGCCGGGCTTGCTGAGACTGCCTGAGTTGAAACCAAGCACTATAGTTCATTGCTTTGCTAATAAAGCCATGCCCAGAATGTGGGACAGCTTTAGTCTACAGAGCAAAAACAGTTTTGTTTTAAAATTATAGTAGGAAAAGGACTGTCTTCCATTTGACCTCAAGTCTTCCCAATGTTTTGAGTTATTCCTGAAATACTCTTCTGTTACTTAAATAACTTAATTCTGTTCTGTAGGAAATAAATACTACTGAAAAACATAACAATTCAAAATAAAGTAAGTTTCTTGCTAAAGCTCCTGGAAGTCTTCAGTGTACAACAACCACGTTATTTTTGCAAAATCCTGAAAACAGTTTTGCTGGACTGCTTCCACAGAAGACTTTGGTTTGTCTTGTTAACTACACATTAACCAGATGTACAAAAATATGAGATGGTCATTAAACCAGGTATGTTGTACTGTAGCCTTTTCTTGGCATATGTCTAGCTGTTCACAGGTCTAGAACAATTATCTGCATCTGCTAAATAGAGATTTATGGACTGGAAACATGTCTCCTAATTTGGACATAGTGAATACAGAACAATTTGGAGAAACTTTACTTCTTAAGACCTTAAGCAATTGCTAGGCCATATGACTAGTGATAATAACAAAGGTTTGAAGACCTATTTAATGATGTGTTTGGTCCACAGTACCAGTAGTGAACAATAGCCTTACAGGTAGAAAGACAGAAAGGCAGGCAGGCAGAGAGTCATTTTTTGTTTCATCCTCACTGACGAAATGCAGGAAGCCAAAGAGCTTTCCATCTGCTGTGCAAGTGTGCTGACAACTAGACTGTTTTCTAATATGGCATGCAGGGTTGTGGCTTGAAGGAATCAGGATATATCTGCTTTATTTTTAGTGGCTTTTTTATCACATACTTTGTTAGTTAGCTTCTTGTTTTTTGTCTTGATGCTTTAATGGTTTAAATACATGCAGACATCCTGCAACTTGAGTAAATTATACATTTTAAATATTCCCATGAACTCTTGTCATATCAAAAAATCAGACAGATAACAGGCATAACTTAATTGGGAAGATAGCTGGAAGTACAGTAAGCTGCACTAGGCAAGCAGGAAAGAATGTCTTATCAATCCTCATCAGCACTCTCAGTCTGAAATTTCTCATGGAATGGCTTGACAGCAAAGGAAAGTCAAGATATGGAATTAATCAAGCATTCATCTTTAATTTTGGCAGTGGTGACCACGTCTAAGAGTAGTGTCATTCCTGGCCTCTCGGGAGGGGTCAAATCCTCTAGATCACAATACAGTGCAAGGGCCACTGGATCTCAGGATCTCTCAGCTTTTTCAGAGCTCTAACATACTGAAGATCTTCAAAGTACAATTAGAATTCAGTTCAGAAAATAACATAGATTTCTAAAAAAGACTAGGTATTTTGTTCGCCAAGAGATATCCAAGGTTTCTATTGAATATATATATATATACAATAATTATTTTTAACGGATTTTCACTGAGGGGAATCCCTAAGAACTAAGTGAATAGAAATCCCCTCTGTAACACAGACCCCAGTATTTCAACTGCTCATCTAACTTTACCGCAGACAGATTTTCAGAGGGTAGGACCATAAAACATTGAACCTGCTGATTGCAAGATACAGTAATGAGAAAACAGGGATGGAAATGAAGTTATTGATCCAAAGTCCGAGAGATACACAGCAGCAAATCACAGTCTGCAAATGTTTTCATGCCAGCTGTGTGCATTGCTGGCCTCTCCCACCCTAAAATCTTACACATGCTTTTTCAGGTTCATTTGAAATGTTATCTCATGGAGTACAGGTGCCACGCATGATTTTCCCACCCATCAAACCCTGTGCAAAGCTACTAGTACTGGGAGATAGTCCCATTACTGACAATGCAGTAGTGGTTTTGCAGCAGTGTTACCAATTAGCTTACTCCAATAAAATAAAATTTAAAAAGGATCTTTGCAATTTAATAGGACTGGAATGATTTGCTCTGTTTCCTGCCTACTCTGGGCCTTTTAAAGCAGACTTTACTCTTTGGCCAATGTTTTTAAGTGCTACTGTAATGCAAATAGAGAAACAGTACAAATTTTAAAATAATCTTACTGCACTTTACAAAATATATATATATATAAAATGCAGGCAGCAATTAAATGTGTAGCTGTGAAAGCATATGCATTGCAGAGCTCTCACTAAGGAGGACTTCCTTGCACATGCTTGCTGATGTGCTAAAGTGTTTGCAGGATCTAGCTGAGAACTGTTCATCTGTGTACAAGGAATTAAATATATATTTATTGCACTAACATTCCAGAAGTATTCTCCCTGAAACAGTGCTATTGCGTACTGAAAAAGATACCTAGCCAATAGAGACTGAACTGATTGCAGCTGGCAGTAGACCACCGGCAAAAGAAAGAAGTAAAAAAGCTCCCTGATAACTTGGGAACATCTTTCAACAGTGTGATAAATATGAATGACAGCAGTAATATCAGGGATTACTTATTCTCCATGGATCCCTGACCTCGCCTCTTGAGAATTCAACTAACTAAACAGAATATATATATATATATTAATTAAACTCATGCATGAGACTTAATATAGAAGCTGTCTGTTCACTTGATTTGAAAGACAAAACATGTATTTGTTTTGTTTGTCCAGCTGTTAGACGATAGCTTTAAATCCCCTTGTCTATCCAGTTTAGACAAAACCTTCTGATATTTTAATCACATAGCTATGTGGAAAGGTTGAAATAAAGGAAGAATGTATGACAGGGTCTGATCATTATCTGGAATAAATCAGCTGAAAACTGTTGAAGCTAATGATACTGTAATGGATTATTTGGCCTTTTACTCAGTGCCCTGCATAATCTGTCCACTTGTATTTGCTGTAATATCTGTGAAGTAGTATAGACATCAATGTTGGTTTTTAGTTTTGTTTGTTTGTTTGTTTGTTTTTGTTTTTGTTTTGTTTTTTATTTTTTATTTTATTGTTTTTTAATAGAAACATCTTCTGTAAAATAGGGAAAACAAGCCTGGATATTAATTAATCAGTGGGACTTACTTCTTAAACATCCCCTTAAAAATATATATATAACTGAAAACTCTTTGCTGCATCAGTAATCCAGACTGAAGAATGTAAATTCCAGGCTTCTTGGGGAGACATAATTACTGGAAACTCATAAAAACCACCTAAATTCAGTTTTAATTTTCATATGCAGAGCAGATGTTTTGACAGATGGATGGACTTTATTTTTGTAAGTGTCCGGGAAAAGTCTGCATAACACAGTCTAATCAGTGTTATATATCTGTAGTGTTTGTTTTTCAATCTTTCTGCTTTTGGCTCCTATGCTTTTTGTTGCAGACATTTTCTTTGTAATTTATTTTTTCAGGGTAATCTCTCTCTACATAATCCTTTCTATCAATTTGATGCATAAATATTGGAAATCTCTTAAAAATTAAATGTGTAGTTTTGGTTAGTGTCAGACATATTGATATTCATATGTCCTGCTGGAAAGCTTAATTAATACTTTATCTTCTCTTCAAGACAGGCCCTCTGCCCTTATTTGTAATATATATTTGGATTTGGAATTTAGACTTAAGGTCTAAATTCCAGACACACTGGAACTCTTTAACCTTAATTCACACTCTGACTGTAAATGACAATCTAACCATTTCTCAACTTGTACTACAAATAAGAGTAGTGCAGGAGGGCTTGCAGTAAGGTTGGTTCCTTCGCTGCAATACCTTAGTATGATGGAATGATTTTAGCTACTTTAATTTCAATAAAATGTCAGTATAACATATAGTATAACCAAGAAGGAGCACTAACCATTTCTTTGAGCATGCTTTAGAGGGTAGTAGCAATCATGTCATCACAGTAGCAGCTCCAGAATTTGCATGGTTAAAAAAATAATAATAAATAAATAAATAAAAATGTAGCTTTCTGAAGAAGTTCCTTTTGTCAGAGAGAGAGACCTCATAAACTATGCTAAAAGTCTCCAGGCATGATGCTGGGGCTTAGCTGCTTAGATTTTAAGTTAGAGATGCTTCAGCACAAGGCCAAAGGCAGAACCTACAGCTCTCAGGAAACCTTATGTTATTTATTGAAATATAAATTAAGATTAATCCTCTCCTGCACTAGGCAAGACAAATGAGGGGGGGTAGGAGGGGCTCAGGACTGCAGTAACTCCCACATGATGTACCTAATTTTCTCTTTGAATGTCTACCTCAATCATTCTGTACCATATGCAATCACTTATGCTTTCTGCTATATGTATGTATATATAAACTCAAACTTTAGGGCATAAACCTGTGTTTAGCTTTATACAGAAAATAAAAAATTCCTAATATGAAACTACCCATTATAAGAAACAGGATTATTAGGTGGAAGAATTCTAGTGATTCACTATGGTGATTCCAGTAATCCTCTTTTTTAAAATGTATTTTCATTACCTATCCTAGTTATATTTTCCTGCCTACAGAGAACTCTGCAAATTTTGCTTTCATTTTCATATATTTATTTACATTATTAGGCTAGAAGTACTTTAAATTCCCACTCCACTCAGCTTTCAAATATTAAAAAATAAAAATAAAAAGTATTTCCACCTAGAAAGTAATTTTTGAAAGTCTAATTTTCTTCCTTAAACTGTTTTACTTGAAGAACGACAATATTCAAAGGATATGAATTTGTCCAGAATACGTTCCTTTAAACAGTGTTCCCTTCCTGGGAAGAGTAAAAATGGATTCAAAGGTACCTGGGGCTAAACTCACATGTGGACACAGTGTTTAAATTTCCTGATAATTTGATCATTACAACTTCTGGCTCTTGGTTCCTTCCTGTTCCTCCACTGAATATTTTCTGCCAAATGCTGTAATTTACCAAGATACTACATTTCTTTTGTAGTCTTTGCTTCCTTTCCAGTATCTTACACTCTGAGACCATATAGTGAAATGCTTCCTGCTGGCATGGACCTTCATATTAAAAATATAGTGTTGGCCTGAGGGCCTGGCATCAGGGGATGTGGCTGCCAAGTAGGACAAGCCCAGTTAGAGACAACAAAGTCATTCCAGGCCTCCAGCCAAGGTGGTTGGTGATTGCTTTGTAGTCAAATTGATGTAGCCAGCAGTGCTGGGACCGGCAGAGCTGAGTGCCAGATTTCTCAGCTGAATACCGCTGTACAAGCTGTGAAGCCAGGGCAGGGCTGGGGAAACATCCTGGACATCTGAGTCAGTTACCCAAGTCTCATATAGTGGTAGACCCAAGTCTTCTCAAAGCACACACTGTTTCTCTGATTGTAATATATTCTTTGGTATACATATATGCTGAAATTTGGAGTTTGAATGAATCATGGAGAGCTGTTAAAGCAGTTACTGTATAGGTTGTTATTATTATTATTATTTTACATTTATATATTTTTCCCAGAGTCATATAAACTGGCAAAACCAAATATTCACCTTCATGGAGCAAACTCTTATTCTGCTCAGTGTATCACTCACAAACTCACAGGTACAATGACATTTCCACACATCATGCTGTATCTGTGCAGCTGTACTTGAACACAATTAGGCAAAGGAAGGACTCTGATTACACTGTAATAGAAATCAAAGAGATTGTTGCTATTGTTCCAGTGAGAATAGTCCTGTCTCCCAGGCAGGGTAGAAACTTCACTTTGAACTTCCTGAGTTGACAAGGGCTTAAATCAGAACTGTAACTTTACTTTGATGTCATTTATTGTGGTTTAATACCCCTCTTTATTTATTTTTTTACAGTCATGTAAAATATATGAAGAAACCTAATCTGTTTGGGAGGTGTATGAGAATTTACTGAATGGATCTTAATGGTTCCTTTATGCAGCTATAAAACACAGAGAAGCTATATGACCAGTCTGAGCTGGACTAGGGACTTTAAATGTTATACAATTTTATTTGTTATAGTCAAAGGTTTATTGCTGTAAGTATTTACCTTCCCCATTGTTTAACTAGGTAGTGTGTTTCTTAGACATCTATAATAAAAAATGTGTTGCACAATGAATTTAGGAGAGCTTAAAGGCAGGGATGAATAAACCAAATCACAATTATATATAGAAATAGTAATTCTACTGATATTAACTCAGTTACAGTACAATCGAAGCTCAACAGTTGAAGCAAAAATATGGTTAGGAAAAAGTTAAATTATTTTTTTTTTTTCTCCTTCCTACCACAGACTAATCTGGAATAATTCAATGAAGCTGGTAGAATTTCTTAATTTCCCTCCAAAGAAATCAAGGAAGGCTCTGCTCATAAGTGAAGAAGGGTTTTCTATCTCACCTTTAAAATACTAGCTATTTAAAACCTTCTTGATGTATAGTATATGCAGATGAAAAGTATTTAGCAAATGTCTTTAGAGTCACAGGTACTGTGTTGCTATAAATCAGAATAGCTCCACTGAAATCAGCAAAACATATTGTAATTTACCCTGGCTGTGGATATAGCCCACGTGCTCACAGCATTTTGTAAAGATGTGTGTCCATTGGCCTCTGTCATTTCATGTTCTTCAGGTAGGCAATTCTTAAATAGTAGACCACAAAGACATTTCTAAAATTAAGATATATATACCAAATCAGACAAGGCAAAGCACAGTCCTACTGAAACAAATGTGTGATTATATTTGACCAGATACAACATTAAGGAAGAAAATTCTGAATGCTTTAATGATGCACAAACCATTGGTCAGTTTTAAATTATGCAGAGTCAATGTTTGATGCTTCAGGTGGAACACAGAATATCAGAGGTTATGCAAGGGTCTGTTTCTTTTTTTTTTTTTTTCATTTTTAATGTTGCGTGAATTTATGGTGTCTGCTCATTTTTACTTTTGCAGGTTTTGAATTAGTAATACATTTTCAGTTTCTCCATATTCCTTTTGTTAGTAAGAAAAAAGGACAACAGTATTAAGAACAATATAGAAACAGTGTAATTTTGATGATTTATGCCAGGTATTTGTTTAGTACTCTACCACTGTGACAGTGAAAAGCAGCTTGTGAATATATGTAATAAATGTATGTTCATGTTTATATATGTGTGGGAGGAAGAATATGTATGCACCAGAATTTGTGTGTTTTTATTAAAAAAGGTCAGAATGGAAAGAATTAAGAGAGACCCCTGGTAACATCCATCTCTATTTCTTTCAATTTCCTGTTGGATTACCTTAACTATCTCTATGTTTTCTCTTCCATCTCATTTGGAAAGATAACTTGTCAGCAGTAAGCCAAGGACATAGTAGGATTCAATATGCTTTTCTGTACAGTACTCTTTTTAGTACTTTGCCATTAATTGTTATGCAAATAAACAATAAAATTGGAAGAGCAAAATCATTTTGGTTCAGTCCATTATGTGAAGCAAGGAATCAGTATTGTATATAAGTTCACTGCTTTTCTCAGTGGTGGCCTAAGGCATGCCTCAAGGTGCACATGCATTTTCATGGCAGAGCCATTATTTTTTGGTTGAGATTATCTGGTTTAATTAGTAAGCAAGTTACAGAGAAAGATGATGACAGTTAATGACCTCTATAGAGGTGGTAGCTAAAGTGGTGTTTCCATGGGCCCTGGTCTAATTGGAGAAGTAAAACTGAGTGTTATACTAACAAGGCACCAACTATACATTGAAAAGTTTCCTCCATTATTTTTACGGTTTTCTTTTTTAATGTTCTTATTTTTCTCCTATTTGAAATCCATTATAGAATTGTGTTAATAGATTGATTCACAGACATTGACATTTATTTTCATTGTTAGACCTGGTGGAAATGGAAAGATTAAATAAAGAAAAACAAACAAACAAACAAACAAACAAACAAACAAAAAAACTATCAGGTTAGACATTTGCATTTTAATATGGAAATTAATAACATTTCATTAATATGGAAATTAATAACAACATTTTTACTAACAGATAACAGATTATGTTTGTGCTAGGGACTGTTAGAACATTTTTAAGTATTGAAAACTAGAATTACTCATGATGGATAATTTACTCAAGTGGAATATGCAAAGCTTATATTTTAGGGGTCATAAACTGTTCCAATAAAGTTAAGCATATGCATTCATCTTTCTAAAACTGGTCCCTAAACATAGACAATGGGGGCGAGGCAGCATTCATATTATTGGTAGAAATGTTATATCAATGATTTGTTTTTCATCAACTCCTTCCATCTGGCCCATCTTTTTTTCTATTTGTTACTTAATTGAATACAAGCAAACAGTTGGTCCATTTTTCTTCATTATTTCATTCTGACACATTTCTATAAATGGGTTTTGTCTTACAATCATGGCAATGCCATAAATTACAAAGATGAAGAGTGTCTGAAACAAAAATGAGGAAAATTGTTGTATAATTTTTTGTTCAGGGTTGGATGCTTTATTAAATGACAACCAAAGATATTTAAATGAGATCCTAAATCAGGCTGTTTATTAAATGCTTAGTGCTAAACATGCTTATAAACAGCTTGAAATGATCACACCTTTAAAATCTGTTCATTCAGCCATAAATCCACAATACAGAAAGCACTCCCATTAGTCATAATCACCAAATTAACTTCACAGATGCATTTTTTTTCCTTTTCTTTGCAGAGAGAATGTGCTAATTTCATCAAGGTGCTCAAGACTTATAACCAAACCCACTTGTATGCCTGTGGAACAGGGGCTTTTCATCCAGTGTGCACATATATTGAAGTTGGAAGCCATCCTGAGGTAAATTATCTTAAAACAATATTTCTTTTTTAATCTTTATTGGTGTTTAGCCATGCCAAAATGCCCTCACTCTTTTCTGCAGCTCAGTGAGTGGATCTGGCAGGACCTGCTCTCTTCAGACTCTGGTGCTGATTGATAAATCACAACCAGATCTGTGCTTTTCTCTCCCACACGGCATCCTTTCTGCCTGGCTCTTAAGTAAATACCAATAAGCCCATTCTGCCTCGTTCATAGTTCAGCCTGTGCATTTATTCTGAGGCCAACTTTGTCCTTTAGTCTCTTGCTACAGAGTATGGTCTGACACCATGGCAGCTTTCTCCCAGCTGGGAATTAAAATAGTGCTACGCCTTCATAAATCCCACTTCTCAGATTTGTCCTAACACATCAACTTGTTTTCATATGTGACCTACGTTTTGTTTCCTTACTTTTTTTTTGTGGGGAAAAAAAAAAAAAAAAAGTTTCCTCTCTTTTCCCCATTTATTTTAATCTCTTTTTTTTGCTGACTTTTGCTTAGTACTGCAGAAGGCATGGCAAAGATCTTGTAATATTTTGTCAGTGATTGTCATAACTACATAAGCATGGTCTTCTGTGAAAAACAGTATGACCCACAGAAAGCAATAGGGCCGTGCTGATTTTCCTGGCTGCAGATTAGCTAGAATGTACTTGTGCTCCTGCAGTTGATTTAATTTCAATCTTTTTTTTTTTCTTTCTTTTTTTTTTTTTCCAGAAAAGCCAAACTTTTATTTTCCTATTAATCTGAGTACTTAATATGAGTAAATCCACTTTATTTTACTTTCAGTCCAGCTAACCTAGGTATTGCTCCATGGACTGTTTCAGTTTAGCAGCCAGACTCTTTATGTGTTTTCAGCACTCACTTACTTCATTTAAGGATATGTTTTATTGGTGAATCCATAGTTATGTTACTTGTAGCTTCTGTGATCTCTAAAGAAGAGTTCTTTCAACTTACCTTATGGTTTTGCAATTCAGGTTTTCAGATTTCTCTGAATAGAAAGACATCGTTGTTAAATGAATGAGAACTCTGTTATTTAAAAATCAGAATTTTTTTCTCCTAGAAAAATTAGCAGACATTTTGAGTGTTGACTTTATAGTCTGGAAACCACTTTTCTCTATAAAAATGTCTTTTGATATTTGAAATATGAGTCTTTTTAATGTTCCAAACATAAGGTTTTGAAGGAATAAAGGAACTGCAAAGTAGAAGGGCTTTTATTTTTATTTTTATTATTATTTTATATATATATATATTCATTAATTCTTTATTCCAGAATGCATTCTTGGCAATCAGTGATTGTCTCTTGACCACACACAGTATGTCATTGCTTACTGCATTAAACAGATTCTCTGCTTCCTGAGATCCATTTGGGAATTAGTAGACATATTAATTAACTCTAGTTCCGTAAGATGTGTGTCAATCAATCCTTGGCTATCTGCCAAGTGAATCTATCTGCAGAGAGATAGCTGGTATGAGGTCATTTACTTCTACATGTGGCTGTTTTATGACTGTGCCATAAAACTAACACACACTTTAGGAAGGATTTATAGAAAGGATGATCAGAGATGAGAGGCTCGATCCAACCTTGGTTTAACATTCAATGTTTTTAAAGACTTGAGTCAATGATGTGTTTGGCCCTGGAGCTGAAAGGATGTTTGTTTTAGCTTCCTTTTATCGGTCCATAACTATCAACAAAATCTAAATAATTGCTTTTTTCTTTTTGGTCATTTATGCAGTAAGTTTGTTAGCCCCCCTGTGGCCAAATGCTTCTCATGAACCATTGTTTCAGCTTTGCAAACCAGGGAAAGGATAATGTACATCTGAACTGACATGGTAATTGTTAGCTTCTGATTTCCTTTTCATGTTTAAGCTATGAGTGAAATCACCCTTAACTTCCCCTTCATTAGCACAAGTTTCTGTATCCTCTGAATGATTGTGTAGGAAGAGTCATTACCTTCTCAGTCCAGTTCTTCCTGTGCAGAGAGAAACTGGGGCAGAGAGGAGGCACTAGTACCCACCTACTCTCGTGCTTTAACAAATGTAATAGTCTATGTCCTGTCCCTTACAAAGGTGATAATTAGACAAGTAAATGAATTAATTAGATTTGCAATGAAAAACAGCCTGGACTGTCTTTCTCTGAGCTAGAGCTTACACCAACAACCTAGCCAGGAGTTTCAGGAGTTTAAGCGTGTCTTTTGCAGAAGCAGGGGGAAGAGGAAGGTGCTTGATTGACAGTAGCTATTAGAGACATAAAGAACAGGGGATACGATGTTAATCCCTCAGCCTATACTCTGCATCTGTAAAAGCCAGCTGGTTTATGTGGTCATGTCAGACAGCAGCACTGGACATGTCAAAGGGCCACTGCTTCTGTATTGTGTATAGTTTATACCTCCCTAACAATCTAAAAAAAAGTAAAGAGTAAAAGTGAAAGCAAAGGGTTGATTCTGAGTTTAAAAAAAATGCCATCTAAAACATTTCCTGAAGATTCATTTTCTGCCACAACACTTGTGGAAAATTAGCTGACTTCACCATCTGCTTGTTTATTTTGAAGCACTTAAAGAGGTAAATGTGAACTGATTAGGAGAATAGTAAGGGAATGTACCTACTGTCTAATAAGACTGCTTGTTTATGTGGTGGTGGAATGGAACCCACCTGTCTAAGTCTGGTGGAGGAGTGGAAATTAGTGTGTGTCACACTGAAGATGGAAAAAATGAAATTTAAAGAAAAGAGTGGGAAGTGATAGAGAAGACACTAGAAGCAATTGGAGCAAGCTGCAGGGGGCTGGAATATGGTACAATTCTTATGACTGGGAAAGGAAATAAATTGCTTTGTGTGACAGTCATAAAATAATGGTAATATGAATTGTTAAATCTGTTGAATATCTCCTCGATATGAGGCAGCATATTACAGCCCCATTCCATACTTGAAGAAAACCATTTCTAGTGATGAAACTAGGCAGATCTAATTGAGTTTGATGAAGTACAGCATGAGAAATAATAATAAAAAGGTAAAAGGATATGAACAGCATGCTGTGCATCTGATTAAAACTGATCTGCACAAATGTATACAGCGTAATATGTTGTGAATTACACTGCATTCTAAGGAGTAAAGCAGACTAATCTGTGTTTAAATCCATTCCAGATGTGGGAGTGAATAACCACAGTATTTAGAGAGAAGAATAAAGCTAATGTTTGAATAGACTTTAATTACATAAGCCATGAGTAAGCAGGAAAGAACATATTTAGAGAGAACATAGCATGTGTATATGCACAAAATACCTGAGGAGAACCTAATTTAAACCTTGAGATCATCCACAGCAGAGTCTATATTTGTACCTTCACTGAATAGGACAAACTGGTTCATATGCAAATCACTACAATGTACATCCCTGAATTTAAATGAGATGACCTAACACAGACACCTACACCAGCTTCAGGGGCTTGTTAGGCAACAAGTGGCATTCTCTCTAGATAACGCAATATAGCACAAGAAAGCAATTACTAGACAATACAAGAAAGCAATTAGTAAAACCATGTTCTGCTCCCACTGACTTCTGAGGAAACAGGATTGAATGTGTAGGAATGTTGTCTTTACAGTTGCAAAATTACACTAGTCAGATCTGTGCTTGAAAGGAACACAACCAACAGCAGGGAGACAAAGAGGTGCATTAAACCCCCTAGAAAATCACAACAGGATGCAAAATGCACCTGCCTGTGCATGCCTGAGCAGGGGGAAGCAGCCCTGTTCCATTTCCCCAGGGTTCCCTTTGGGGTAGTTTGTATGAACATGCAAAGAGCAGTCCTGTTTAAGGAAAGAACAGGATTTTCCATTTACTTAACCCTTATGTACAGGTGGAAGTATAGAGAGTGCTTTAAAAAAAAAAAAAAAAACACTCAAGACAGGCACTGCAAAGAGCTGTACAAAACTGCCAGATCTTCAGCAGGAATGCATTAGGGTTTCTTCAACAGAGGTAAATCAATAGACCCTGCCTGTAGAACTAACCCAGCTTCTTTTATTGTCTCCTAATTCCAAATTTCTTGTCATTGTCCAACAGATTAAAACTCATTTTTAACTGGATTAACTTAAAAGATCTGGGATCACTTTACTTTCAGGTTATTTCTCATTCTTAATCAATAAAGAAGGTCTAAGCTTAGTTCAGATTTATGATGGACATAAAACATTAAGTTATTGCATATGAAGTTATATAATGCTACCACCTGTAACATATTTGCTTTTTCCAGTTTCTGTGTATTTTAAACATCTTTAGTTCAACTCATAAAAATTTGCTGAATTATACCTTCTTCATTTTTTTTCCTCTTCTGTACTTCACATTAGAAGAGGTCTAGGGTGCATTTTCTAAGTAATGGACATCCTGTTTTATATATTTATGCATCTGCCTTTTTATCTGTCTGTCTGTATATAAGTATGCATATGCTATACTTATTTATGTATATAGTGATGGAAAAGCTTTCTGGGGGATTATTTTATTATTATTATTTTTTTCCTAAAAGAATGACTTTGAAGGAACCCATTACTTGAAGGACCAGTGCTACTGCTGGTAGAAAACGTTGTTTCATTATCTAATATAAAATCCAGGGTGAAACATTGACTTCACTAGCAGCAGATGTGGCATAAATTGGCCTAACTTCATTGAAGGCAGCAAAGCTGTGTCAGTTTACTAGTTAAGGTTCTGAACAGTGGTTTTTAAGTGAAACATTTGAGCAAATGATATTTTAAATTAAGAATCAATTCAGGCTAATTGGCTTCCCTTCTAATGAATTGTACCTTTATGTAGTTTTATATGCTTATCAAATATTTATAGCAAATATGGAGGGAAGGGAGATTGCTGAAGGATGATCTTCATTTGTGACGAGTATATAACATTGTGATATAGGAATTATTTGATACAATTATTTGTGACATACCAGGTCTAAGCATGACTGTAATCACAGAGAAATGCCAATAAAGGAATATCTACTTTGCAGGCAGTAGAAATTTATTTTAATTCAGAGATGCTTATACCTTTCAGACTAATATAGATCCAGTTAGTATATTACATGAAAATAAAACCTGGAGAGCAGATCTCTGGCTTATGTATAGTGTAAGCACTTCTTAGAGCACTGCTTTTCATTGTCTAGCTGGTTTTGTCATTAAAAAAAAAAAAAAAAAAAAAATTCGTAATGGTTTGTGCTATATTGGGAAATTCCAGATACTCAACTGTTTTTTGCTGTAGTGGTGGTTCAGGTTTGCAAAAGTTGGTAGGTAATAGGGCAGTCAGCATTAAGCACACATCTGTCCAGGCATCTCTCAGGGTCAGTGGCCAAAATCACAAAATAAAGGGGCTTGATTTCTCTGGAGTCTGCTGGATCTGCAAACCATCACTTCTGTTGCTCCATATTATATTGATTTCCAGACCATTAGGCTACCCTGTATGAAAACTCTTTGCATAGAATCAGGCCTTTCACACATGTACAATTTACCTCCACTGTCAAAAAGAATAAATCTTGGCATAGCTGTAGCACATGCTTCCTAGCACTTAAGAAGTATATAGTATATGTATATGAAGCTATATGTAGCTATGTATAGCATATGATTCTTTTTCCAAGCCATAATTCACTGTATGATTGTTTGGGAATGGGTATGGAACTTTCAAGGGAACTTTCCGATGACCCAAAGACAGTATTTACTGCAGGAGTACAGGGAGGGGACAGAGATCATGATAATCCTTTGTCATTTTCTCTGGCAAGGTTTGACAACCATTTCCATAAGTATATGTTGTTGGAAGCTCTACACATTTTAAAACACCATTGCACAGTATGTATTTCTTACAGACTGAGTGCTATGTCCCAAATGGCACCTCTTGTTAAATTATATTATCTTGTGATAAAGTTACAGATGTAGAAGGTCAACACGAAGAGATAATTTGATTCCCATTTAAAAGACTTTTTGAAAAAACTCCATAAACCTCTAAACAAATATGAATCAGGTTGATGGTTAAGGCCTATTATTTATGAAGACCAGTCTTTGAATGCATTGCAGATCTCTTTTGACTTTAGTTGTATTTTGAACACTTGGTTGCTAAAAGAGAAGTCAATAAAACTCAGATTTTTCAAAACTTCATTCTGTCATCCTGAACCAAAAGATAATTCCAATAAAAACTTATTTCCAGAGTAGATCTTTTCAAGTAGAATTGTAAGGCTTTGTGTGTTAATCCAGCTGTTGGAATAGTTTAATTTATAAGTAAACTTCTCTAAACTGAATAGCGCAAGTGGTAGAAATGGCTGACATCTTTCCTACCCCTCCCTGTTAAGCTACGCAGCTACATCTGAGGTTTCATCCTGAGCAAAGTGAGATACTGAAGAGAAAAATGTTGAGATTTTCTTTTCTAAGTATCTATATTTTCTAAGCTACTCAAAATCATATACATGCAAAGGACCTGGTTCAGTATCTAAAATTCAGATACAGTACAAATACCTTTGGGGGGAATATTTAGCAAAGGGGTAATGTCTTAATCATTGACAGGAAATGTGAACACCTTAGGTTTTCAGTTGTTTAATGCATTTAATGCATTCAGTTCTGCCCTTGCATATTTCATAATTACACCTAACCAATTTGGAATCTATTTATGTCTAAAGTGACAGAAAATCAGTAATTATGTCTGAGGTTCAGTCTGAGGTTTACAGATTGAACATTTACATGCAGGAAATGAAATCAAGTTTTAAAACTATCACAAGTCAAAACACTGTGTTTGGCTATTTTATTTCTTCATCTTTATTCCTCAGTCTACAGACTTAATTGGCTTAGTCAAAATGGAAGCATGGTTCTTTATTCCCATACAGAGGAGAGGTGTAAGATATGAAGAGAAGCAGAACAAAGACATGAAATATACTATTTCAAGGGCCATTTCTGCATAGCAGAAAGCACTAATGAATGCCCTATTATTATTCAAGTCTGATCAGTTCAACTATTCAGCAACTAACATTTGTTTAGGATTGGATAAATATATACAAATTGCTAAGGCAGACTTGCTTTCTTTTTCAGATAAAAACAAACAAACAAGCAAAACCTATCAGATCCATATTACTTTATACATGTTTTAAAGAAAATGTAAATGAAAGTCACTCCACAGGTGATGTTCTGGCACTCTGCAGTTTGCTTTTAATTGAAAACTTCCCTAAGATGAAAGAGAATTGGTAAGAATACCATCTATAGAGAGAGCATCAGTGTTTCTGTGGATCTGGCCTGATCATTAGAGACAAGCAATGCCATAAAGTTAAATTTTGTAGTAGTAAGATCCTGTGTATTCTCCTCCAATACTCAAAAGGAAGGAGAAAAAAGAAAAAAAAAAAAAAAAAACCACCCTTCACACAAAATAACAGAGAAACTTTTAGATTATCTCGGTGCAAAAAGAGTCTACCATGAAGTGTAGTGTCGAGTTTGAACCCCTTGCCTCCTAATGAGTGCAATCTATGCGCTAGCACGCTTCCACTGAGATAACTGAGAAGACCATTGTTCCCCCAATGTACATTGCCTTTGGCCTTCTGTTGCTGACAAATGCTGGTTGATTACAGTGGAGAACTGTATACAGTATGCCACAGCTGAATGACTTCCATGAATGAGAAACTAAAGCCAGTCGACATATTCATTAGGTTCAAAGAAATGAGTCTCAGAGCTGTGGGAAAACTTTTGTTTATGCTGCTAAAGGGGAGGAGAAAAAAAAAAAAAAAAAAAAAAGTGAGATAGAAAGAGGCCTCCATGGGAGGAAATTTACTGAGTGGAGTGTGTACACGTGCACATGCAAAACTGCCGAGTGGATTTTCACTTGTATACCACACGTACCAACCTTCTTTATGAGTCCATTCCCTAAAATTATATCACAGAAAGGATAGATAACTTCAAATATGTTCAGATAATGCATGAATCATGTTTAACGATCTCTTAGGATCTTGGCCTAATTTTTACTTTATTTTTAAATCTGGGGTGTTTATTTCCATGTAACAGTTGTCTTATGTGAAGTCCTGAATGAGATATAAAAATGTAACTAAGACAGAGATTTGCTCATTTATATAGTCATAGAGAAAAAAAAAAAAAAAAAAAAAAAAAGTTTTAAAAATATTAGTTTTCATTATCACTACCAGAGAAGCTGAGAATACATCCACTATTTGCACTTGGATGTTAATTATTTCTTCTATCAATTAAAGGATGTTATGATTAATTATTCATTTCCAGAATGTAAATATTTCCATTGGTACATGGTTACCTAATTTAAAGTAATACCTCATAAGATAATACAGTTTCCTAATTCATTACAAACTTACATTGTAATATTTAGAGAGATGGCAAACAGATAAAGATGTAGATCCAATTTTCTTGGTGGTAATATTATGTGCATTCATCAGCAGAGCCTACGGTTTTTCTAGTAGCACAGAAGCTCAACATTTGACTCTTGTTAAAGTAACAACTGAAAACCCAAGTTCACAGTCATGCAACATATGTAAAATTTCATCCACACACCTCCTGAAATAAAAAGACAAGTATGGCTGAATTCTTTGATCTCTAAACCAACAAGGGGGAGAAAAAAAGTAACAAACCACCATCTGTTGGGAAATAATAATAATAAAAAAAATAGAAACCCAGTATACATTGTAGACAGCCTTAATTAAGGAAATTGTTTATAAATAGAATTATTTCTTGATTTAGAGATTTAGGAGGAAGCAAAACTGAAAGAGGGTGTTACCAACCACAAATTTGGATAGATCAGAGTCAAAGCAACTTTTTTCATTGTGGGATCCTTGTCATAAAATTCCAGTTGACAGGGTCTGACCTCATGGAGAAGAATCCCACTTTAAGTATGATTTCTGCAGCTGAAGGAAGTGACTGTATTGTGTTTGTAGCTCAGTGCAAACATCTTGTCAACCAGGCTTTAAACAATCAAGATCACAATGCAGCAGATTTCAGCTGTGCATGATGTTCCACATATAGACCATGGAGCTGTGAAAAGCACAACCACAAACTAACCAGAGCATATAGTAAATAATCAGATGAAAAGATCTAACGAGGAGCCTGTTGACATTAATCGACTTCTCTGGACTGTATCTAAAATTTTATGAGAGCTGATGTATTGTGAAGTGCATTTCAGACTTGATTTTTAAAGGCTGTGGGATACATTCAGCTTTCAGAATTTGCATGTACATTTTAAACAGGATCTCTGAAAACATTGTCCATTTTCATGCTTTCAGATATTTATCCTTTCTGCCTATTCACAGTGTGTGTGTGCTTAATGATATGAATGCACAGTGACAGGCTTGAGATCAGTCCCTGGATAGGACAGGGGAGGCTGTGCTTGGCAGTGGTGCAGCCTGCTCGGCCACAATGGCTAAGCTTGCTCATGCCCAAGCTTTTCCCCCAGACCTCCTCCTGATGTTGTATCTGGCTATAAGAGTCTCAGCTGGTCAGAATACACAGAAAGAGAACATTTCCCCAAAGGAAAGATGAGAACACTCATCTTGGATTTAATGGATTTAAAAGCAACCTTTCAAACAGATTCAGGAAAGAAAAAGTAGCCTTCCAACAATGGGAGGCCCACTTTGTTTGCTTCCAAGAACACTTTACATCTCTTCTTTTCATCAACAGCTGCATTTGGCATGACAAAACTGGCTTCTCTACAGTGATTTAGTCTTATTTCTCCTTTGATAAAAAGCAGAACAACTGCAGGTGAAGCTACTATTTCTGTGAGTACATAGCAGTGCATAGGTATTTCCAGTGGTTGCCTGGTGGAATAGTAAATAACTTTTCTTCTCTTTCTATCTTGACCATCCCCATTTTTATGGACAGACTCATATTTATGTGAAAATGTTTTCATAATATTTTCCAGATGCCTTCTTTCCTTTACAAGATTTGGAAACTGAGTTTCTTCTCTGCCCCATGTAATAGAAGGAACATCTAAAATTTGTTACTATTTAAATAAGTTAAAATCATAAAATGCCACTATTTCACAGTTCAGGAGGAAAATAATGGTAAAGATTAATGCTTTGATTAATGATTAGAACTTTTCTTTTTGAGGAGAGAAACTATATGAGATAATGAATAAAAATCTCTTATATGCCATACTTATGGAGAACATGGCTGCAAGAGGATACCTGCAAAACAAGAGCAGATTAAACACTGTATCACTTTTTAACTTTTCAAAATACCTTTAAAAACATAAGGACGACTTTTTTTTGTTGGTACACAATCTTTCATAATTTTTTCATCATGTGTTTTGCTAGCATAAGATGACATGGGTTAGCAATCAGGTCTATGATCTAGAAATAACAAGCACTTAGTGAGTGCATGGTCTTAATAATAATTTTCCTAATACATCACTACTTCTATCTTTTGCCATAAATAGTTAATCAATTTACTGTTGGAAGACTGTGGCAGATTAAGAATAGTAACTATTAAGAATAGTAATGAAACAGGCAGTGTTTAAAATATTTGTGTTAGTTCCATATGCCTACTGCTTATGTGATGCTGGAAATTGTTCTAAGGGATCACAGCAGTTCTTTCTGTCCTACAGCTCTAAGAATAAAACTTCTTGTAGTCATTGGGGAAAAATATTTACTCTTCCATTCATTCTCAGTTCTAGCTTACATCGTTTGTAACAACTTCCTTTCTGTTTGTGGCAATCAGTAAGTCTGTTTGGAAATGTGCTGGCTCCTCTTTGAGCTCTTGAGTATAAACCAGATTGAATCTTCCCTTAAATACCATTCCTGTGAGAGAAATGTACTGTTATCTTCTGTTCCTTCCTTCACCTCTCCCTTGTTTATGTAAGACAAATAATTTAGTGACTATGACCTGACTCGGAAGAAATACATGCCTCAAATTTGTACGTGCCTCTGTGGACTCTGAGTAAATTAGTTACTTCCTAAGTAACTCATTTCATTGAAAAAAGGTGAGTAACTTTCCAACATTATTTGAGTACTCAAAGCCATTTTTTTCTCTCTTTCAGCTTCTGAATTATTTGTGATAGACAATTCACATATGGTTGTTTTTATTTATTCCCAGAAGGAAATTTTGTTTTTTAAAAATGTGTTTTTTCTTTAGCTCAGTGAGTCAGAAAAGAATGTGAGGAACACACTGGATGAAAAAACAGTCACCACTGGAAAATTTAGATAAAAAGAAATAGTGCACAGAACAAATAAATGTATCATGATGAATTCATGCATGTTAGAAGTGGTGGTGACTTGTTATGTCATCTAATCTATTCTAATTTGTATACATCTGCAGTCATCTACAAGTCTGGACTGTCTTCTCACCTGTAGTGATATAAATCACAACTAGCAATTCTTGCAATGTAGCATAAATTAGCATTTTAATCATTTTTCTCAAATACTTTACAACTAATCATAACTATATACATTGTCCAGTCCTAAGCAAGTCTCTTTCTTTTCAGTGTATGCATCAAGTAGTTCCAAAAGAGCTGTCATATAACTTTTACCTTGTATGATTGCATATATTTTAATTTAAAAATACTATGTCATTTATGAAAATCTATGGATTCCTTTGAGTAGCAACATGGTCACACTCAGGGAGATATGTTAATAAACGTTTACAAGTACATAATCAGATGAAAGCACAATACACTCCATTAATGAAATATGATCCATAATGAATTTTGCATGGGAGTACTAATAACTACCTTTAGGTTAAAGTGCTCAGATGTCACAGTATAACAATATCTGTCTAGATGTGTATCATTACAGCAAAGTAATTAAAGGTTACTTAGCTGTTAAATGGTTACCTTGGAGGAATCCTTGAATAATGTGGCTTCAAACATGCTTTCACAATGAAATTAATTAAGGAAATTAAAAGTCAGCCTTGTAGTAATCTATTTTATGTGCAGAATATCTGGCATATAAATATATAATATGATTAGTGACAGAAAGCTGAGAAGTTGAAGATATGCCCAGTTACTTTTAAATGTAAAACAGTCTTGGTTGTTCTTATATGTAAGATAATGTTTATGCTGTTGGGTTGAAAGAATGGTGGCAAAATATCTGAAAAGGAATGGAATATCAAGGTTATCGCTGTCCTGTTCCAAGTGCTGCTTGAGTGCAAAGCTCAAGTAACTTAGGATGGGAGAAGTATTAAAATTCACTCAATTCTTTTCACACAGCTGCACTACATGGAGTTAAAAGCCTGGTAATGAGTGACTAGAGTTTTGCTAACAGCTCAATCTGACTCATCAGAAGGATGCTTTCAGGGATTACTAGCCTGGTTCCTTCTTCTGTACTTAACATAAACCACACCAGAAAAGTTGAACAAGTGGCTTGATCTGTGTGTAAACATTTATCATCACTGTTGAAGTGGGAATATGACATGGGTGACACCCTTGACAGAGCAGGGCACTTCAGAAATGAGAGAAATTTATTTTTCCTCATAATTTCTGTGCTGGATTGAAAATTCATTTCATAGTTGTTGACTTTAAAATCATTTCCTAGAATTATGCAAACCAACAGTGACAAATGCACAGTACATTTTGTTTTTCTTTTGTTTAAAGAGAAACAATCCACTAGGTAAATAGATTCATCTGTGAGATATGCACACAAGAAGATGTAAAGTTCAAATCTCTGCTGTCCTCCTGAAATACTGGCCTTGCTCCAGGCAGTGGCATTATTCACATACCTTAAGTTTTCACCCTTATTTAAATGTTTTGCCTGATCATGTCTCTCGACAAAACAGAGAGAAAAAAGAAATCTCTCATGCTGCAGAAAGGTTTGGTAATAACATAGCTAGGAAAGCATTAACAAAAGGAAAAGGAAGATGAAGATTTATTGATAGAAATCTACCTCTTTCATGCCATGATTTGTGTTTTTTTGTTCATTTGTTTTGTTTTGCTTTGTTTTGTGACAGTGAGATAATTAGCACTGGTGGCACCATCTTACCAGTCATATGAAAAGTTGCTGCAAATTTATTTTGAGGATGACAGTGGTGTTACAGATTCTCCTCCAGTCCTCAGGCCAAGAGGTTTGGTCTTAATTGGGTTTACTCTCTGCAATTGAGATTTCTTGAAAGATGAAGCTTTAGTTCATTGTGAAAATCGTCCCATGTCCCTGGGGAAAACAAAAACAAAACAAAACAACAACAACAAAAAAAAAACAAACAAAACAAACAAACAAACAAAACTCCAGGCAAGCTAAAATAACAGTGACAGAGCTATTTGTCTAATGGATAATCTTCTGATGTCCATCAGAAATCCTCTACACATATAAGCATCCAACAGACACAAAGTTATAACATATAAGTGTAAAAATATATAATAATTTTAATAAATAATAATGATAATAAAGTGTTGGAGTCTGAAAGAATAGGTCAGATTTCTGTGCTGCAGTTTCTCAAATATTGCAGTTTTTTACTTCTTGAGCACAGTAGAAGTATATATACTGATTCCAGACCTGCTTTTGAAGGGAGATGAGAGAAAAAAATCTAAGAGGGAAAGACTCTCTTCCAGTGAGTTATTTTCCCCTGAGGCATGATTTATTTTTATTCTAATTATAAACCAGTAAATGTGTAATCAGAAAACAAATGGCACTGATTACTTTTTCAAAGCAGCAACTCTAATAATTTCATTCTATACTTGCAGGTTTTTTGAAGTACAGAATCAACACAAAACCTGAAATAGTTTTGCCATTTGTATAAATCAACCTTACTTTCTGTAGCTAACATTTATTTATCAGCTTGCAAAGGGTTTCATAAGGGATTTGACTGCACCTACAATACAAACCATGTGTCAAACAGCAGAAAACTGTGGAGCAATAATGCTGTTGTTTTTTTTTCCCTTGACTTGAGCCAAGTTTCATTTTCTGTTTGGCTAAGCATCAGTGGTCATGAAGGTGGTATATCAACAATAATCATGGTGGCATATTCAATTTAATTAGAGTTGGTTGAGGTACTTAATTTCATTTACGTTTTCTGAAAACTAATTTATTTTATTCTGTTTTAACAAACCTTTCTATTTATACATTTAGTCATCTTTTGTTGTAAGAAACAGGGATATGGTTTCATTACTCAAGAGTGAGAGTAATAAAAGAGTAACACTCTTCATCAGCCTATGGTTGCCATGCCCATGGCCTTTTCCTGGGATACTTAATGGACAATAAAACCCCTGAAGTCAGTAGTTTAGTCTAAATCACAAAATCTGTTTCCTAACTAAAAAGCTGTGAAACTCATACTGAATTTAGGACATGGAAAGTCTGGACATCATATAACATGAAACAAGACCACAAAAATTCTTCAGCTAGACACAAATACAAGATTTACGTATTCTCTTAAAGATTGGTGAGGATGTATACAACAGTAATGGAAAAAGCTGATTTTTTAACCTCCGTCAAGAAAGGGAGCCAGAAAAGGAGAGATGGACAAGGCAGTGGGAGTCTGGGTTGTGGAAGAGCTCTCTGCATGACTTAAGCCTTGTTCATATGCAAATTTGTGAAAGTCTCACCAAGGTAGTGCAAATTCTTGCAGACATTCTCATTTCAGTTAAAGTATTATTTCACATCTTCTTTTAGCAGCCTGAAAGTGACTGAAAATAAGCTGCTGTTAAACTAGGCTCAGTGTGTAGACACAGAGTGCATCTGTTTACTGGGATCTCATTACATTCGAACATACTGATACATCTCTGCAGATTAGTGCTTGGACTGAAAAAGCCATTTAGCCTTTCAAAGGATTTTGCAGGAAAGCACGCTGGAAAGCAAGCTGGGAAACAAGACCTCTCTTCTTGTCATTTGTAAGTTTGTGAGTTTGGCTTTTATTTCTTTGTGCAAATGTGCTTTGACTCAGACATTGAAAAGCCATGACCCACTGTAAAAAGGATTACCTTGAAGGAAGATAGTAAGAAAACAGTGTAAAAGATAGTTAATACAGAAATTTTAAATCTCTGTACAAAGATTATAACAATATAAAATTTTAAACTCAAGATACTTTCCTGAAATTATAAAAACAGTGATATATCAGAACCACAAAATAAAAGTCTTAAACAGAGGGTAGAAAAAAGTAAAGGGAAATGTCTGTTATTTTTTGTAGAAGGATGATAGAGAATCCGTTGAAAAATGTGTTTTATTTTAGCTGACATTGCAACAAGTGGCTTAGCTAATACTTAATAACTTAGGTTTTTTTTTTGTATTTATTTTTATTTTTAAAAATCAGTGTATTCCACAGGGTATTAAAGATAATAAACAAGGAAGTACTTTAAAACAGATAGAAGACAGTTGGAAATGCTGAAGATTTCAATTACATATAAAAAGCCTGACACCTTACTCATACAAAGCACTGATTGACTCTCATGAGCCACGTTAACCATCTGAGTAAAAGCAATTAAAACCTGGTTCAAAATGATTAATTTGATTGGAAGGGTGTGGGGGGAGTGGAAGGAAAGGCACAGTTCAGGTGTACCCACAACACCAGATTTGTTTGATTAAGCAGTATGGTCAGAAACAAATCCATATTTAATCTTTCGAATACGTCCCAAACAGATACTAACTTGGTTTTAAATTACTGCAAGAGTTAAACTGGAACAAAAAAATAGATTGAATATTTTTTTCATTGGTGACCCTCCAGTTTTGACTGATCTTGATTCAGGAAAATACTGTATTCATAATATATTTTATGGAATGAAGAATATGTGATAAAATGTGCTTCAACAGGACCATATTTAAAAACAAGTTTAAATGTTTTCTGTAGTTTGGGGATTAAACCACCAGAAAAATAATTTTAGTCCACTCCCCAAATTTAGGTACCTAAATTTAAATAATCATATTTGTGTATGTAACAAGGTGAATATAAATTAATTAGAATTTTATTTCCATTAAATTGTAAATCAAATGAATTACTTTCATGGGTGCTTAGCTGGCTTGGAATTTAAGTGTCATTTTCAATTAGGTGCATAAGAACTTAAATGTCATTAAAAGTAATTGTTTTTATGCTTCTTTGAGGAAAATATATATTTAATTTCCAAAATAAAGATGGAAGGATGTATAACAATATTTTATTGGTCAATCCCAGATTTCATCTTCTGCAGACCACATTCACTACTGAAAAAATTGGTACCTATTAACTAAGTCATATGATAAGTGGGATTTGTGTGTGTGTGTTTTATTACTATTCTAATTTTTCAGACTTATGTTCTATGAAAATGACTTTTTGGTCTCCTATTTGAAAAAATAAAGAATATTTCTTTCATCAATTAAATAACTTCAGCAGCTAGTTCAAGCTTTCCCACCCATTTTTTATTTTGAGACTACTACTTCCAAATTGACAAGACTTACATTTGAAAAAGACACTAAGAGAACCTGCAACCAAAATTCAACCAGAATCCTTCTTGAAAAGTAAAAGTCATGTTGAAATGGTGGAGTCACCATCTCTGGGGTTATTTAAGGAAAGGTTGGAATTGGTGCTTAGGGACATGGTCTAGTGGGTGACATTGGTAGTAGGGTGATGATTGGACCAGATGACCTTGGAGGTCTTTTCCAACCCTAGTGATTCTATGATTCTCTGATTCCAATGTAGCAATAAAAGCCAGTATATTTTAAGAAGGGAAATAAAGGTTTGATGTAAAGGTTGGTGTCTGTTGTCAGGAAAAGAATCATAAATACACTTACTCTCTCATAGGAGGCAAGGAGAGCACAAAAATAAGAATAAATAATCCTTATTGTCATTACACAAATGAGGGAATGAAACTTAGTGCTGAATTTAGTTGTTATAATATAAAAAAATTCAACTCGTTTCCATTAAAAAGAGATTTCTATATTTTTTCAAGCAACTTCAGTGAACAATTTAAGACAAAGGGAAAGAACTTGGAAGTTGAATATTTATTTTCAAAGTTGTTTTAAAGCCAAAACTCTTGTGCCCTGTGATCACTAAGTACTCGTACATTTCTTTAGATGTAGGATTAGGCTCTATATGCCAGTCTGTCAAACATGGGCATTAATTACCTATGCATTTAATTGCAGACTAAGATGTTTTTATGTAAAGCTGTCTGAGTCCTATTCAGAAGGAACAAGCAAATGATTTAATTGTTTTCGGGGAGATTACTCATATATGTAAATTAAAGACAACTCTGAAACCTTTATGCATTTAGCATATGTGCTTCAAAAGGACATTTTTATTTATTTTTAATTCCCAGTTCTCCATACTCCCCACAGAGAGTATCATAGACAGGGCACTCTGAAGGGGAAAGGAGAGAGAATTGGTGTTTCTTGCAATTGAACAATGAGGTCAATGAGATGGAGAAGAAATGATAGTAAGGAACATGAGTAAGATGTCAACAGGAAAGTATATTGGAGGATCTGGGACTTTCAGTATTTTGCTCTTTCCTGGCATTAAATAATTTCTTCACTAATTAGTTTACAGCTTAATTTCAGAGGGAGAGAACTATACATCTTCAGGAATCTTGCTTAGCTTTTGCACCTGTCTTAATATCTGGGATGTTCACTACCATGAAGTAAAAATAATCAAATAAAATGAAACAGAAATTCAGAAGCAATGCATTTCAGAAAAGTTCCTGAATATCAATTTACATTTCTCTGAACTAGAAAGAATGAAATTATACAAATCGAATCCAAGACAAGAACTCAGAAGACAGTATGAAATGTCAGATACAATTTAATTGTACAAGAGTAAAAGCAGACTATTATTCAGATAGAAACAATCCACTGTAACCTGCAGAACAACATGAACTTTGGTACTGCTCTTAAACTTATATTTTAATGTTCAGAATCCTTGAAATGTAACAGTGCACATATATGTGTCTGTTAAAAACATTTGGTGTTCTTCCTCAGATTTTACCATCTAACACAGTAGACCAATTCCCCATGCTGAAAATTATTTTTGTGTATACAAGTATAAATGGCTAAAAGCTAATGTGATGGCAAGGTAGAAGTGATAGGTAAGAATGCAGCTGAAAGAGAAAAGCATCTGGACATTGTAAGATAGAGCAAGTCTGGTCTATTTTATGTCATTGTTGTCACTTCATTTTTTGTTTGTGTCTTACACATACTAATTTTCTAACAGGAATCTTCTACTTCCCTTTAGCAGTTCTGTGTAAGGATCTACCCTCATCATGGTACAATTTGTAATAAATGGGTTTTTAACCTCTCATATAAGTTAAGAAGATTAACTGTGCAGAATTTAAAACCTGTGTTCAAAAACTGATAGAATGGCTTGACATGAATGACATTCAAGATAGAAAGAGGCTTCTGCATACCAAGAGACAAAATCCAGACAGCAGGAAAATAAGGTTAAATGTATTCTATCTGAAACCATTTCACAAAAAGAAGAGGAAATGTATGACATATGGTATCAAGTAAGGCACTTGAAGTTGAGTCTAAAAATGTTTCAAAAGGCAGCTGTAAGTTTGCATGATTAAAAGGGGAAATGAAGGATATTGCGATATATCAAGAAACAAGGAAGAGTTATGAAACCAGAGGTGGACTTGTGGGATGTTTGTTTGCTTTTCTTATCCAATAATTTCTAATGTTTTTACTGAATTTATCTTCAAATTGAACCTCCACCTCTATCTTCCGTTCTGCTTCTCACCATGACATCAGTGCTGGCTGTTAGCACAAAGACTGGGTGGATCTTTGGACCTTGAAACCAAATCAAAGAACAATTTAGGGAAAGAGATAATTGCATATCAGCTCTTCTTCCCTCCAATATGTTTAAACAGATTAGATTATTTTAATAATTTTTGCATGTGATGGAAACATTTTAGAATAATATTGTCATGTGAATCTCCACGGACTGTATTTGAATCATAAAAGCCAGTTAAAACAAAACAAAACTCGATTGAATTGTTTAGTATTCATCATCTGATCTTTGTTCTAAGTTTAATGACTTATTTCTTCTTAATTTTTGTCTATGAGATTGTTTAATATTAAGTTGCTTTAAGTAACTGTATCACAGACTGGAAATTTTTGAGAGGGATTTTTTTTTTGCTTCTGCTGCTACTTATTGTTAAATCCAAGTAAATAAAAAAGAAGTAGGTATTTGCATATGGCAATTTGACCATGCACTGGGAACCAAACAGAGATATTCCTTGGGAATCACAGGGAGACTAAAAGCTAACTGAGCACAAAGACTGGTGCACTTTCCCCATCACAAATGATCCTTACTTACAATTTTACTTGGCACACTGTGCATAGCTTTGTGCGCGCTAAGCTAAGTTGCCATTAGCTTTACTAGGATTTGAGACAAGACTATATACTTTTGTTTATGGCGTTGGACAAGGCTCAGGAACTAGAACATTAGCTTTTTGCTTTGGCATAGATTTCCTGGCTAAATTACCTAATTTCTCTCTGCCTCATTTCATAAGAACAGTCAAATCTGTTCAGACCAAAGCCCAGTACCTCAGTTCTCACAAGGGCCAATAATGGTCAGTGGAGGAGAATAAGAAGGCAAGCATGCAGTAGTGCTTAGTGATATAGTCTCCCAGGCTCAAGCACTCGTTGTTCTGGGATTTCCTGAGCTACGGGTGGAATCTCTGTGTTTAATGCTTTTCAATGACTTGGTTTTGATGAATTCGTTCTGGCATTTCTTGACCTCATATATCTTTTAAGTATCCACAACATCCCATGCTCTACACACGGTAACATGTGAGAAGCAATCTTTTATTTTGTTTCCTTTAATCCCTCTACCTGCCAGTTTCTTATTTTAGAACAAAATGAGAACAAACTTGTTTTCTTCATCTTTCTTCCAGTTTGCCGTATAGTTGCTAAGTCAAAGGACTATAGCGTCTTGCAGTATTGAAAATGACAAAGTACCATGGATTTAGAGGTATAAGGATGGTGTATTTGTTCTCTATTCCATTCTTGGAAATTCCTAACATTAACCTTGCATTAGAAAAGAAAAGGAAAAGGAATCACAGAATCACACAGAATCACAGAATAGTCTAGGTTGGAAGAGACCTCCAAGATCACCAAGTCCAACCTCCGACCTAACACTAACAAATCTTCCACTAAACCATATCCCTAAGCTCTACATCTAAACGTCTTTTAAAGACCTCCAGGGATGGTGACTCAACCACTTCCCTGGGCAGCCTATTCCTGTGACTAACAACCCGTTCAGTAAAGTTCTTCCTAATATCCAACCTAAACCTCCCCTGGCGCAACTTTAGCCCATTCCCCCTTGTCCTGTCGCCAGGCACGTGGGAGAATAGACCAACCGCCACCTCGCTACAGCCTCCTTTCAGGTACCCGTAGAGTGCAATAAGGTCACTTCTGAGCCTCCTCTTCTTCAGGCTAAACAGTCCCAGCTCCCTCAGCCGCTCCTCGTAAGACTTGTTCTCCAGACCCTTCACCAGCTTCGTAGCCCTTCTCTGGACTCGCTCAAGCACCTCCATGTCCTTCTTATAGCAAGGGGCCCAAAACTGAACGCAGTACTCGAGGTGCGGCCTCACCAGAGCCAAGTACAGGGGGACAATCACTTCCCTGGACCTGCTGGCCACGCTGTTACTTATGCAAGCCAGGATGCTGTTGGCCTTCTTGGCCGCCTGAGCACACTGCTGGCTCATATTCAGCCAACTGTCAACCAATACCCCCAAGGTCCTTCTCTGCCAGGCAGCTTTCTAACCACACATCTCCCAGCCTGTAGCGCTGTTTGGGGTTGTTGGGCCCCAGGTGCAGGACCTGGCACTTGGCCTTGTTGAACTTCATACCGTTGGCCTCGGCCCATCGGTCCAGCCTATCCAGATCCTCCTGCAGAGCCTCCCTACCCTTGAGCAGATCGACACACGCACCTAACTTGGTGTCGCCTGCAAACTTGCTGAGGGTGCACTCGATCCCCTCATCCAGATCATCGATGAAGATGTTAAAGAGGACTGGCCCCAGTACCGAGCCCTGGGGGACGCCACTAGTGACTGGCCTCCAGCTGGATTTGACTCCATTCACCACAACTCTCTGGGCCCGGCCGTCCAGCCAGCTCTTAACCCAATAAAGTGTACGCCAGTCCGAGCCATGAGCAGCCAGTTTCCTGAGGAGAAAGCTGTGGGGAACAGTGTCAAATGCCTTACTGAAGTCAAGGTAGACCACATCCATAGCCTTTCTGGATGTCTATAACAGACCCCCACCAGGATGCTTCCCTTGTTGGCCTTTCCGCTGATCCTAACCCATAGCGACTCCACCTTGTCACTCCCAGCCTCAAGTTTGACAACATCAAAACACTCTCTAATATAAAGAGCCACTCCACCACCCCTTCTGTGCTGCCTGTCCCTTCTGAAGACCCTATAGCCAGACATTGCAGCACTCCAGTCATGAGAGTGGTCCCACCACATTTCCGTGATGGCAACCAAGTCATAGCCTGCGTGCTGTGCAATGGCTCCCAGCTCCTCCTGCTTGTTGCCCATGCTGCGTGCATTAGTGTAAATGCACTTCAGCTGGGCCTTAGCTTTCTCCCCCAGCCTTGCCATTGTTCCTCCTGGCACACCTCCAACAGGCTTTGTTTCATCCCCGCCCCCCTTCTCACCTAGTTTAAAGCCCTCTCAATGAGCCCTGCCAGCTCCTGGGCCAGGATCCATTTTCCCCTTGGGGACAGTTGGGAGCCATCTGCGGTCATCAGGCCAGGTGCCGAGTAGAGCGCCCCGTGGTCAAAGAACCCAAAACTTCTGTGTTGGCACCAGCCTCTGAGCCACATGTTTATCAGGTGGGCTTTTTGTGTCCTCTCTGAACCATTCCCTGCCACTGTAGGAATGGATGAAAACACCACCTGTACTCCCGTTCCGTCCACTAACCGTCCCAGCCCCCTAAAGTCCCATTTGATAGCCTTCAGGCTTCTCTCATCAGTGTTATCACTGCCAGCCTGGACTATCAGTAGCAGGTAGTAATCAGAGGGGCAAACCAGGCTGGGAAACTTTCTGGTGACATCCCTGACCCTGGAGGCAGCAGACTTCCCTACAGGTAGGGTCAGGCCAACAGATAGGGCCCTCCGTTCCTCTGAGAAGGGAGTCGCCCACCATGATCACCCTTCTCTCCTTCTTGGTGGGAGCAGTCTTGAGGCATAGATCAGACTTCCTCGCCCTAGGCTTCCTGGTTAACTTTTCTGTCACACCCTCATCCACCGCTCTCTCGAGCTCCAGGGCCTCAAACCTGTTGCATAATGGCACCTGGGAAGGTGGGGCAGGCAGTGGGGGGAGTTTCCTGCAACATCGAGCAGGGACCTGTCTCCACTCCTCCTCAACTCCTAGGTCCCCTCTCTCTGCCCAACAGCGACGGGGCAGGGGGTCCACGCCCATTAGGGGAGTCTCACCCTGGTGCCTCCCCTTCAGGCCTTGCAGGGAGTTGCTCCACCAGTCTATCTCCCGCTTGCACTCCCTGATGGCCATCAACCTCTCCACCTCCTCCTTGAGCTCTGCCAGCAGGTGGACCAGGTCATCCACCTGCTCACACCTCACGCACACAGTATCTCCACCTCCCTCAGATGGCAGCAGCAGGCTCTGGCACTCCCTGCACCCAGAGACCTGCACTGCCGCATTTCTGAGTGGGCAGTTTGTCTGGGTGGCTACAGACTTCCTAGCGCGAGCTCTCTGCCTAGCGAGGACCATAGTGGCCTAGCTAGTGGTAGAAAGCCGTCAGCTGAGGTGTTCTTAGGGGCGGGGGGGGATCACTCTGCCCACCCTGCTCGAACTGCCGCGCGAAGTGACGCGCCCCACCCTTCCACCCTGCCCGGCCCTGTTTGCCCGTCCTGGTCGCTGCGCTCCCCAGGGGCTGCTTTTGAACGGCCGGGGAGGGGGCGCTGCTGGCTCCGCCCACGCCGCGTCAGCGTCCCTCACCAGGGCTGCCGGGTTGTGGCGGCTTCCTCGGCTGCCTCGAGTGGCCTCGATGCCGGGAAATAGCCCTGCCTGTCCCGATCCCCCGCTCCGCTGCAGAGCACGTCTGCCCCGGGGGCGATCGCCTCGGCAAGGAAAAGGAAAAAAGGAAAGGGGAAGGGGAAGGAAGGGAAGGGAGGAGAGGAGAGATATGACTTTAAGATCTTGCTCTTGATCTATACATTGAGGCACTGCAAAAGTGTTTTCAGAATTCTTTGTCTGGAAAGCTACAGAAGGAAATGTCCAGATACAAAGTATCTGAAAGTCCTTGAAGGAAATGCACAAGTTGTTCTGGTTTATTCTAGCTGCCTTCAGTCTGTAATATGAGATTTTATCTCTAACCTTAACAAATAAAACATTTTCAGGCATAAATGTAGTTTTAAAATTCCTGTTTCTTTAATCTGTACAAAAAGTAATGCTTCTTCTGGTCTTTTGAGGCCTTAATCAGAGCCCATGGAAAGATGAGAGCAGAGTGCCACAGGCTGAATTGGCTTTGGAGCAGATGCTTAGTCATTGGTATGAGAATAAAATGCCAATCCTGTAATTGACTGCTCTGCTACCACCAATACTTCCTGAACAGGAAGACAGCTGCACTATTATATTTCAGATCACATTAGTAAGTGTTAATTTTAATGCCTGCATACAAAAGAAAAGGAAACAGGCAAGATATGTTTCATTCACACTGTGTTTCAGTGCATCTCTAAACATGGACAGGCAGACCTTGCTAGCCCCTACAAGATTTTCCTTAAAATAAAACTCCAGCAACTTCAGTGTTTGGTCACTTTCTCTACAGTGCCATATGTCTGAGGTCTTCCCCTTCTGAGGGACTTATGCTTCGACAGGAACCAATTACAGTTGACAATGTTTCAAAAATGGTCTCCTGTTTCTCAGGAGCGTGTTATCAGTGTTCAAATCTTAGGTAAACAAAGCTTCGTCTATAAAGAAAGATAAACTCAACGGAGTTCAGAAGGTGACTCAAATATCACAGACACCTTCTCCTGTTGAAATGTTTACATCCAAGGCAATAGAAAGCTGAGCAGCATTATCTATGCAGATGGTCTGAACAGGTTTTAATAAATAAATACAAAGGCTTTTTTTTTTTTTTTTTTTTTTTTTCTCCCTTCCAATTAATGTATTTTTTTCTGGATCCAGGACTAATTTACAGTACCCCATTGGTAACATTGGTAAACCTGAGACAAGACAGTTTAGAAGCAATGCAATGCCTTAAAAAAATTATTAATATGTTGGGAAAAAAAAAAAAAATAAAACCTTCTGATATTTGTCCTACTTGTTAAAATCCCAAATTTTGTTTTTATGTTTGCTTTTTCTATATTGGTTTTCACTGGGATTGCTGGGGAGACAGCTCAGCTTATGGTCTAGATATGCTATTTTTTATGGATAGGAAATTAAATGGGTAATTTGACACAGCAGGTGAGACAATATTTCAGATTTTACTATTTTTACTTCTGCATATATGTGTTTGTGTGCAATTACCTATTTCAAAGACCAACAGTTAAGTGTGGTTAAACATTTATATGCATAAACGCAAATGAAGTTTTCATTTCAGTTGGATATTCTAAAACAAGTAATCAGTACGAATTAAGAACACATGATTTTTCTTCTCAGTGTTTATTACCATTACTTTAACGATGACAAAAAGCAGAAGGGTGACTGTACAGATGCAAGTTTAGAAGTGGTATATTCATCAGTTCAAACCTTTTAAATTGATAGTGATGGAGAACAACTGTTATAATTCCCAGTCATTTGGAAGGATTTGCTATGACCGCAACTTAACATGTAAACATGGCAAAGGATATGAGAAAGATTCCTCTGACATTCACTGAACTTGAGGGGATTCTTTCTTTGACTTCAGTGGGCTTTAGGGCTCTAACAGAATGGGACCTGAGAATATGCATGAAGGTCTCAGGGATGACACCTTACTTAGGATGGCACTCACACCTAGTTGCACTCTGTAGGGTCTATTCTTAGAGTCCTTAACCCTCCTCTTAGCACAAAGATTCCTGCAGAACCCAGTTCATGACTACAACTACTCCACATTGTGGGTGTGATCCCATTGTGGGTGATGAAACATGAATTAACCTAAATGTTACCTTTCTTTCTCAAGAAATAATAATAATAATAATTTTCATCTAGATTACATTAAAATTGGCTACAGAAAATTATCTCAGAAATCAACAGAACTTGAAGGAGTACAACTTATTTTTTATGAGAACTGGTGCATTTGCTGGTTTGTTTTAATCAATAAAATTGAAAAGTTGATCTATATTCTACTGTACTGTACTATACTATACTATGATCTTTGTGACCAGGATTTTGAGCCACAGTTCTCTTAAACAGAAGGCACCATTTCTTCTTCAATATTCATGTCACTAGCTGAGTTATCTGACTGGATGGATACTGATTAGACTCAGTAACATTGAACATTCCTATTTATGAGTGTCCATATACAGATGTAGATGTATAAGCTGTGTGTGTTTTTTATTTTTGCCAGTTTCATTTACTCTCCCCTTCTGGGGACTCCTAGATGCTAGAAAACAGGCAAGTTAGTGAATAATAATAATAATAAAAAAAAAAAAGTGAATTTTAATGTATTTTTTTTCAGTCACCCTGAATCAAAACCACTTAAATCCATCTGTTTTTATGTCAGCAAAGTTTTTGTTGCACTGGGAAAAGAATATCAAATGTTCTTGACTTTCGTAATAAAACCCCCTCAACCCGTATGAAAAATGTATTGCTCTTAAACAGTGCCATGAGGAGTAATTGCAACTTGTCACAGAAAGAGCTTATAATTATGCCTACTATGTTAGTTATGTCTCCATGTGAAGTTAGCTTTTCAACTGTATTGTTCTCTAATGCGATACCAGTTATTAACATGTTGAAGATATTATTTTTTGCTAATGACAAAAAACAAAATGAGGCTGCAGAAGGTCTAGGTGATGTCACGCTGAAAGTAAATGGAGGGAACAAAGACAAAAGATAGGTGCTTATTGCAGAGGTTTTAAGTCAAAGCTTTGATTCACTGAAGGAAAAAGCAAAATGACAGTAAGCTTGTATATTCCAGAGCTCTTGTTTATGTTTTTTGTTTGTTTGGTTGGTTGGTTTTTTTAGATCTGAATACTTATCAAACACTAGGTTAGACCTGTCAATACCTCTTGAGAAAAGCTTAAGAGTTGCTACAGTGGCTTATGAGGGTGTAACTCTGTGTTGCTTCTTTATTTCTTGCACAAATTCTTTTAAAGCATGCTCAGTAGGTCTTGTTTGAGGGGGGAGAACAGGAGGAGAAGAGTTCATAATATTGCTATGGTCCTTCTCATTCTGTCACTCATTTAGAGTCTGCTTTTGGAAACCTTTATTTAGGGTTCGTGCTCATAATTATTATTATTTTTTCCACACTAGGAATTAAAAACCAGATAGGTTAAATGCAATGCAGAAATATCACTAAATTTTTCAGAAGTGACTAATAGTTTCAAGTATCAGAATTTTAAATTGCCCAGAAGGTATTCAGTGAAAATCAGAGCCCTTGAGCAAGTCTTAAATCGGGTGCCCAACTTGGGAGCATGCAAAATCACTTGGGAAATCAGAAAATCTTGGCCGTATGCTTATATGTTAACTACACTTCACTAAGTCCTTTCTATACATTGCTTCCCCAGTTTGCAGTTGTTTTTGTGTTGTAAATAAGATACCCTTGACAAAACCCTTCTCAGACATGAAAGTTCCCCAGGAAAACTGGAGAACCTTTCTCTTGTTAAACAGCACCCTAATTATAGAGGCAATTTTACCAACAGTCCCCCGGGGGAAGCATTTTCATTCTCATCAAGAAGGCTCTTGAATAAAATAACACCTTTGCTAACTTCATTTATTTACAACAGGACACAAGACTGAGACTAGGTTAGATTTATTGCCATTACATCATTGATGCTCAGTAATTCATAAAACATTGGGCCTAGGAGTTAGCACTGCTGTTATTTCCTCTGATGCCTGACCTCACCACAGTCTAATAACATACAGGAAATCCAGAAGACAAAGGAGGAAAGCAGTGGTCTTGAATGCTAAAAATAACCATAGAAAACTACTACTACAATCCTGTAATAGACTATGGCCCAATAATTTATTTAATGTAGTAGTAGAATCTGCTAAAGCAATTAGAATTTGTTCCAAATGTTTTTAATGGAAAATATGTTGGGGGTAAGAATAAGAACACTAAAAGAATTGAGACTTTTAGGTTATGTAGTTCAGTTACGTCTACTGGTTTTAGGTTTGTATATCTTATTGCTTACATATGCAGACCACTTAATAACTTGACTAGAACAGACAGTCATTGTAATAGTAGTTATATGTCCAGAGTTCATCTTATATGAACCAGACTGTGATTTTAGGAGATATATTACACTTGACAACCCAGAAAGTTGAAATGCAAAGACATTCTAATTCTCAGTGTCCTCTGAGAATTGTTCACTATTCTTGATGATATCTAATGTCTGGTATACCATTGGGATGGTGTTTTGTTGTCTTTACTAATCACTTGAGGTTAACATGTCATTCATGTTAACTATGTGTGATTTTTGTTGTTTGTTTGTTTTATTTATTTATAATAATCACTGTATTTGAAAGGTTTTGCTAAAGGAGCAAGTAGTATAGACTCTATAATGAAGTTCCTTGACATTTTTCATGTCTGCTCACTTAGTTGTGTAATCCAGAATTAGAATAATATTATATCTAAAGCATTAATTTAGTCAGTGCTTCAGAACTGTTGTAAATGGGTAAATGACATATCAGAATATATATATATATATATATTGCACAAAAGTCATTATTCTGGTGTCTATATCTTGTGAAATATTGCAAAACCAAGTTCACAAACACATATTTATTTTTTGAACAGCTGTTCATTTTGACTGTCTGCCCTCCTTTTATTTACATGTGTTGCACAGTTACTTGAAAGATGCTATTGTTCACATAAATACCAATATTAGTATGCAAACGTGGATGGTTGGGTGTGAATAATTTCTTACTATTTGACATCACGTTCTTTGTCTTTCAGTCAGAGGCAGAAGGAGTTACAAATTTAAAGCTAGAAATAATTAATAGATTATAACAGGTGTTCAATCCCATTTGGCTGTTTTCCTTTTCATTAAAGTCAATGCATTTCAGTTATGTAGCTATATATGATATGGAACACTTCTATTTTCACAAAGGCTTATGGTAACTTAATGAATATTAATTTATTTAATTTCAAAAGAAAGCAAAGGAATATTGAATTTTTGATATTTGATTGAAATAGTGCTATTAAGAGAGTGAGTTGTCCAAATTCAGTTCAGTCTAGGGACACGGGTTTTCAAAATTTGTCCTTACCCAGTTTGTCTACTGCATCTTAAGGTATATTCCAAATTTCATAAGTCAGGAAAACTTTCCTGTATGAGTGGTGTATTGGAATAAAAGGAGAAAACAAAAATAAGAGCTCTGTTTTTTTTAAGCTACAAAAGGAATCATGAAGCTAGAGATGATATTAACACCTCTTCCAGCTTAACATCAAAAATAAGATTTACATGTATCAAAATTTCAGTGAACTTCACGAGTGAAGATTGGACAGATTCATTCAGGGTCTGAGAAAGAGGGCAGAAATTAATGCACAGGCTCTTGGAGAGGGTTTACAGTGAACAGGAAGCAGGGCAATCCACCTGAGATCATGGCACAGAGATGTGGGAACATCTTCTCAGGAGCTCAGGAGATCATCATCACTTCTGCAGGTAAATTCTCTTCAGCAAAGTTCCTTCTCTATCATCTTTAGCACAGCACAAAAAAAAAAAAAAAAAAGGAGGTCCTAAGGTCCAACAGAAGCTGGAGATCTCTCCTTGGGTCGTTTTACTAAATTACTAAATTTAACTAAAAATCTGTCACTTAGAAAGATTTCCCACACAGGGTTTTAAAACTGGTTTCCAATGACTCAGTTTGGCTGAGCCCTAAGTTGGAAAAACAAAATATAATAAAGACGTGTTTTTTATTCCGGAGTCCAGTATCACCCAAATGTGTACAGATAAAAACCCTATAGCACATGGAGCCTGAACACTAAAAGTCAGAAGCTCATTGTGTTTATTTTTTTTTTCCTTATTTGTTTTTAAATAATTCATGATTTAAAACAGTTGCATTATTGCTTCAGTCACTTTTAACCTATTTCCCAAATGGAAAAAACAAACAAACAAACAAACAAACAAACAAACAAAAAACTTGCCTCAATATTTTCATTTGTTCTGATATTATTTTTTTTTTTTTTTGCATAATTTCTCACATTATTTTATTTGCACTTGCTCTTTAAAAAAAAAAAAAAAAATCCACTGGGATGACTTTAATAAAAGTTCCTTATTAAAAGTTCCATAACAGCATGATTCCCAAACCTGAAACCAAAGTCCTCATATTTAAGTTTTCATGACTCAATAGATTAAGTGTGAAATAGGGAATATAATAACAATAACAACATAGCCACATCTCACACAGTTGTTCCACTTAAAATTCATCTTGAAAAGTAACACAATTCATTAAAAAAAAAACATTTCTCATAGAGTGAAATGTACTTAAAAGACTGAAATATCCTTGATATAGTTAAAAAATGTCTGCTGAGAAAGTTTTACTGGGCAAAATAAAAATAAAAATAAATCATTGATATAACTGTATTGGAGAGCAAGAAAAACAAAACAAAACAAAAGAAATCAGCCTGTGTTCTCAAAGTCAGATGTCTTGAATCAGCTGCCTTAGCAGTGTTCATTTCAGGAAGGCTATCCTGTTAGCTCAGACCGAAAATCATGAAGATGCTTCTACGGTCAGTGAAGGGGAAACCTGCCCTTGGGAACTGCTGTTCCTAGTTGGGCTGACTCACCATTCAGAGGTACCGTTTGCTTTTTGCTGACTGTGATTAGGGCAGCAAATTTAGAAAGCTCAGTTAATGCCTCTCTGTGTAGAAGGGATAAATCCAGACCTTAATGTCTCTGAAGGTTTTCTTCTGAACAGGAAGTGAGACTTTTCCTTTTGTTCACACAAATGCTGTAAAACACAGAAAATATAATATCTCAATACCAGAAACTTCTGGCTTGTTTAAGAGTCACTAGCATCTGACTTAAGTCTTCCAAATGGATCTTCCTTTCTAGTGCATTGTAATACTCCAGGCAATCCTCTGAACATCATTTATGCCTTTTTTTTTTTTTTTTTTCTTTTTCTTTCTGTAGTCTATTTGTCATATGAAATTCTTCATGGTAGTTTGAGAGAATCTGTGAGAACAGCAAGGGAAATATTAACATCAATAATCCTCACAGCCGTGGCCAACTCTACCTTTTTTTGCTAAACAAAAGATGTGTTAGTCTTTTGGCTCCTGGCATCCTGAATGTTTCTGGACCATCCCACATGATTGTTCGTCATGATGATCAACTAGTCTCTGGAAGATACCTTGAAGATGTGCTTTTTTCTGTTTATGGTTTGAGGGTCACAAGAGTAAGGATATGAGTTCCTTCAGTTGTACTGGCACAGCTGGGGAGCATCACTGCTGTCAAACCTACTATGTCTTCCGTGCCTTATAATCTAAACCAGTAGTACCCTCGTAGCAGCTGTGTACACTCCAGCAACATAGCTTATTCAGATAATCTGCATGCACTGTACTAATTTGTTACTGACTAGCAGTGGTTTTACTGCAGTGAGTTCTGCAATTTTGTGATGGTTTCTGATTGACTAGTCTGAAAATTTTCAGGAAAAAATTGCCCCAAAGTTCTATAGTCATTGCTATCCATTCAGGGAGGTTAGCTCTACCCCACTAATCAACAGCTTTTTTACAAGCCAAAAACAGTACTAAAGTAGGAAATAATAATAATTATTAATAATGATAATAATAATAATAATGACAACAATAATAAAAAAGTAATGTGTTCTGTCATCTTTCTTTTCCTTTATTTATTGAGGCAGTTCTGGATAATGTAGTTGCTGAGAGAGATGCCCCCCAAAAAAGATTTTAAAAATTCTTATACTGGGTATATCTACAGATATATGTATATGTGTATATGTAGTCAGCATATATATTTACGTTTATATATATATTGTATCATGTTTGTATGATACTGTCTGACTGAAACTATTAAATAGCAAGATATGAAATAAGTCTTGTCAAGTACCAATGTCTTGTCACTACTCAGTACCATGATATAAGACATTATATCAACCATGTTTCAGGTGTTTGAAAGTGAATCTATATAGCTTGAAAATGGCAGATTATGAGGTTAAAGAATGGGAATCACAAGAACTTTTGCATTCATTTCCAGGAATGAAATGTAGTTCTTTCTGGCTAAGTCTTGACATCAGTCACACTGTGTGCTACAGAAAAGCAGTTATTTTAAGGAGCCAGCTATAGAGAAACATCAGTAAGATATAAACTTGGAGCTTAATAACTCACACACCAACTATATAAAACATTCTACTGCTAGGTTTTTAGCTACTGGAATCCTTAAAGAGGTTTGATGTATATTGTATTGTCCTTTTGGGCTGCCGGAGAAACTAAAGAATGGTTCTGCACAGCAAATTGGGCTTATTGTTTAGTTGCAAAGGCCTTTCTTTGAATATCTATTTGCCCTTTTATTTTTCTTTTTGCATTTCTAGAGAATTTGCTCTTATCACAGTCAGCCTTGGCAAGCTTTCTTTGTCATTAATTCCTCTCTTTGGTAATATAACAGCCATCACAAAAATTGAATCGAGCATTTGTTGAATACACAGATTTTCTTGCTGAATATGGCTAAGATATTTGCTGACTTACTGCAGTATCATTCTTTGCATTCAAAGTACAGTAAAGCCCAAGAGAAAGCAAAACTGCAAACTGTTTAGAAACTTTTCTTGGGGAAAATAATGGGCATGCATGACTTCTAGCTCTCAGCTGTCATGTGAAAGTAAAAGCCATACACAGTCTAAAGGTCCCCTAAGTCTCTAAGCAAAGCCTTCTTATTTGCTAGCTCCAGAGAGAATGATTTTTTACTTGAGTCATTACCAAAGGACTGCCCTCTCTCACTCTGCAGCCTGCACACAGGTTTTGAGGCATAGTTTGGGTGGACAGAACAACTAATAACATCAGGAACATAACCTGAGATTTCTGTTTTATGTGGAGGTTAACTCTTTGAACAATGAGCAAGAACACCTTTACTAGAAAATTAAGAGATTAAATTTTGCCCACAGATATTCATATTGACTTCTCATCTGACCTCCTGCTGACATGGCATCTCAGGGCAGAACTTGAATGCAAATTCCACAGACCACTGATTGTACAACCAAGTACCTGTTGTTGAACATACCACTTTCTAGGCTTTACAGTGGCTGGGCTGAGAGGAAGACAGAGCTGGGGAGAGTATATAGGAAAGTTTTTGTTCCTCCGTTTGATTTCAGCACCCAAAAAGGTAATTGGGCAAGCTGCCCTATTTCTGATCAGTTAGACTTCCTACAGCATGTTTATCAAAAGTCCCTGAGGCTTCAGACTAACCATGATACATTCATTTGGCACTTTACAGTGATATGTTTATCATCATTATTACTCACTGATAAATTTGGAAAGTTAATGTATGCATCTTTATGTTGCATTTTAACTGAAATATGAAAACACTGTGGGATTGATTTCCCTGTCATGTTTCCCGCCTCCAATGGTTTATTCCACAACCATGAAGAGAAGTGTAGTTCATTTCTTTTGTGCTCACCAGTGCTTCACTCTATTTTGCTTGCTACACACCAATAACAGTGGAGTTACAGTGACATAAACCAGAAGAATACAGCCAAAAATCAGATCCTTCCAATATCAAATCACTTTCCACATCTGTTTCCTATTTTTCTAATAATGACAAAAAGGCATAATCTTGGGAATACCTCCTGCTTTAACTGTCCTACCACTGATTTTATAGTCTTATCAAATATCTATTGGTGTGCATGTTGAGCAATTATCATCTACTAAGAAAAAAATCCTGTGAAAACATAGTTTGATAATAATATTTTTCAGTAATGGTTTGTAGCATTAGTAGCATTTTCTATTATTGCAGTTCAGGTCTAACATTCTCCTCAATTTACTATTTTTATTTATTTTGCAAGATCTAGATATGGACCCTACCACAGAATTAAAATACATAAATACATTCTTTTTCATTATTTATTCATTTCTGGTTAGAAGGAACAAAGTCAGAAAATTGGATGGAAGTGAGGAATGCATCTGAACTACTAAAAAGTAGAAAGGATAAAGGAAAATGAAGAAATATAATATTGTGAAAGATATTACAGATCCAGGATGGCTGTATAAACATAATCAGGCAAGCTTCATCTACAAGAACATGCCTTAGGAGACTGAGCTTGAATTCTGGGATCAAACTTCACAAAGTTGTGCCCAAACTTTTTATCTAAAGTTTAGTAAGCCTCTCTAAATAGACTGCCCAATTAATAGTCAATTTTCCCTTTGCCAATTTCTCCAGTAAAGGAAGTGAAATGTGAAGTCCTTCTGATGTTCCTTTGAAAATATGTATACACACACACAGATACACAGATATGTGCTTGCATAATGTAATTTAAACAAGCCTGCAACAAAAACTATAGCCTGTGATCAACTTACAGAAACATGGCCTCAAAAGATATAAAATAATACCATTTTGAAGTGTGTTTGGTCATTGATCTGGCCAAGCCCTGAATTCAGCATGGACTAGCAAGATGGGGAAGGCAGGGTGCCGGAGAGAGCATTGGTTCCAGATACTTGAATTCACTGGTCATGATAAAGACATCAGATATTTGCATGACTGATCTTCACATTTAAAAAAAAAAAAAAAATTACCAAGGCAATTGCTGAATAAGATTTCAGTCGTTATTTTAATTTTTTTGTTTTGCATCCCCACAACAACACTGTGGAGTTCCAGGACTCCATCAGTGAACACTGAAGCATTGCCCTTGAGGATAAAAGCATTACGTGCAATTTTGAGACTTTTATTTGTGAATACTGGACAAAGATACTTTCTAGAGTTTACATTGCTCATATGAAGTTCTAGCCTGAAATTTAGTAGAGAAGAGAAGGTGAATGAACAACTTAAGGATAGACTATGACTATTTCAAGGGTAAATACAATTGGAACCATAGAATCATAGAATGGTTTGGATTGGAAGGGAGTCTTAAAGATCATTGATTTCCACCCCCCTTGTCATGGGCAGAGACATCTTGCACTAATCCAGGTTGCTCAAAGCCACATCCACATGTGGATTGGGCATCCACAACTTCTCTGGGCAACCTGAGATCAAATAGGAAAGACCAACACTCTTTACCATCATTACAGATGATATAGTAAAGACCAAAAAACATATATTACTCCTTGGAAGGTTCAGTTTAGAAATAATGATTTATTAACAGGACAATGGAAGCTGACCATAACCTGTGTTGGTAATAGTCTTGCCTCAAGTGGAAAGTTTAACTAAATGATACCTATAGAGCCCTTACAGCCAGAAACTCAATGATTCTCTGATTGTAAAAGGGCAATGATAATAAGAAAGAGGGAGCTTTAGATAATCCTTGGAAGCAGAGTACTGTAGGGACATGAGAATTGAGATAAAGAGATTATGTGTTATGAAATAACTAAGGAAAAATATTGTAACATTTTAAATAATATAGTAACTATATATTATATATTATAGTAACTAATTATTATTATTATATTTAACTAATTATTAGTAACTAATTATTATTATTATAGTAACTAATATATTAGTAACTATATATTATATATTATATATAATATAATAACTAAGGAAAAATATTATAACAACTGAGCATTGCTTTCTACTATGAATACATATTTTAAACGTATTCTGTTGTTTCTTTTAGTTTGTTTTCCTAAAACAGGTAATTGATCTCTGACCAGACAGCAAAAAATAATAATAATAATAAGAGCTTGAAGCATGCTGTAATTGCTACTACAGCCTAAGCTACTTTGTCCTGTGAATATTTATTAATGAAGGACCTTCAACATCTACCTCATATAGGCATAAGCATAAGTAACTGAGGACTGGTTGCACAGACTTAAATAACCAGAATAGCTTCCAGGGTGTGTCCTGGCATTGGAATTCCTTGATTTTGTTAGGTGTCAATGAAAATTAATAACACTACTGATGGGAAATTGAAATTTCAACATTCAGCTGAAATTCAGCTCCACAAGTCTTCTGTCAATGTAACGTCTACTATGCAAAGAAACATCTAGTCTTCTGGCTTTACCCTCAGTGCAAAACATAAGATAAACAAGCTATTGTTTGATTGGCAGATTTGGTTCCCTAGTTAAAATTAAAGTAATTAAATGCACTGAAAAATCAATTGCTTTGTATTTACTGACCTTGATTTGAAAGTTAGTGCTGACCGAGACACTTTTAATCTTTCTTTATAACCCCAGGTACTTTACTTTTTCCCCAGCTGGTTGCATTGCACAGTACTGGGAAAAAAAAAAAAAAAAAAAAAAAAAAAAGATCTGGTGATGCAGACTTGCAGACTTCCCTTAAGCCACAAACACCAGTATGAATCATATATACTGTGTTCTATTTAATTCAACTTTTTAAGGTGTCCTTTCATCGAATAATGTTGTTTTTTTCTTTCTTTTTTCCACCCCACAGGACAATATTTTCAGAATGGAAGAATCTCATTTTGAAAATGGCCGAGGGAAAAGCCCTTATGATCCTAAATTGCTGACAGCTTCTCTTTTAGTCGGTAGGTGCCAGAACACATGTTCAATGAGATGTTCACTTCACAGATGATAATTGCCAGTTTTCTGTCTCTCTTTCTTTTCTCTCTTTTTTTGATAGGATTTTGCTTTATGTGCTTTCTTTCTAGGCTAAAGTCATTCTGGTTTCATTTTTTTTAATATAGTTGGCCCACCTGTCTTGAGAACAAGGTTTGTGTAAACCAAGATTCAAGAACCACATGAATTGCTCTATCCCCTTGATTCTGCAGTGTGTTTCTCCTTCTCAGAGAAACGTGACTCTGAAGGCATTTTAATTGCTCAGTTTACTGTCTGGCCTCACTGATGGCTGCACCAGAAAATCTAGCAATGGAGATCAGGAATAAGTAATTCATTGTATCAGTTCTGTTGTGAAAGCCCATGGCCAATTTTTACTCACATGTGAGCTAGAGATACACAAGCATTCACAGGTCCAAGACTTAAGATGATGTTTCAGCTGAAGAAATATATCTGACAGTGAATGCAAATAAGTTCCTGGCCAGAAAAGAGAAATTTCAATAAATTAAGTATATGTGAATTAGTAATGCCTATTTTTGTGGAATATGGATGTATAGAGCACCTGGCCTGTGTTAATCTAATTAAACTAATCTAATTGATTGAATTTATCTAATTGATTGAATTTATCTAATTGAATTGTGTTCATTGTTCTTCCTTTTTCCTTTTAAAAAAGGCAAAAAGCTGTTTTGTGAGAAGAAATTAAGAACAAAACAAATTAGATTCTTCTTTCTGTAAGAACTCTACCCAGGAGTAGCCATTTAACATCCTTAATGTGTAACTTTCTGGAAATTAATCACAACTTCAAAATAAAGGGGACAACAATATCTCAGAAGACTGCAGATTCTGTTATCACATAAGTCTTTAGGAAATGACACATAATCAGATACCTTGTTTTATCCAGGACTTTGCCCGTATTGCTAGTCTTTCCTAGCAACTACCCGTATTGTATTTACATTGCATTTAAAAGTGAAGCTATTCAAAAGAGACAGCAACAAAAATTTAATCTTCAGTGTGCCTCATTTCCTGATCTTCGAAGCCCCTAATGATCACAGGTGATGAGCTACCCTGGGGACATGAACTTTTTAAAAAGGGAAAAACAAAAAAGATGTCCACATCTTGCTCCAACTTGTATCCCATACAAACAGAAAGGAAAAAAAAAATATGTGTGTGAAAAAGGCCATTGTATAAATTAGTGCCTGGAGCAACATGAATTTGTGGCAGAGCTGCTCTCAAGAGAATGGTTTTACTATTTACTTTAATATACAATAAAGAGAATGATGACAAGCCAGTATTACATGGTATACCCAGTATGCAACTGCACAAAGTCAACAGTGTCTAGCTTTTTACATTTTATTTTTTTTTTACTCAGTCCTGCACAAATATGATTATCTTATTTCCTTTGGCTTAGATTTCATATCTTTAAAACATCTTTGCTTTCTTGACCCCACTCTCTATCACTATAATTTTCACTCCACGTATTCTTTTTAATAGACAGTAGGCTGACCATCATATTTTGATTTGAACCAGGCTTCACATAGAATCATGGGTGTATTAAAGCTGTGTAAAATGGCACAGATTCAAAATTCAATGCCAGTGACTAATCTCTGCTTTAGTGACTTACCCAAAACTCAGGGTGAACCTAAAATTAACATTCCTGCATCCTCAATATGAACACTCTTTCTCCTCTGACTATTCATAGTCGCTTCACAGTTATATTGTGTTAATGATTGTAATGCTGCATTTATTTCAATCTTTTATTGAAGATATTCCCCTGATATTTAAGAAAGTGTACAGCAGTTTCACCACTGTTTCACAATGGCTTACTCTTATCTTTGAAAAAAAAAAAAAAAAAAAAAAAAAAAGATGACCAAAGGTAAAATAATTTCCTGTCCTGAAGTAGGAGGTGAGAAACTTCACACCACCCTGGGAGGTGAGGAGAAACTGGTACTGACCTGGCCAAACAATGACTGTATGGAGAGGTATGGTCCAACTGCTTTCTGAAGTAGGTAGCGGTGGCCTGAAGTAATGAATGGGACTATGAAAGCCAGAAGACCTTCTTGACAACAAATCCCCTATAAAAAGAAGAACAGGAATGGACTGCCTTTCCCCTTCTAAGCTACATGATAACTCAGCTGCTGCTGGCCCCTTGTCTGCCAATCCCTATTCACAAGCAAACAGGGGTTATTTTAGGTTCAAGAGGGCAACTGTAAAAAAAAAAAAAAATCACCCAGCACTCATTAAAATGCAACACTGTAATTAGTAACACAATGTAACTACAAGGAAAAGGAAAGCTGAGACGTAAAAGTAATTTGTATGGTTAAATGTGGGAAGGAAAAAATAACTTCTGTTCTTCATCAAAACACTAAAAAAGATTTTACAAAGTGGGAGAAAGGTGTATATTCTTGACTTTCTAACTAGAAGGTAAATCTTAGGTATGTAAAATGTAATTACACAAGCTGGAATTTGATCAAAAGACAAAGGTTAATTTGCAAACAGTAATTTAAGATCTTTAATGGCCATTAGTACTCAGGATTCTTATTTTCTATTTCAGCTGAAACTTCTATAAGTTTAAAATGGATCTTCAGCCTTCCTTCTCTCCTAATAAAATTAATAATATTTGGAAAAACAACTGGAAAAGTTCACCATTATTAAATTGTTCCAATATTTTTCTAATCTGTGTTCTGTTTCATCCTGCAAACATTTTTTTCATTATTTTTAAGAGCTGTTCATTAAAGGTATTTATTGTTACTCTACCCTTAAGTAAATACCAGCTGGGAACATGATATAACTAGTTTCTAGTAATGTAAGACATTATACAGCTATCCCCATCTATATGCTGCTAACTAAACAATCCCCAGTGAGTAGGCTAATGCACTAGAATATAGAGACTAAGCACTGGGCACTACTAGTGTGTATTCCAGGGCAGGAGGAAAATGAGAGGGAGCATGGTGTTCAAAGGAAGTAATCACAGGAGAAAATTATCGCTGAATTTATTAATCTAAAGCAATTGTATTGGTGTAGTTGAAAAAAAAAAAAAAAAAAAAAAAACAACAAGGAAAGAGGAAGCCATTGTCCCATTATCAATCAGTTGCTGTTTAGGAAATGCCCCTTTGACATTTCCAAAAGCTCTGATAATCCAGAATCCTCAAAGTTATTTATGGTTCCGTGTTTCACTTATTTTAATATATATATATTGGCATTGCTTTAGATGCCTTTATACTTTCAAATATAGATTAATGTGATCTGAAATACAGTAGCTTCTTACAAAGGAAGGGGGTATGGTCCTATTTATTAGAATTTAGCTACTAAATTCATTTGAGATTCAGGATTTTAGAATTTATTTTAGTTTCTGGGATGTTTTGGTTTTTAATTTTAACAGGAATTTCTTCAGGCCACTGTTGTGTACTTCTGAAAATATTAACTTTAGTTATATGAATAAATATATAATCCAAGGATAGCAGATTTCATCTGGGAACCTGCACTAGTGATAGCAACTGGGACATTCAAGTCTTGGTTTTGACTATATTCCCCATCCATTAAATTTTCTTATTTCTTTCAGAAAATAAGCTTATATTTCTGTACCCTCCAAAAAGAAATATATATATATATATTTAAGAATGCAGATTTTTTTAAGGGTTGAATAGAAACAGTTCAGCAAATAAATGTATACTCTTCAGCTTTTAACATACTAGCATCTAATGAACTTGGGGAGATGTTGGGGAGAGTCATACAGTTCCATATGGCTTCTGTTCAGTACATGGGAAAAATAATTCCTCTTCCCCCATTTTCAGTCCCAAAGGTGGTCTGCATAGACCACAAATATTGCCTTACTTTTAACTGGAGGCAAGTAAAAATTCTTGTATAGCTTTTAAATAGTTCTAACTTAAAGGATATGCACATCTGGAATATGACTTGAGACTCATCCTGAATTTAGGAAAAATTATCTGAAGTCTTACTAAATTAAAGAGTATTCCTTGATATTCCTATCTGAGAAAGGTCCAAATCCCCTTCTTTCTTTACTGCAATACCATACCTCTGATCCTGCCAAAAATGAAAAAGGTTAGGCCTGTGTCCATGAGAATTCATTTAAAACACTAAAGGGCTGTACTGTGGCTTCAGTGCACAGGAAGCTATTTATCGTGTATTTTCCTAAGTTAAAGATTGTATCTGAAGTCAACTGACTTCAGCGGACCTTTGGCTTGCTCCTGCTGGAAATCAAAGCAAACCCATTGAAATTGCAGGCACTGGAGTAGGTATACTGAAAGCTGGAGAAGCTTTAACAGAAAGCAAAGACAAGGCAGCTGGTTTCCTGTAGACCCTTCTTCCTTCAAAACATGCCAAAGCTCATCATTGGCAAAACTTTTACCCTGTCACTACTGACAAAAAGTACCAGCCACATCAGAGCAGAGTAGCCTTAAGTGGTCTTGGGATTAATTGAGTCAAACCTGGAATATATGTGACTTTCAGTGGTGTTTATATAGTGAGCTAGAAACTAAGGTGTTTAAACCCCCTAAAATTCTAAATATTGCAAATACATAATTTCAATGAGTTGTTTTTTTTTTTAGTTATTTCTCCAGTGTTAATAATGCAGTATTAAATAATCTTTTTTTTTTTTTTTTTTTTTTTTTTAATTGATGACCTTTCTATCTGCTGATAACTAGGATGTAAAATAGGACTTGTTACATTTTTTATTTTTCCCTTTGATTTATATTGAACTATCCTAACTCACTTGGGAGTGGAAGACAAGCAAATGAAGATAAGGTTAAAGAAAGGTTAAGCATAGTATCAAAGCCATTTTCACAAGCAAAATGATTTTATGTATTTTAAAATCTCAGCTGCATACCCGATACATAATAATCACTATAATTAAGTGATTGTCTGTTCTTCAAAAAAGTTGAAAATGACATAGTGGAATGATAAATCATTAATTAATCATACGCTGTTCTGTTTCACTTTTGATTACACCTCCTGCTGGGCATGACTGGTCTATTTGCTTCTAATCTCCCCTGTGAATTCATTCAATTCCACACCTTTCTATTACCATGTTTTCACCCTTTTTGACTTTCATGACTACCATATGGTACAGAGCCACTGTAGACTCAATTGATTTCATGGTGTCAATATTCTGGGGAAAAGATACCAGTGGTATCGCAACAGCATGCTTGGATATGGTTGTCCCACCATATAAGCACCTAAAATTGCCCTGAAAACGATACACTTGTTTGTAAAGAGCGTTTTGAAAGGAAGATATGGTAGAGTTCATTGTGTCTATAAAATATTATTGCTTAAGCTTAGAGAAAGATCTATTTCATCCTCAAACCTCTGTTTTTCACAGGAAATCCATTTAAAATAGGTAGCCTGAAAATAGCAGGTAGAAACAATAATGCTTTTTAATTCCTTATTAAATAGGAGAGGGTATACAGGTATACATTTCCTATACAGGCATAGAAGGGCACAGTCCTAAAAAATGCATGTTTTAGTTATTTAAATTCAGAGTATTTTCATAGACAAGCTCAAAATATATATATATCAGAAAGACACGTTGTTTTTTGACTTCTGGATGTTTTTTATGGGTTCCACTGCTATGTATTTATTATTTTAATTTTCTCTACCAGTTGCCATGTAGTTAACTTGACCCAGTCCTTTGCGTTTAGACTGTTTCTCTTTGTCTCCTCCGTGATCCTTCTACCTGGTTCAGGATGGGAACATTGGGACCGTAATATTATGAGTTTCATCTGTAGCTAAGCTACATATATGCCATGTATGGGCACATCACAGGTCAATTTTTAAATCTGTTCACTATGGTACACATGGGATAAGGGTAGTAGGGGATGATCTCCCTTAGCTGTTGCACTTTACCAGTCTTAATTACAAAGGTGGCAGGAGCAGAAAGGCATGTTTGTCTTCTCTGTAGAAGATACATTTTACAAAGGATTTGCCTGATTAAGGAAATAATAATAATAGTAATAATAATAATGTGGAAATGTCCAATGTTTTTGTATGAAAAAATAACAAGACATGATGACATTCTGAACTGCAAGTGAATGAGCCAATTTACTTTTCTAAACACAGAATAACAAAACCCTAGTAAGCTGGGAAGAACCTCTGGCAGTCTCCAGTCAAAACTTCTGTTCAAAACAGGCTAATTTCACACTTGGGTAGATTTTGGGGGCATTGCATACCACTGTCTTCCATGTATAGGTGTACAAGCCATCACTGTTCCAGCCTAAGAATCCAAACGTATCTTTGTGAAGTGCCTACACTAACAGTTGGGAGATGCAGCTCATTTGAGAGAGGTTACAGTGAGCTCTGCAGTGAGTAAGTGGGTCTAATCATGTATTTCCAATGACAATGCATCGCATATGGCTTTATAATTTTCTGATTACCCATAGTAGTGTAACATAAACATAGGAATGACAACTTTCTCTGACTTACCATGACTGGAAAATTGAGAAATGTTGCTTACAACTACATCCTCCCACAGATGGAGAATTGTACTCTGGCACAGCAGCAGACTTCATGGGCAGAGACTTTGCCATTTTCCGAACTCTGGGGCATCATCATCCAATCAGAACAGAGCAGCATGACTCCCGGTGGCTAAATGGTATGTAAAATGTACATTTATCCAGTTACATTCATCTAGCCATTAAAGACGAGCACACAGCTTCATTCCAGCAACATCTGCGACATATACACCCTTCTTTTATTTGGAGTAGAATTTAGTCTTAAACCAGTTAAACTAATCAAAAGTGATTTATAAAGAAGCATTTTTGTTTTAATTACATTGAGATTTGTGGAGTGTGATTAAATTTAAAACATATATAGAAGCTACAGCTAACACAATTAAGCCACAGCAGCAGATTGCTGTAGGGTGCAAGTTGGACAGAAGCTCAAGGCTTGTGGAGGCATCAGCCACACATCAACAGAAAGTAGCTACAGAGACCTGGACAGAACTGTGCTCTGTATAGACTTTAATTTTTGACTGGATTGAAAGGAATCTGACACCGGCCACCAAAGTCCAGCAGAAAGTGAATCAGAGTTTTATGAGTGGGCCAGATCTGTCAGTAATTTGGAAAAAGTGAAAGGAGTCCTGGGTATTCCAAGGTGCTGAGTTTCAAAATATTCAAGAGTTTAACACAATAAAAAAGTACGGATATTACTAACAAGCCTGTAGTTGCTTGTGTGTATGGGAGAGTATCAGTGAAAACCTGTTTTTGACTTCATGTACCAAAATGCTTTAAAATATATTTGATTACTCTATCCAAGCTCTACTGGAGTCAAATTTTCACTAACTTAAGTAGTTTTATGCTTGGCATTAACTATACCAGAACAATGAACATTTTGGAAATGAGTATTCATCATTTGAAAAAGCTGACATTTGATTTAAGTGAACCAGTAATACTAGATGTAGTTAGTCTGAGTTAATTTATATTTTAATTTTAAAGAGTTGACTAGCCACTTTTGCTGTACATGCTGCTTGCATCTGCCAGACTTGCACTTCTGAATTCACATAATATTTTGTGTTAAGATATTTTCTACTTCTGGCTATATTTATGTCTGTGCTGAGGTCTGGGTTTTCTTTTGCAATTCAGTGTAAAGCGTTCACGCAAATTTTTAGTGTATAACAGAAGACAATTTCTAATCATCACAGTTTCTTATTAGCTACCATCAGGAACTTTTTGTTTCATACTGGTTATTATATTAGCTGTATGTATGATCCATAACGTAGCCAATCAGTCTCATAATTAAAAGTGTGAAGTGTATGGTAGGTTGGATAAACAAAAATATATAAGATATGTACATCGGATATTTGTATCAGATAAACACCTGTGTGTGTGTATGTATGTATATTTTTAGCATGATGTGTTGCATGAATCTGACTTTTGTCCTGTTAAATTTAGTTTTGTCATAACTCTTCCAGCCTACTGTGAGGACAGATTCAGGTCTATTACAATTCAATTCTACAGTCCATACTTGCCCATTAACCCAGAAATATGGTTCATTGGTTTATTTTATTGTAATAATCGAGAAGATAGCTGTACTTCAGGAGACATTAAGGCACAAGGGTTACAGACATAACCATCTAGCTTGGTACCTCGTAGAGTAACACCCATTTTCATTCTGATAGTCGTGATGACAGAGAGTCCAATCATGCAAACAAAATTTGCTTTTGTGCAGTAGATTTGCACAATGACAGCTGAGTCAGGAGCATTTATGCAGTGGGAAAGCACAGCCATTGTCCACAGCCCCTGTACGTCATTGCTGAAAATGTGTAAGTCCTTTGTGGATTTAGTTATCAGTCTTTCAGCACTAAATGTGAGAACTGCTTTTCTCAAATTAGCACTAAGGTTACATCTGACAGAGCGTAGAAACCACAACTGCTTTGTGCTCAAGATGGGGAGGAGAAGACATTCGCGCATAAAGAGCCGACAAAACTCAAGCACTCTAAAATTTAAGTATCATCCAAAACAAGCATAAATGTAGAAAGGCAGCATTTACCGTAACCCATGGTGAAGAGGATTTTCAACTCTAAGTGTAGTTCTTGCACTGTCTTCCTGTATGGAAAGTTTCAAGTTAATTTTAAGATGTAAGAATCAAACTAAGGCTTTTAGAATTTATTCCTATAACTATCTATAATTTAATAGACAATGATCCTTAAGTACATTCTTGAAATGTCTCTACCTTGCAACTTATTAAAGTTACATTCCTAATAGAGAAAGTTTGGCTTAAAATCAGCACTACAATGTTCCTATTAAAGCTCTAAAAGTTCAGTGTTAATTTCTCAGTGATAAAGTCCTGGCAGCCTTTCTGCACAGCATTCCTACTTTCAGCATCTAACAGGGAAACCCATAATTGTCTGAGTTTGAAGATTTGCAGGCATGCCATTCCTTTTTTTTTTTTTTTTTTCTATATATTTGTTTTTACTTTGGCCATTTGACTGTTTTTAATGTAATTAAACAAAAGAAAATTTGTGACTGCATATATTTAAAGTGAATATACTTTTAATGAAATATATTTATATAGAAGGATCAGATGTACTCTACATTCTTAAAGATCTGCACAGACTAATTTTGAACCTTAAGTTTGTAGACTTTTATACATTTTTAGTAATGGCATGAATTATTACATAGTGGTGGGTATGCTATTCCAGTTGCTTTCTAGAGTGTGCTTAGCCTCAGGTTATAATCCGCTATTCTAATGGACATACACTGAAAGCTTGGTAAGGACAGCAATTCTGATCAATTTTACAAGGAGAAATTCTCATCCCAATGGAGTTTAATAGCTAGGTGGTGAGACATCCGGTTATAACTCCTTGCTAATGTTTATTTTATTCAGAACAGAAACTTGAAACTGCTTTCACCATATTAAGGCTAAGGTCAGGGTGCAGGAAACACAGCTGCTTGGTAGCAAAAATGGAGAGGAGAAGACACTTGCACATAAATTTACAAACTTTCTCTAGAATTTAAATGAACTGGACAATATTGCACAAGAGTAATTAAGTTTTTAAGATTTAAGTATGAACAGAGAGTTCCTACAGACATCACACAGTCACGTCACTTGCTGGAGATGTTCCACCTCAGGTCTAATGTTGCTGGGAAGAGGGCTTTGAATTGTGCCCAGGCAAAGGGAAGTTGCTGACCAGCAGTTCTTAAATACTTCTAATTAAAAAATAAATAAATAAATAAATAAATAAATAAATAAATAAAAATAAACACTGTCAGGCTTGTAAAGACATTTCATTTTGTATAAATAATTAAACAGTCAGCAAGTCAAATAAAGCAAGGGAGACTGATTCTATAACTGTGCAGTCGAGGCATTCATCTAGAAGGTAGGGAACCATATATCTGTAGAAGTGTATATTTAATTATTGATATGGAGTTGGCCAGATGTGACTTGGAGGCATTTGCAAAAACACAGCAAAATATATTGATGTTCAGGGAAATCATCTTGGATGTGAAAAGTTCAGTGCCCCAGACTGAATCATGCACTTTTGTTATAAGCCAAGTGCATGCTCACCCTGTATGTTATTGGCACCTCAAGCAAGTGCATGGAATTTCTCTGCACAAAAAGCTTTGACAGTCTATGTTGGTCACAATGAGGGTCAAGAATAGTTTTGGACTCTCAGGAAAAATATCTTGAAAAAAAAAAAATAATAATAAAAAAGACATCTCCTATCCAGCTTTACTATAAGGTGTAATGGCTTTGATGTTGTATCCTACAGTCTTGCCTATAGGCAAAAAACATGTTTTTCTTTAAATGTGCCATTACCTCCAGCCATCAGAGCCATCAGAATTCAGCATTATTTCAAGAAAGTGTAGATCAGATCCTGTTTCTATGAACTGTTTCAGCGATAACAAAGATGAGTAGGAGGTGTGAGCAGGTTGGAGCAGCTTTCCCTGGTACCAGGGAGTTCCCCAGTGAGCTAAATGCAGAGTTTGCTGTACATAACCTGCTCCCATCTCTTTAGCCTCAGAAGCATTCATGTAAGGGCTGAGGGCATGGCTAGAGGCAAGAAGGCAGAAATGGTGGTGCAGTGTACCAAAGCAAATGCTAAGCAGTGCAAAAACAATGCACTGAAGACAGTTTTTAAGCTGAAGTTTAGGGGAGTGGAAGGAAATCTTGGAGCTGCCCTCATCTTCCTTGACCTGAGCACAGGGGATCTGGCTTTAAATTGTTAACATTTTGTAAAATGAATAACTATAAACATTTATTTTAGAATCAAAACAGAATTGGGCTGCAGAAAATTAGATAGGAAATGAAATCACAAAATACTCACTAAGGTTGTATTATGAATCTGGTTTGCACCCCAAAAAGTGAGGGAACACTGGCTTCACTCACCTTCTTAACTAAACCTGGAGTTAAGAGAAAATGTCAGGCTGGATTTCCAGCCTTGGTGTTGAGTTTCCTTGCTTTTTGTGGGTTTAAACCCTATGATGTTTTTTTTTAAAAAAAATATATTATTATTATTATTATTATTATTATTATTATTATTATTATTATTATTATTATTTTAGCATACTTTCCATGGCTTAATTTTTAAAGTGGGGTAGTAGCTTTACTTAGTCCCCTGAGGTTATTGTCCTTGGTAATCTTTACTTTACGGTTACATAAACAGCTGAGAATTATAGAAGCTGAGTAACTGTTCAATAAAAAAAAGAAATGCCCTCTTAAATTTTGCAGGCTCCAAGGCAGGAAACAAGGACTTGATACTCTCCTGGCATTTATACAAAATTTTAGCCATCACTGTGTGTTGTTTCCATTTATGGCAGTTTGTAGGATGTCCCAACACTGGAAACATGCACACATAATTCTGATTGTATATTCATTGCACAATGGAGAAATGTATGGCAAGAGGACAAGATTTCAGGTTGTTTATAGGATTTTTTCCTCTCTAATGATGTATTAAATGTGTCCAATTGTTAAAGAAATTAACATATGTTCTCCTCCAACTACTCTTGTCAAGGCTTAGGTGTGTTCATTTATTGCATCTTTGATCTATAATTTTTCTTTGGTCAGCCACACCAAACCCTTTTCCTATCCCTATGTATCCACTGACACCTCTCTCTTCTGTGACACTCCCTAAACATCTTCCTAGTTTCCCACTTTCCAACTGACCTCCTACACATTGCCAGTCCAGACATACAAAAAAAAACCAAAAAAATACATGCCAGAAAATGTAAACAGTGATGGAAAATGGCTAACAAGCCAGCATAGACAGGACTAAGCCATCCTAGTACCTGGGGGTTATTTCATAAAGTGTATTTGAGATATTCTAGGAGGAAAGAGGTGATGGATGCTATGAACACAATAAATCTCCAGCATCTATTCAGATAAAGGACATTTGAAAAATCTGGGTATGAACTGGGTATGAATAAATTTAGTTTTCAAATCAGTAGTCAGTGAGGCAACCTAGCAGGTTTGAAGGGGAACTTTTGATAACATTTTATGTACTCTCAGATAATGTGCTTGCCTTACATCGCAAGGGACTAAGTCTCCCCCAGGACTGTGTTCACATAAGTTTACATGGGAATATTTAGTCAATCTTACCAGTGAAAACAGTGAGGTTTGTTTTCAAGGATCTGTTGCATTTGAAGTGTGCCTTTCTATCTCTGAACCAAATTAGCCAGCTGATATCTCCTATCACACAGGCTGCAGCATGGAACCAAGCCTTGCACTTTCTCACCACTGCTTATACAGGCATGAAAAACTCTGACTCTTGTAGGAGCAAAACATGTCCATATAAGCAGGTCTCGTTTCTCACTTAATATACCCTCCCACCCCCATTCCCATTAGCTTCATTGCTAAGAATAGTAATAAATAATTTCACAGTGATAAACTCCATGTGTGACAAACGCTAATGTCACCTAACACAGTGCTAGGAAGTGCTCAGAAACTATGGTGACGGTGGCATAATAATGAACAGAATGGAATACAAACTCAATTTACAGGGTTTTTTGTTCCTTAAGTCTGTGGATCTAAATCTGAAAGTCTGGCTATGAATTTTAAGTTGCTTTTCTCATTGCAATCTAACAAGTCATTTCTCTATACTTTTTTTATTACACCTCATTCTTTTTCTCTTGACAGAAACAAAGAATTTCTGGAAGCAGAAAATTTCACTTCTTTCTTACTGTTATTACTTGATGTTTATCCTGCCACTAACCTGAAATGGTTACAACACAGGGAGACATATGCCCAGATGAATATTTGATCAGAAGATACTAACGTAGTTAAACCTGGTGACTCATTCTGTCTGATAGCTGATACCTTTTTCTTTATACAAAGTAAGAGAAACCTTTGAGTTGGAAACTGGAGGCCAAGTAGCAGTTAGAGAATTGGCAGTTGCTTTACAGTTCCTCTGGATGTGGGTAAGATCATGAAGGTGGTGGGTAAAAACAAGAAAAATTACTGTATCCCAACAAATGACCTAAATAAATTATTTTAAATCCTTCTAACAAATAGACCTTTTTCTTTCTTTTTCCTTTCTTTATTTTTCTCTCTTTTCTTTTCCTTCCTTCTTTTCTTTCATTTGTTATGGTCATGTCTGGGTCATTTTCTTCATTAAATTTAAGTGCTGTGGAAGAGACTTTGTTGTATTTAGGTATGAACAATTGGTAGATGTATAGAAAAGATTGGTTTTGAGGCTAAAGTGGAAAAAGAGGATAGGAAAAAAATAAAAACAAAATTCAAAAAATAAATAAAAATAAAAAAAAATGAAAAAATGAAAATAAAAAGCAGAAGAGGATGTTCCTCTGGACTGAACATAAATTTTGAGAATTTTCTGACATTCCAGAGAATCTGACCTGGGGCAAAAAGACTTGCATCATAAACGTATTAGTCTAAGTTACAGCCACAATATGCTTGGGGAAGTTAGGATACACGTTAGTCCAGTAACACCTGATATAGGATATGTGTATATCACATGGCTGACTGTGGTCTCATTTATGGGTTTTAGCTTGGTCAGCCTCATTATCCATACACACACGCACACACACAAAAAAAAAGTAGCTGGGAGTGTAGATTAGAAACCATGCTTTGTGGTAACTCGTGCTGCAACTCACCCTCTTTATAGAGCATATGTGATCAAAATAATGAGAGAGTTCAGTGTTCAATGCTCTGTGCATGATTTCCAGAGGAGACCAGATAAGCTTTTCTGCTGTACATAGTACAGTTTTAGGAAAGAAGCTTATAGCTCTCAAACAAGAGGTCTGGGATATGCCTCCAGTCTCAAAAGGATTACTGCACAGTTTCTTTCTAAACAGAGACTAGGAAGTGATTGACATCTTTGGAGTCTGTGCTTACTCATGTACATTGAATTGAAATATTGGTGATGTGTCATAGACTGGCTTTTATTTCTATTTCTATTTCTATTTCTATTTCTATTTCTATTTCTATTTCTATTTCT
>NC_048893.1:8583276-8644910 GCF_011077185.1 Oxyura jamaicensis
TTTCTATTTCTATTTCTATTTCTATTTCTATTTCTATTTCTATTTCTTTCTATTTCTATTTCTATTTTATTATTATTATTTATTTTTATATTTATGTTAGTGGTGAATACACTATTAGGTCAACAGCCCAGTAACTCCTGATGAGCCTCATGTTAGGGTGAGACCTGGGAGTATAGCCCTTTCCTTCACCCATGTTCTGTTTCTGAGGATGAAATTGGACAAATGAGACAGAACAAGCTCTGGCAAATCCTAGATGTGGATAAATCAGTGTACGTAGCTGTACCAAACAAATTGTGTGTCCTGCTTGTGCGGTCAGAATCAAGTGTTAATGAGCCAGGTGAGTTGTTTGTTATAGACACAGAAGGACAAACTTAATCTGCCACCTCCAGCTATAGATGGGTAAAAACAGGAGTCACAATCTCATCCTACATGTCTCCCACTATGTACTCTCTTGTTTGTTTATTTATTTATTTATTTATTACAAGGAAGGATTAATTATTTGTATGCATTAGTTTCAATGAATAATTTGTACAGTTGTCAATGGACAACTTTGTAAAGAAATGGTCTGTTTATGTAAGGAAGGTGACTAAATAACTGATGCAGTAGTAGCTGCGTCAATCATTTCTGCTATAAAGCTTTCTGTACATTTTAAATTACACAACATAGTTTTCTTTGTGATTATTATTTTTACAAAGATCTAAATCAGGTTTAGGAAAAGGAAAGTTCAGATTAGGTGGCAGGATGCCAAAGACAAAACCTGTGCATTACATGCTTTGCAGACTCAAGTAGGTTCCCCATGATTCCTGAGATCTCTGTGAGAGCTCATCATTGCTCTGATGTTTGGAAAACAGTGACTTTTAGGTACCAAATTCTGCCTTCTTTCCTGTTAACTAAAGTAACTAGCCAGTATTAATAAATAAATAAATAAATAAAGCAGAGATCTGGTTGTAAGGCATCACACAGCAGTATACTAATTGATTTAAACAAAGTGGCAATGGGTCTGTTACAGCTCTCTTCATTGAGATATGACATACATCTGATTTTTTTTTTTTTTGGTATGTTCTTGTGCTTTTTTTTTTCCTTCAGCTCTAGCCATCATTTTAATGAGTGTTGACCCTGTCAGTACCAATTTCCTCTTCTCAGGCCACCACGTTCAGAGTTTGGTGGGCATTCAATAGAGATTTACTGTTGACTGGGTAATTTGAGTTCATGTGTGTGGTGAAAAATTAGTGAGGAGAATTACCCAGAAAAGTGGATGCCATGACAATGCATGTCACCATGGTGTGACCAGCTCTGCTGACATAGGTTTCAAAAGCTCTCCCCCTGTGAAAATGGGGCCTGTTTGCAAATTAATTAGTTTCTGGCAGCAGCTTGATTGTTGACCCAAAGTTTGTAGAGTGGAAAAACAATCAGATTAGTGTGTTCAATATAAAGGCCCAGTGCGGCACTCAAGTGCAGTTTGCCAAACTGTTGAAGCCGTGAATAGAGTGAAACAAATTCTTTTTTGAGAAGCCAAGGCAAAGGTTAAGTGTGATGTGACTAGAGCATGCTGGCTGAGAGGGAGGGGAGGGGGGATAGGGGGGTGGAATTAGAGGTTTCAGCCATAGAAAAATGGAGAGTGTTAAGCAAGTTGCATTGAATTTAATGAAATTCACAGCTTCAGACGCAAAGTGTTTGGCAATGTTTTAGTCTGTGTTAAAAGGAGAAATAAGATGGCTTTGTTTTGAGAGGTTTCCTTTATACAGTCTTGTCGGACTTCGGAGACTGAGACTCTAAAGACTATTAGAGACACTTCCTGAGCCTCCATGCTGTTTCTAAGCACCTGCAGACTCTGAGGGTTGTACCAGTTCCTCCCCCTCCCTGCCACACACAAACTCTCTTTATCTCTAATGATTCAACTCAAGGCTTCCATTCATCACCTCCTGTGTTTGGGCAGGTTTCTTTTAACTGGTGCTGGTGCTGCAACTCATGGGCAAGAGTATTAGAAATCAACTCTTGTGAATAGATAGACTAATTAAAACTTGTTATTCAGGTAAGGAGACAAAAGTTAGATACAAAAAAATACTACAGGTCAGATCTTTAGCTGATTATAAATCAGAATATCTTCACTGAAGCCACCATAGATCTACTGATTCCTACTCACAGTTCTTGGCTCATGTCACTAATAATATGTTGTCTTTCTTCAATGTCTGCTTTTATATAAATCTGCACTTCAACATCCATTTATGGCATTTGCTGTTACTTATGCCTTTACAACATTTCCTTTACATTGTTGCAAAAATATAAAAAATTATTTTTATTTTCTGAGTATGTCAAATAGAAAGAAGGGAAAAGCTAACACATATGGAGAAGACTGTACTCCTGGACAGCTCATGTAGTTTTCTCTTCACCCAATATCTTGGCTGTGTTGGCCTGGATCAGGATACTTGATAGAACTTGGCCAATGGGAGGAGAGAACAGCTGCAAAGCACCTACCAACCCATTAAGCAGATGAGCTGCTCAGTACGCTTAGCAGAGTAAATGATGTGAGGATACTGCATCTTAGTCTGTTCCAACCTTGTTCACCCATTCCATAAAATTACAACTATTAGTTTGCAACTTACACAGACTTTGTGATTTGTTCTTGGTAATGGGCTGAACCTAACTCCCTTTACACTAACATTCCTGAACCGTGAATTGCTTGTCCCAAAAGGCACTCAGTGTTGCTTGCAATTAACACAAATGATTGCTCAAAGCCAGCACCTGATATGGCATGTAGCCAGCTGGAAACATAATTGGCTCTTTAGATGGGCAAACATCACTTCAGAGTGGAGTTTCTGTTGAAGGAATTATTAGTTCAAAGTAAGCCAGGTATCTGAATACCTGGTCTATACATTAAACCCTCAGCTAGTATTAGACACAGCTGAATTATGTTGCAGACTCAAAGCCTCCCTTTCTCTCTGTCTCCACAACTTCCCCTTCTCTTTGTTCATGTAATCGTGTAAATTCCAGTCTGAATGCTTGTAAGGGTAAGTAATTGCTTTTGTTCTTTGGGTTATTTAATTACAAATCTCAGTAGATGACAGGTCCTCTGCACTAAAGGAAGACATCACATTTGCACAGTTACAGAATCCCAGCACAAATGTGTGTGGCAAATCAGTGACTGCAGATTTATTCATGCCCTCTGGGACCTGCACTGCCTTTTCAGCTTAGCATGCAATATGATTTAAATTACAGCTTGTGCAGAGCTGTGCCTTGGGATTACACTCCATGTTTCCAACTGTTTATAGTTCAGTGAGCTTTAACCTCTGTGATTCTGAAAATTAAATAATGTCACGGCTGATATCAAACTGATGGCTGGTACTAGATTGTTAAGTACTGTCTTCTATTAAAGGCCTGTTTTTACAACAAAGTGGAAACATCAATGTAAATAAAAATGATAACACATTCAGGTAATTCATGAGCATAATTCAGGAGTCACACTAGCAAAGAATGGCAAAGCCAATATTAAGGTCCATTCTCAAGGATATATTCCTACTTATTCTGTATTTAACAGTTATGGCTATTGACTTTATTAGAGTAGGACTGGACCTAAAACAGTACTTTGTGATTAGGCAGACACAGAGCATGCAAGATCAAGAAATGTAGCTAGGTTATCTGTTGTAATTAAATTCACATTTGTAAATTAATTGCAGACTTTATAGTTTCATTATTTATGAAATACTATGATATATCAAATCTTATATCTTGAAGACTTGTTTGTGCTGTACCTGTAAGACATCCTTATATTTATATAACTTTTCAATAGAAGAACAAAACCACCTAATTAAAAAAGTGTATATTCAAATTTCACATGTAATTTCTCAGCAGATGTTTTCATCTTTTTTTTTTTTTTCCCAACATTTTAATTGATAAAAAATATTTTAGTGATTTTATTATTATTATTTTAGTTCTGCAAACCCGATGTGTCTGGGATAGTCTTCCAGCCACTTCAATGGGTTCTTCCCCAGGTTCCACTAGGGCAACACCTGTAAAACAAAAGGGTAAAAGAGATGTCACCATGAGCATAATCTAGCCCTTAGAGCCTTATTCATGACAGTGGTGTAAGGAAGAGAGAACAGGAAGGGAGAAGGACAAAAGGGAGAGACAAATGGAAACCTGTTTTTCATTTGTAAAGGTAACATGTTTGACTAAATAACAAATAAAATAAACAACGTAGCCCCAAGTACCTTACTTACAGAATCACAGTTCTCAGATATGATGAACAGATCACCAATAATAATAATAATAATAATAAAAGAAATAAGAAAAAGAAAAAGGCTTGACAAATGGATCCTCATTTGATGCCTTTAGTTTTTGTGTTTTTTTTTTTTTTTTTTTTTTTTTTAACAATTTAAAACCGGGAGTTTTCAATGCTAAAAAGTAAAAAAAAAAAAAAAAAAAAAAAGAGAAAAGAAAAGAAAAAATGTTTATGGTAATGTTTAAAAACCATCAAGGTACCCACGTATTCACATGTATTCAATAACTAAAACTTAGAAGCAATGAATGCCTCATACAATGTGATAATGAACTGATAAAAGACTACACTACTGAAATATGGTAACAATGGTTTTAAGAATCTGAAAAATTCACTGGAAATTTCAGTATCCCCTAAAGCTTGCTGAGAGTAAGCCACCAAAACTGAACTGCAAGCTAATATAGCTTTGTGAGCTGTTTTTTTTTTTTTTTTTTTCTTTCTTTTTTTTTTTTTTTTTTTTTTCTCAATTGTATGATCCATATCATTGGTGGCTATGGACAGAATGTTTCACATGTTAAGAAGATGAGATGTTCTGTAGTGTTCTCAAAGAAAATTACCCATTTTTAAAGTAAATGTTAAATTCCAAATATTTGGGACCAACAATTCCTGTATGGCATCCAACGGAATTTGATGTTCCTGGTCTCTTTAGGGTTTCCACAAGCATACTAAGTAAATGAAGGAAAAAATATTTCCCTTTCTGATTTACCTTTTAAAGAGATATGCTGTCCTGTATGTGTAAAGTTTTCTGTTCAGATAAGTGCATCACATTTTGTAGGAAGATTTTATTAGATGAGTTGGTATAAGAAGAAACTGGACAACCTTTCAGGGACCAAGCTCTTTTTCAGGTTAGTATTCATGAAAACAGAAGAAAAGTTATTTTAAGACTGGATTATGTACTTTGTCCATTCATTCCACACTTATGAAATATTCACAAATCTCCAGTGCTAATACATTAACTGTGAATATTGCAATATATCTGACGATTGGTGTTTATTCATCCTTTTACTGCTATTTGAGAAAATACAAGTTCTCTGATAAATAGTATATGAAAGTTTCTGGATTAAACTAGGCCCTCTGATGACATAAAACATTTCTGCAGAGGAAAGTGCTCTTGCATAGAAGAATTGTAAGTACAATTCAGACTTCTCAAACCCTGAAACTCTCAACAAAGTAGGTAGGAAATGCTGGGCATTAGATTTATTGGGATTTTTGCTGGAGCTAACACAAGTTGACCAAAAAGCCAAAATTAATATTTAAATAAATAAATAAATAAAAACTTTATAAGATTGTAAACTGTCAGTTCCTTGCAAGCAGGAAGGAGATGTATGTAGATGTGGTGGTTTTACTGTGGTAGACGGCCGAGCTCCACCACAACCACTCTCTCACTTCCCCTCCTCAAAGAGGAATGGGGAGAAAATACTATAAAAGGGGCTCAAGGCTTAAGATAAGGGCAGGGAGATTGCACAGTAATTATTGTGACGGGCAAAACAGACTCAGCATAGGGAGATAGTAAGATTTATTGCTAATTATTAACAAGCTAGAGAAATGAGAAACAAAGGAAAAATAAAAATAAAAAAGCACCTTCCCTCCCATCCACCCTCCTCCACCTCCTCCCCCGGAGCGGCGCAGGGGAATGGGGGTTATGGTCAGTCTATAGCGCTTCTTCTCTGCCGCTCCTTCTTAATCACTCTTGTCCCCTGTGCTGTGGGGTCCCTCCCACGGGATGCAGTCCTTGCTGAATTGATCTGGCATGGGCTACCCACAGGCAGCAGCTCTTCGAGAACTGCTCCAGATATGGGTCCGTACCACGGGGCCCATCCCCCAGGAGCAAGCTGCTCCAACCTGGATCCCCCACGGGCAACAACTCCTGCCAGGTCACCTGCTCCTGCGTGGGCTCCTCTCCACGGACTACAGGTCCAGCCTGGAATCTGCTCTGGTAGGGGTCTTCCACAGGCCGCAGTCTCCGTCAGTGCAGATCCACCTGCTCCACCGTGGTCTCCTCCACAGGCTGCAGCATGGAACCCTGCTCCACTGTGGTACTCCATGGGCTGCAGGGGGACAGCCTGCTTCACCATGGTCCTCACCACAGGCCACAGGGGATTTCTGCTCCGGCGCCTGGAGCACCTCTCACTCTCCCACCTGTTGGGTGGCACAGCTTTTTCCCCCGTTTTAAATATGCTCTCACAGAGGCACAAAACAATATCACTTATTAGCTCAGCTTTGGTCAGCAGTGGGGCCCTTACTACACGGGGCAACTTTGAGATCCTTCTCACAGAAGCCACCCTTATTGGCCCCCTGCTACCAAACCTTGCCACGTAAACCCACTACAGTAGAATAAAGACATGAGAAAAAGATCTTAAATTTTGTGGTGTATACAATAGAAAATACTAAGTTTTTAAAGAATGGGAATTTGAACAGCAGACAGTTATAGAGTTTCGCAGCAGTCAACTAAATGTCTCTTTTATTCATTTTATGCTCTGACATAAGATGTACAGAAAGTACAAAGAAACAAATAATGTCATCATTTTATCAATGCATAATGAAGGAAACAAAATGAACTGCCTTCTGTAAAAATCGTGAATCTTGATTTCTAATGTACTTTCTGTGACTTTTACAATAAGACAGAATAAATGTACAGAAACATCTGATAGACAAGCTCCAAAACTAGCATGGAACTATGCAAGCAAGTTTTAAAACCAATGATTTATAGTATTCAATACAAACATGTAGATGTACATAAAGAAAGCCATGCGTGCACCTTAGAAAAAATTAGATGTACTAAATATGACTGAAAAAAAATGTAGGTCTATAGCCTGCCTTATTCAGAATTACCAGAATGCTTTAAGTGATTTCTTGATATTGAACTGGCAGTGAATTTTGGCCAGTGATTTCTTGATATTGCAGTGACAGGCCCAGTAAGTAAAACTGCCACTATTGGATCTGATAATTCCCAAACCAGATACACATACACAAACAGTTATTCCTTGTATTTTATATTTCCTGATCTCTAGGATGGTATATTACACTGTGAATGCTGTCAATCACAGAGCACAGCTCTCTTCAGTCACCCATCTCTCCAGTCTCTGTTTCCTTCTGTTTTTTCTGAAGGAGCTTCCATGAAAGACAGAAAAAGCTCCATGAGAGGGAAAGGTACAAAACGTTCATATGAGATATTTTACATGAATTAGCAAGTCATAAGCTTTTTTCCCCAACACTGGACAAATGCTTGAGTACCTCGAGGTCCTTCTTGTAGCGAGGGGACCAAAACTGAACACAGTACTCGAGGTGCGGCCTCACCAGAGCCTAGTACAGGGGGACAATCACTTCCCTGAACCTGCTGGCCACGCTGTTTCTTATACAAGCCAGGGTGCTGTTGGCCTTCTTGGCCACCTGAGCACACTGCTGGCTCATATTCAGCCGACTATCAACCAAAACTCCCAGATCCTTCTCTGCCAGGCAGCTTTACAACCCCTCATCTCACAAACTGTAACATTGCTTGGGGTTGTTGTGCCCCAGGTGCCAAGTACCCGGCACCTGGCCTTGTTGAACTTCATACAGTTGACCTCGGCCCATCAGTCCAGCCTATCCAGATCCTCTTGCAGAGCCTTCCTACCCTCGAGCAGATCAATACACGCACCTAACTTGGTGTCATCTGCAAACTTACTGAGGGTGCACTTGATCCCTTCATCCAGATCATCGATGAAGATGTTAAAGAGGACTGGTCCCAGTACCGAGCCTTGGGGGACGCCACTAGTGACCAGCGTCCAACTGGATTTGGCTCCATTCACCACAATTCTCTGGGCCCGGCTATCCATCTAGTTTCTAACCCAATGAAGCGTATGCCAGTCCAAGCCATGAGCAGCCAGTTTCCTGAGGAGAATGCTGTGGGGAATGGTGTCAAATGCCTTACTGAATTCAAGGTAGACCACATTCACAGCCTTTCCCTCATCCACCAAGCCTGTCACTTTGTCATAGCAGGACTTGCCTTTCATAAACCCATGCTGACTAGGCCTGATCGCCTGCTTGCCCTACAACTGCCGCATGATGATACCCAAGATAAACTGCTCCATGAGCTTCCCTGGCACTGATGTTAAACTAACAGGCCTATAGTTCCCCCCGGTCTACCCTCCAGCCTTTCTTGTAGATGGGCGTCATTTTTGCTAGCCACCAGTCAAGTGGGACCTCCCCCGATAGCCAGGACTGTTGATAAATGATGGAAAGCGGCTTGGCCAGCTCCTCTGCCAGTTCTCTCAGTACCCTTGGGTGGATCCCATCCAGCTCCATTGACTTGCGTACATCCAAATGCTGTAGCAGGTCGCCAGCCATTTCCTCAGGGTACTGGGCGTCCAGAGAACAACTGGTTTTGCCACTAAAGACTGAGGCAAAGAAGGCGTTAAGCACCTCAGCTTTTTCCTCATCTCTGATTACTAAGTTTCTCCCTGCATCCAGTAAAGGATGGAGATTCTCCTTAGTCCTCCTTTTTGTACTGATATATTTATAAAAACATTTTTTGTTGTCTTTAACAGCAGTGGCCAGATTGAGCTCCAGATGAGCTTTGGCCTTTCTAATTTTGTCCCTACACCACCTCACAACATCCTTATAGTCCTCCTGAGTGGCCCGCCCTCTTTTCCAGAGATTATAGACCTAATCTCGCCCTCCTAAACTCAAGCCACAACTCTCTGTTCAGCCAGGCCAGTCTTCTTCTGCGCCGGCCCGTCTTTGGGCACGTGGGGACAGACCACTCCTGAGCCATTAAGATTTCTTTCTTGAAGAGTGCCCAGGCTTCCTGGACTCCTCTGCCCTTCAGAACTACCTCCCAAGGGACTCTGCCAACCAGTGTCCTGAACAGTTCAAAGTCAGCCCTCCGGAAGTCCAAGACAGTGGTCTTAGTGGTCCCCTTCCTTACTTCGCTAAGAACTCTACCATTTCACAGAGAGAACTCTGTCATTTCGTGATCACTCTGCCCAAGACAGCCCCCAACCAGCACATCTCCCACCAGTCCTTCTCTGTTAGTGAACAGAAGGTCTAGCCGGGCACCTCCCCTGTTAGGCTCACTAACCAGCTGCATCAGGAAGCTATCTTCCATGCTCTCCAGAAACCTCCTAGACTGCTTTCTCTGGGTTGTGTTATGTTTCCAGGATATGTCTGGGAAGTTGAAGTCCCCCACAAGAACAAACGCTGAAGATTTTGCAACTTCAGCCAGCTGCCTGTAGAACTCCTCATCCATCTCCTCATCGTGGTTTGGGGGTCTATAACAGACCTTGTTGGCCTTCCCGCTGATCCTATCCCACAGGGACTCAACCTTATCATTCCCAGCCTCAAGTTCCACAACATCAAAACGCTCTCTAATATAGAAAGCCACACCACCACCCCTTCTGTGCTGCCTGTCCCTTCTGAAGAGCCTATAGCTAGACATTGCAGCACTCCAGTCATGAGAGTGGTCCCACCACGTTTTCTTGATGGTAACCAAGTCATAGCCTGCCTGCTGCACGATGGCTTCCAGCTCCTCTTGTTTGTTACCCATGCTGCGTGCATTAGTGTAGATGCACTTCAGTTGGGACATTGCCTTCTCCCCCAGCCTTGACATTGTTCCCCTTGGTACATCTCCAACTAGCTTTATTTCAGCCCTGTCCCCCTACTTACCTAGTTTAAATTAGTAAATTATTTAAGTTGGTACTAATGTTGTTAATTCCTTATAATGACTGACACTAAATTAAGTTGGAATCACTTATTTTGCTCACATGAGTACTGAAAGAAGTTGTCATAACTGATGTTATCACGTTGAATACCTAAGTTTGTGCTGAGGGGTTTTGTTTCCACTTGCAGACACTTTACTGCATTTTATGTTGCTGTGCTGCACTGACAGATCACTTAAAAACAGTCATGCACCGAGTCCTTCTTTTAATCTTTGCTGCCATCCCTCATTAATCTTATGTTAATGGATTTTGTGTCAAGTTACTTTATATACTAATTGTAAAGGTTAATTATAACAACAAAACCTTTTTCATACTTTGACAAAATGACCTTAGTTTTGTGGCCTAATCTAAAGGATTTAACAAAGAAATCAAATTGCAGGAGATTGGAAAAGGTAGGAAGTGGCTACATGAGCATGCTCTGCTGGATCGTTGCTTGGGAACTGGCTCAGGCTGAGGATCATTTCCCGATGACTGATCATCCCTCACTGAAAAAGGAGTTGATGGCAGAGTCCTGTACAGTTTTTGACATGATGTCTGAGAGGAGATTGCTTTTACAGCTACATGACCCCATCCACATACTTCAGATTGAACCTGGCAGTAGAAAATTTGGTTGTTTTTGTCCTATTTTAAAAATAGATTATTTCTGACACAAAGACCATATTTGTTCACAATGGGGACAGGAAAAAAAAAAAAAAAAAGTAATATATGTGTGGATGTATGGTCCTGAAGGAGACAAGGTTGAGCACTGCATGGAGCTGACAGAGATATTTTAAGAGTTTAAGTCTCAGGAGACATATGGAGGCTGAAGACATACTTGTCAAGCAACTGTTGTTCAGGTTGGGGTTTCAAGCCTTTGCCAATTGTGCTGCTGATGGCTGTCCCATTTTCCCCTCAATTAAATGTGTTCACCTTGCTAATCCCCAGCTATTCCTCATATCACGCCAGGGACTTGTCTCCTGCAGTATGCTGTGCCAGTATGCTGTGTTGGGCTAATGGTGCTGCTGAAGCATGCTCTTTCTGCCTTTGGGACACTTTCTTGTAACCTCTAATTTCCAAGTTATGAAGGTTATTTCATCAAGACTTAATCACACATCTCCCAGTATAGAGGAAGACCTGGGAAAATCACGTGAGTGGAGAGGAGCAGGTTCAAGTTTTGGGTCATTTAAGATAAACTGCCTGGGCATCTCCAGGGAGTTGTGCTCCATCTGCAGAGCTCCTCCGCAGAGTTTACAAGAGACAAACCCATAGCATGGCTCTGATTGCCAAAACTGTGTGGGAATCAGAGGCACCTTCTGCCTTCATTGTTTCCATGCTCCACTTTCTACTGTAATACAGCACTTTTTAACACAAAGACTGCAATCTTTAGTTTTTGTCACTAAGCCAGAGCTCTGAAGATGGAGGTAATACAGTTAAGGCACAAGCTTTCCACTGTTTTAATTTCCAAGCATCAACATCAAGAAACTTGAGATAAATGATCGACAGGAAAGAAACAGGCTCTTGGAACTCAGCTCTTTCTGCAGAGAGGTTAGGAAATACAGGAAGGAGAGATTAAAGTATTCCTACATGGAGATAAAATTATGCTGGCCTTCATTTCTGATCTGTGAAGGACAGTCGTTTTCTCAGTTGTCCAATTATTTTCTTTAAGGGACAACTACATCAGTTTAAAATAAACCATGTTGATAGATATACAACACCTCAAAACATAGCAATGGAAAAGAGGTGTTAATTTTGGTTGCTGTTCTGTAAAGAGATAATAATCACCTCTTAAATTAAATAGGGTGGGTAGATAATAAACATAGTTTTGTGAGAAATCTAATTTATGTTGAGAATTAACCTATAATTTTACTGAACTTTTGCATTCACTTTTCTTCACCATATAATTAGTAATTCCAGGGAATAAAAACTATTGTTGTCTTTTTAGAATAAAGGTTTCAGAAACTGATAATTTCATCAGAGATCAACATTTTCTTCTTTCTCCTTCCTGTGTAACTAATGTTCCTCACAAGAAATATCCATACTGAATTATGTCTCTGTAGCAGAAGGAGTATCAGGGTAGTGGCAGTGCCTGGAGATATAAGCCTTGGCTAGTACTCAGGGGCTCGTTTACACAACTTAGAGGTGCTAAGTACCGTAAATTAAAGTTATGTTCTCCTTGAAGTCACTTGACACCGTAGCGGCTGTGACATTCGCAGCCAAAGCACAGAGAAGCGTCAAGGACTAGATTCCCGGTGCCGTGTATGAAAGAATATCGCTAAAATGTGGAGGGATTTGCATGAGTAAAAGCGTAGTGCATATTTTTATTTGTTATTCTGAAGAGTTCATGCATTGAAAAGATGGAAGAATTATATGTTAATATTATTTTTAATAACTTTTATCCATAACAATATGTAATCTTTTTCTATCAGAATAAAATTCACACGGATTTCCACTGAAACAGAACATTCAAACTGTGCAAAGGAGATTTCTCTTTCAATTCTGCAAAGGGTTATGAATCAACAGTAATAATAATAATAATAATAAATACTATTCGTGCAATTAAAATTTCAAGAAACCTTAGCTAAACTTTTCTTTTGATAGCCCTTTTGATAATCTGTGTCGCCAAAATTAGTTCCACTAGTCTCTCTATCTATATATATATATTAAAAAAAAAAAAAAAAAAAAAAAAGATTTCTAAGAAGGAGGATGTCAGAAACTATCATAGCTAACAGTATTAGAAAACAATGGTTACTCAGAATCAGTCGGGCTTGACTCAAAGACAAAAGTACCACTTGGTAAATGTTGGAAAACTTTAAAACTCTTTCTGTTGAGAATTTCCATTGCAACATGGAATTCTTACATTGTGATAGCTGCTAACATCTCAGCCATGGATGGTCTGCATGCCAGTCTGATGCCTGTAGTGCTGTTGAAGAGTTTCATTCTAAGCAGTGACTCTGAGACCTCTGTTGTGTTTGCCCAAGTCATTTCTTGCAAAAGATACCTGAAAGTGGAAGAATTAAAACAAGAAGACTTTAGAATAAGACTATTGAAAGCTTCGGTGTTTTGAAAACTACAATTGAGTGACTAAAACTGCAAAACAACTTAGTTTTCTCATCAACATATATTAAAAGCTTTGTCCTCTGGTGACCTTACCAAGTGGCTCTTCTAAGCACATTTATGACTGATGCTATAAGTCCTCCTCTATGTGAGTAGTGGAGCTTGCTGTGATTTCAAGATCAGATTTTCTGAGGACAGTACTTGCTTCTCTAACTTTCCTGGGTCTCAGAGGAAAGGCACTGTATGTATTTATGAAGTACCGTAGCTGTCTTTGTCTGCTTTTGCTAAATTTTTAATTTCAAATTCCCTAGTTCTGTTCTTCTCCTCAGGGCCTTAGTCACTCTCCAGTAATTTTCATTACATTATAGCAATTTCAGTTTTACTGAGCGTAAAATTTCCCTTGTTTCTTGCTATGAATTGGTAAATTAGTCATTTTGACCACAACTATACAATAATAGGGCCATCCAGTTCAAACTCTTTACAAAACATTTCCTGAGAGGATTGCCCTTTTGCTCCTGTCGAATGATCAAGAGATGACCCTAGCTTCTGTCCATCAGCTAGCTCAATCTTGACAGCTAAAAGTAATTTCAGTGCCTCAGGTTTATATATCTTAATTAAAATGTTAATACAAGTCTGATAGAAATCCTTTTTTTGTTTTGTTTTGTTTTTTAATTTTTTCTTGCTATTGTTGAGTGTGTGTGTGCTTGCATGGTTCTTGCTGCTAAAGAGTAACATTTGTAAAAGAATAAATGCAGATCGATTTTTCTTGGCTTTTTCTGAAGTCAAAGTGCTGAGACAAGCAAAACATGTTTCCATTACTTAACTAAGCAAACAATGGCATATAAATCATAGAGGCAGCTGGACCAAGGTGTCGTTTTCATAAAGAGCCAGATTTCTCATGAAGGACGGTTTAATGGGCTGCTGCCAATGAAATGTCTGCAGAACTGGTAATTGCAGAAGGGCACAGAAAAAGTGGCGCTAGAAAGGTGTCATGTGGGAGCTGAGAAATAGACCCACAGTCAGGACAGTTGGAAAAAGGAGACTGAAAAAGGTGTGTGCTTTAATAATTTGTTTCTTGATGCTAATTGCTTTAAATCAAAATCTAAGTTTTTATTTTTAGCTTGTTCACATTGGCTGCAAGATCAGAGAACTGTTTTTAGCTATAATTTTATTTTGCTCATGTTTATACTGTGGCTTTGTTTCTCCTTTGATCATGCTTAAACATGTTTCAGACATGTTTGTTTGATGTATGCTATTTTTTAAAGGACTCTTCCACATTGTGTGGTTATGTGTTGTTTTAAAGCAATGAATCATTGCAAATTATTTGCTGTCAAATTATTTCTTAAATCCAGTTTCAGAAAATATGCTTTCTGGATGCCTAGCCAATAGAAGAATCATTTTAAGCTAGAACATGTTGAATTACTGCAGTGTTTTTTCTGAGTGCTTCAATGATTGAAGACTGTTCTGGGGTCTCAGAATACCCTATAATTCACATACAGAAATTGAAGTCGTCTTATCGATCCACAACGCCTGCAGTGCACCGACATTTACAATTGTCACCAGTGGTTTTGGATCAAAGTTCCACTTTGCATTCAATAAAACTTGCTTGAAGTTCATTCCAGCACTTCTTGTGTGGCTGTGTTAAGTATATGAAATAGGTCAGCTCTGACTGAATTATTTCAAACTTCCCATGGGGAGCCTCGATACTGAACCTGTTTAATTTTGCAGGGTAAGGCCAAGCAGTCTTAATACTTGAACATACACTTTCATGGATAACATTCTTTCTTCTGCTGCATGGGTGAGCAATTAAGAGAGTCAAGGATAAGGCCCTCATCTGTGGACAATATCTCCCTTCCCTTCCTCAAAGAGCAATACAAACATGCTACGCAGTCCATGGAGAGTGCTATGTTGCGTGACTGCTGGCCATCTGGCTGATTGATTCATCATGGCCCTAAACAGTTGTAGGCACAATCTGAAAATCCAGAGTGTGCATCAAGCTTCAGATCAAATAGCACCTCAGTTAATGAAACAATAAAGAACACACTACAGATCACTAGTTTACACCACCCCACACTTCTTAGCTGTATAGCCTACTGATTTATCTAACACATTTTTCTTCTTCTCTCCAAACATGCACAAACATGATATGAAATTGCTTGTATGATCATTATATTCTTTCTGAACAGAAATTAATTGTGTCTATATGCAACAGAATACATATAGCCTTTTTTTCCCTACATTTGTTTCATTACATAGACACACAAAATGTTATATGGAAGAGGGGAAAAAAAAAAAAAAAAAGTATAACATGAAGAACCACTCTTTTATTGACTGAAACATCAGTTTAACCAGGTGGCAAAACAAACTGAGGTTTGCTCAGTAAGAAACACAAGTGGTATTCAGCAGAAGCTGTTCCATGATGTACAATAGATATGTTCTAATACAAGGCTGTATGAGCATTCTATTTTGGGGGATGTAGTTAGGATTACTAATCACTAATTGAAATTCTGAATTCTTCCCAGATGAACAGTGCTAAGAAATATGTAAAAAGCATATTCACGTGCTCTACCTATAGCCTTAGTTATATTTGATTTACTCATACCCCTCTCCTCTGCTACCACTCTGCTAGTTACCTGAAATACATATTTTTCTTATTTATCTTCAACTTTCATATTTATCTTCAACTATTTTGTGTAAATCTTTTATAAATTCTGCTCAACTAGGCTTTCTTACTGTTCTAGGTTCACTTGCAAAATTAAGGGACAGAAAGAAAAGAATAATAGTATGTTAACCTAGGGCAAGTTTATATAACCTTTACTATATCAGCAATATTATTGACTTGAATGGGTCTCCCCATGGGCTCATCACAAGCCAGTGTAAAGTTAGAATTTTGATGTCTGACAATATAGTGATTTATGTTAGAATTTGATATCTTGTGATTTACAAAACCCGTTGTGCTGGAGACAAATCATTCAGCCATTTGGGAATTTACTTAGATTTTGGTTGAATGTTTTTTTACCCCTTTCATTAAGACCTTAAGACTGTAAAAACAACCTTATGTGTTCAGGCAGGTTCTTCAGATCCAGTAGCCCAGACCAGTGTCTGGGTGTCTGTTTTCTCTGATGAATCCTTCCTCAGGTTGCCATGTAGATACTTTGGTGATAGATCATATAAAAATAACATATATTAACCTTTTTACAATATGATCTAGATATTATTTATCTAGGGCCTTGTGTCTATGTAACTTGAAGGCTAGCTTGCGTTCCTGTCTTAGAGATGGAGAGCTTAAGATGTTTATAGATTTCTAATGTTTTTAGCTGTCTGAAAATATTTATTTTAATAGAAAATAGGTAATAGACACAGTTTCACTGAGATCTTTTGTTCAACATGTTCCTAAAAAAAAAAAAAAAAAAAAAAAAAAAAAGGTTGAACAGCTATATGAGAAAGTTTTCATACAATACTACATTATTCAGCACAGTGAGACAAAGGAATACTGTGATGAATTACAAAAGGATCTTATGCAACTGGGTAGCTAAGCAATCAAATGACAAATTAAATTATTCTTGATGAACGATATAGTGAAACAACATGGGGAAAGCCATGAGGAAAATAGGCCTATCTTCACATATAAAATGTTGTGGACTGAGCATTACCAATAAAGAGTGAGATTCTGGGGTTAAGGCACATAAAGTTCTACTAAATTTTAGCTTTCTGCTTAGAAACTGTCAAATCTATATTAAATGTTAGGATTTAATAGAAAAGAACCGGTAATTCAACAAAGAGCATTGTATAAGAGCATCTAGTTCATCCACAACTTAAACACTGTAGGCATTTCAAATGTAGGAAAATGAAGTAAGAATCATCCTCAAACCACAAAATCAGAATTAGCTTTTGGTTTATTAGATTATATACTTAGTAACAAACTGCAAAAGGACAGTGTGAATGAATTCTGAAGAGATACCTGGATGAAAAATTTGTTAAAAGTTAAACGCATTAGACAAGCAGCCAGGCATGGCATCTGATACACTGAAAATAGTTGGAGGCAGGGAAATTATTCTGTGGAAGTATTATCTGGTCTTTGAAAGTGTTATTTGGACATACCATATTCTTACTTTGTCCCAGATAATTTCTTTTGGTTGATGCTGTAGTCTGTATATTGATCTAAGTAAACCTTGGTCTAAGCCAGTATGGCCATTCCTGTATAATATATAAAAACATAAGCATAAAAATATGACACAGTGTGTGTTCATGTAATAGACGCATTTAAGCACATACATGCAAAATATATAAATATATAAATATATCGAAAATGTTGCTTACAAACAGTTGTTCTTAACAAGGCAATGAGTTTCACAGGACAGTTAGTGCAAACTGACAAAAAAACTACAATTCATTATTTCCATGACTATATGGCTATAAGTATACACTGAAAAGATGTTAATACATGACACCAAAATAGCTTATAATTTCACATAGGAACAGGACTCTTTGAGTAGTTAAATATAGTTCACAGTTAATTATCCCGGCAGAATGTAAAATGACTATAAAACAGATTGGTAAATCTGTTGGATATGCCTTCTATTTCCAAATATAGTGAAAGATACCAGCTGAGGTACAAACTAAAATACAGTGATGAGACAGATTCACCATTGGTATGAATTTACATTTATGATTTTATAAACTTATATCCCAAATAAGTTCTTACTGCCATTTTTACTTCTTACTTCTTACTGCCATTTTTAATAACTAATAAGTATGTTTGCATCTTACACATTTTCATTTGTTGCTGTGTCTTCATCAGCAAATAACACCATCACTCTAATTTTCAAGAAAAAAAAGTTTTCTAAGAAAAAAAAATCTTAAAAAAATAACAAGAGAATATTTTAACAACATGAGTAGATACACTTGAAAACAAAGTAGATACTCTTGAAAACAAGGACAAAATGTTGGGTTTGAGGGGATCATAGTTTGAAATTGGACAAGGTTGAACAAAACTGTAGTTTTAACTCTTTTTTTTTTTAACAATAGGAAACATACTTTTCTTGCTATAAAATGCTTTCTTTATATATTCTTCTTTATTGCTTAAATTAGGAAAATTATGATTGTCTCAATATTTCTCATTTTATGAGAGACATACAGAAATATTATTTATCAAAAGTCAAAGCATCCAAACAAACAACAAAAATATCAATAATATTTACATTGAATTAGGAAGCCATCTCCATTCATGTATGAGATTCCATGAATGTTTAGTTGCTCCAGTGATAAGGTTAAGGTCAGTTCATTAAATACATTTCTATGCATTAGAGATAAAAGGAAAATAAATGTCACATTATAGGTAATGACGTACCTAATGTGGATATACTTCTTACTTGATGCAGAGATTGATTCTGGGGAAGCAATTTGCATTTATTTCATGTAAGGAAGGTAAGTGATTTTATTTGTGGTATAGTAACACATACATTGATATTGTCTTCTCAGATCCCAGATTTATTAGTGCTCACCTGATACCAGAAAGTGACAATCCAGAAGATGACAAAATCTATTTCTTCTTCCGTGAAAATGCAATTGATGGAGAACACACTGGAAAAGCCACTCATGCCAGAATAGGGCAGATCTGTAAGGTAAAATTATGTCTTATTTGTGTGAGATTGAATATACTAGCAGGACACTGGTACTTTTGGAAACTTCATTTTCATGCCTGTAAACTATTTAGCCCTGGCATTATAGTGAAGCAGACTGATAGTTATTGGATACACACAAAGGTTTAATATTTATTTTCTTTCCATTTGGGGAAGCTTAACTATGACGTTATGTTTAAAAAATCTTAGGCATCTTCTGATGTTTAGAATGTTTCTGCAGAAGGAACCTTTTACAGGAAATGTGATACTTCCAGGTAGGCCAAAAACATTTGAAGAATTTAATTTTAAAGGAATGTTAATACTTTTCCGTTTCTGCATTAGTGAAAATCCTTAAAACAGAGGCAAAGGAAGATTCAACAAAATAACTGTTTAACTTAGCTGTAGAAATGGGCAACAATCCAGAAGACTGTTAATGATTGCAGATTGAATCATCCATCCGCACTGATAAATGTCCAAATATTTTCTGACAGACTTTAAAAAAAAAATCTACAACTTAAATTATATTCATAAATGTTGTAACTTTGGCATGTAGGACGTTTATATTAAAACTCTATGTTAATCCATACACATAATTTTAGTTTATCCCTCAAATCCAGAAATGGCTGCTTGAAAACCAGTTACTTTGTAAGTATGAGTTCCTTGGTGTACCTCGACTCAGAAGTTATGCAGCAATGCAACTGATCCCACTGTGTTGGCATTTCCACTTACTTTGTTCCCACGCAATTAGTATATCCACTTCTTTGCTACACAGTTAAAAGTAATAAACCCTGTAGACTTTAGCAAGCCATGTCAACCTGGGAGCTCTGGGGTAAAATATTCAGCTTGTTTGTCTTTTTTTTCAGCTTTATATATATAATATATACAGGGAGTTTATTGTTATTATTATTCTCTAAATGCTGTGAACTATAAAATGATACTGTGAACTATGTAGTGATCCTGTGTAAAATAAAATTAATTCAGAATTGATGTCTTTGGCAACATAATTATGTTTTTATATGTAGAAGATGAATTCTTTTTTCTGTTTTCTATAAGTAACATCCTGTGATTATTTAACATATTTTCTCTGCACTCTGTTGATCCTTCAAAGACTGTTACTAGGTATTAATGCAAAATACTTTTATTATTAGAATGATTTTGGTGGACATAGGAGTCTTGTTAACAAATGGACGACTTTCCTCAAAGCACGTCTGATTTGTTCTGTGCCAGGACCCAATGGCATTGACACACACTTTGATGAACTACGTAAGTGACAGAAGTGGCTTGGAATATAAAAGTATTTTCTGGCATTGTCCATACAGAATGTAACTTATTTTCCCTTTCTATCTCTTGTTATTGTTACAGAGGATGTGTTCCTAATGAACTCAAAAGACCCTAAAAATCCAGTAGTCTATGGAGTGTTTACAACTTCCAGGTACAGAATGTATCATCTTACTTGCATGGAAACTTGGGTGGTTGCTTGTTTTAAAGAGGCCTCTTTGTTAAAAATGTTTTTAAGAAACACAAAATTTTCTTAACCTTTGAACTGAGAAGTCAGTGGCAGAAAGAAGTAATTCATTAGGTTTCTTTTCTTACGGGCAATGTACATCATCACTCTGAAGCAAGTAATCACAAAGACTATCAGTTTCTTATGCTGTTCTTGCTGTTTAATTGCATTTTAATAGTGGAGATCAGAATCAGTATTGCTTCCCACACAGTCCTGGAAAAGTACCATAAGCATCAGTATTGCTTGTTTGGGGGAAGGGTAACATAGAAAATTCGCAGTATTAGAACTTTGCCTTTCAAGGAAGTATTAGTCAAAAACATTGTTGAAACATGTCAGTTTTAAAAATCTTTCAAAAGTTCTGTTATTGAATCACATGTAACTGTGACTTGAATGTTTTGTTTTCATGGTGTTTTCATCAGAAACAAAATTATACTTGTAGCTTTGGCCTGAGGAAGGTTTGCAATACTAGGCACACAGAGCATTGCCACATTTATCTGTAAAGGATGAAAGATTCCGTTTGTAGACAGACAGAATGTTGCTAGTGATGACCAGGCATAGAAAATAAAGAATTATAAGTGCTTGCTGTTGTCTCCTGTTAAGAAATCTCAAGGTAAGAAGCAACACTGAAGTTTGTATGTGTACTACCCAAAATGTTGTATGTAGGTCAACAAAATTACAAAAGAGACTGCTAAAAAGTAAATTAAAATAGAAAAATGCAAAGAGTAGGAAAGAACTGAACAATGTTCAACAAGCCCTGGTGAAGTTTACTCAGACCGGGGCTTTGGACTTGTGGGGACAATATGTTTTAAATAGTGGAATAGCAGCCATCTGCTTAGCACAATGTCTGAGAGATCGTATCAGTTATGCTGAACTTTCACAAGAGGTGAGTTAGGATTGTTCTGAGAGCATGTCAGAGTTTTGATAATCAACACATGTAATAAATTAGAAAGCAACAAGCTGCTATTCCCATAGCTCACCCACCTGATTAAACCAACTGATAATTTAAAGAAACTGATTTGATTTCTTCTCCCCTTATTTTCAGTAATATCTTCAAGGGGTCAGCAGTATGTATGTACAGCATGACAGATGTGAGGAGGGTATTTCTTGGTCCCTATGCACACCGAGATGGCCCAAACTATCAGTGGGTTCCCTACCAAGGGCGAGTTCCATACCCACGCCCAGGAACTGTAAGTACCCTAAGAAATCTAGTAATCTAAAAAGAGAAAACCATGGAAAATATTTTTGCAAATTACACGGTCCTTGAGCTGAGATCCAAAACAAAAACTGAAAAAGATGACACAGACTGAGTTTCAGAAGGAAAAATTAACAGTTCCTCCAGGTCCAAAATTTACTGATTTTCTTGTAAAATATGAAGTCATTATATCTGTGATCTAATTTCATTTGGACTTTCATTTTGGCATTCTTGTCAATTTCAACATAAGTTTGAGCAATGGCTGCAGAAATTTGCTGAAAGTCAAATGAGTAATAAATTACTCTGAATTATTGTCTCCTTGGAATTTGTATTTGTTCCAAATACTGGCAGAACCATTCTTGGTGAGAATGAACAGAAAACAGAGCATCTGCCTGACTGTTAAGAAACACTGAATTGTTTGCAACATTCAGTCTAGTACAGTAAGACATATTTCTGCAATGGATTTTAGAGTGACAATAACTCATTTCTTCTGTCATTTCTCTTTCATCTGTGCCTCTACCTGTTTCTGTTTCTAGTTTATGAATGACTAAATAATTGGTGTATATGAGACACCCATACCTACTGATATCATCACATTCTGAAAGTATTTAACTGCCTCAAAGTTGCCACTAGTCTAAGAAGATAAGGAATTTATGAGAAAAACATTTATTGTATACATCAGGATAACCCCTTAGTTGGTGGAAATCAGCTTGATCCATTTATATTCTGGAATATCATTGCTGAATGTAAAGTGTCCATATACATGCAAATATAAACAGAGACATAAATAATATATGTCTGTAATATTTCTTAAAATTGTTCTTAAATATAAGGCAGGGAAAAAAAAAAAAGAATAGTTTAGTTCCTTTTTCTTTTTTAAACCATCTGATTTTCCATTTTTATTTGGTATGTTTTTAAAATGTTATTTCCAATCTGATTTTTTAACTGATTTCCAGCAGGTAGTCTATATGCTTAGCCTAACAAAAGTGACCTCCTAAGTAAAATCCTTACAGCCATAAGCCATATTGCACAGCTAATTCTTTCCAGAGTTAAAAGACAGAACAAGAGAGGTTTTATTTCTTTCTTCATGTTAAACTTTTTTTTTTTTTTTTTTTTTTTCAATTACTGTGATTATAGTTGATATGTCATCATTTTATTTTTAGTAGTTTTTTTTTTACAGACTTGGAAAATGAGAATTGATTTTTTTTTTTACTTTTTTTTTTTTTTGTAAAAGTAGGTAAATATAGCTAAGTTATATATACTTTTTCTGACAGCGTTTTCAAAATAGATTGTACCCTTACAATTTCACTGTAATATACTAAGATATATATATATATATAAATATATATTATACTAAGATAATATACTGTAATATACTTAGTAATATACTAAGATTCACCAAGAGTGTGCAAAGACATTGGGATTTCCTCATAAACTACTTTCTTACATGAGGATGAATGTGTTCCCAAATTCTACATAACCCTTCAGTTGCATCATGTAGTGTAAGAAGCTGTGTCAGTGAAAATGAGGTTAAAAGAGGGTCTGAGACCATCAGTTTCTCCACTGCCAACGACTGAAATCCTTGTGTCTACCACTTTGAAAAAATAATTTTTATTCTTGTATTCACAAAAATCATTCTCTTGTATTAGTAGGATAAAACTGAATTAAAAAATGAGAAACATCTCTGACTGCAATGGAGATTTTATTTTTCTAAAATTATAAAATTGTATTTACTTTCAATGATGTGCTAAGAATAAAGAAGAATGATTTTTAAGTTCCTTTAGATGTCAGACTTACAGCTTCCTTTTCCCTAAAGGGAAAGAGAAAGAAAAAAACAAAACCTGAACATACAGTCATTCAGTTCCAGCTCTCACTGAAGAGTGCTGAATTATCTGAGGAATTTCATAGGTGAGGTGCCAATAACCTTCCCAAGCATCTGGTGACTTGCCCAGTCAGAGTAAAGAAAAGGAAAATTAAAGGTTCTTTTGAAAAGCTGGAAAATTTTGTAAACAATTCTACATCAGCTTTATATTTAACAAAGAAGTTGCCAGGATTTTTCCTTTAAACTCTACATAATTTTATTTATTTACTTACCCTATTATCATTATTTGGGAAAGAAGGAAGGATTTTTATATATACCGAATTTGAATCATGAATTCATACTGACTTTATATGAATTCAGATACAGAGCCTTAATTTTCTCTACTTTATGCTGCCAAGACTCTCCTTTCAGCTGTGACCAAGGGCCTTTTCTTTCCTACCAAAATGTAGTTTTTGTTTTAGTCTTGGATTCCCTGGTAGTCCAGTTAGGGTATAGACTAGTCAACTTTTATTGATTTATCAAAATCCTTAGCATAGCATATTGGAAATCAACAATTGGATGAAGATACTAAACACAAGAGTTCAGTTGACTCCAAGATCAAGCTAACCTCTGCAACATTTATGAGGATATTTTTTATTCATGTATAACTTTTGACATGTGAAAACTATTTCTTTGATACAGGTAGAATCAGGATACTGTTGGCTTTCTGGGCTGCAAGCACATATTCCAGCTCATATTGAGCTTCTCATCAACCAACACCCCTAGGTCTTTCTCCTTAGGGCCTTCCTCCTCCTTCTCTTCTCAATCCATTCTCTTCCCAGCCTGTATTTGTGTTTAGGATTGTGCCATCCCAGCTATAGGACCTTGCATTTGGCCTTCTTGCAATTCATGAATTTCATACAGGCCCACCTCTCAAGCCTGTCCAGGTCTCTCATGGATGGCATCCTTTCTCTCCAGCGTGGCGACCCCACCACACAGCTTAATTGCTTGATTGGAAAGCTTGCTGAGGGTGCACTCGATCCCACTGTCCATGTCACCTGACAGTGCCAGTCCCAATACTGCCTCTAAAGAACACCACTCATTACTGATCTCCACCTGGACACTGAGCCATTGACCACAGCTCTTTGGGTTAGACCATGCAGCCAGTTCCTTACCCACCAAGTGGTCCATCTATCCTCGTCTCTCCTTTTTTTCTTTTTTTTTTTTTTTTTTTTTTTCCCACTCTCTGCTCAGCTGCAATTAACAAAATATAGTTCTTGTGTGGTGATCACAGAATCATAGAATGGTTTGGGTTGGAAGGAATCATAAAGACCATCTAATTCCAACCCCCCTGACATGGGCAGGGACAATCCCCACTAGATCAGGTTGCCCCTAGCCTTAAACACTTCCAGGGATGGGGCATCCACAGCTTCTCTGGGCAACCTGTGCTAGTGCCTCACCACCCTCAGAGTAAAAAATGTCTTCCTTATATGTAATCTAAATCTACCCTCTTTTAGTTTAAAACCATTCCCCCTTGTCCTATCTCTACACACCCTGACAAAGAGTCCCTCTCCAGCTCCTCCTCTTGTAAGCCCCCTTTATGTACTGGAAGACTACTATAAGGTCTTTTTATTCTAGAATTTTATATAGAATAATTTATATTATCCAATTAATCATTATCTAATTAATCTCAGTAATTAGTATTGAACTGCAGTTAGAATATGAATCAAGATTCAAAACAAACTTAGAATTGAAGTGTGAAATTAAAAAAAAAAAAAAAAACAGGCAATGGTTTGGGCAATGATTATAAAAAGTGTATCTGATTTTATCTTAGTAGTATTGCAGCACAAGAGAGAAAGATTATATAATAATAAAAAGGCTTTAAAATGTTGACATAACAAAATGGATAAGTAACTTGTTTTCTGCTTAGTATGATCCATATGCATTAATTAAATATCCTCTCTCCCTTCCATCCCATGTAAAGGACAGAGTGTTAGAATTTGCTTACTAACAAATATGCCAAAAAGTGACAATTTACACTTCACATGTCCATTCTTGAAGCATCCTTTTGCTGAGTATAACAACTATTCTTCTTGACAGCATTGATTTTTTAATTTCATTTGTGATTAATTATTAATAATCTGGATCAAGGTGATAGCAAAGGCAATTGATTTATTCTACTGAGCATCCTGAAATGTCTGGATTCTTGTTTAATAAGATGTTGTCCTCTAGGTTTTTAATTTAGTTGGAAGATATTCTATATGTACATATAAAGGCAAATTATATAGGGCAGGAGTTTGTATTTCAGGTTCAAATGCTGCAAGTATAATCATTGTCAATTGTCTTTCAGAGTCATATATCTTAAACAGGTATTTGTGGAAAGAGTAGTAACGAGGTAAAATAAGTTGTCTTGGTATCTTTGGACTAATTATGGCTCATTTTCTTCATCCTTTCAAAGGTGTTAATACATTACTAAATGGTTTATTTAAAGTAAGTGTTCATAAAATACTTAGAAAATTTATAAAAGAAATAGGGACAAATGGTGGTGATCAGCCACAGTCCTTGAGTCTCCTCATGGGAAAATAAGGTAGGTGAAAGTAGAGGAATAGTTTTGTGGATACCAGAGCAATGGTTTTACCTCTCTTTCTTTTCTCAGCCTTTACATTTTTCTCACATTGGAGGAATAATGGCAAATCCCTCCTGCTTTTCACAGATTACAGAGACAAAACTGGCTGGCCCACTCATAGCTGTATAAGGTGGCAAAGGGATTCTTTATTTTAAAGAGGAATTTATTTTAAAATTACAGCTTTATTTAAGTTGGGATAAATTGTGTCTATTCCCTCCATTCATGTTAAAGGGACCCTACTGTGTAGCTCATTTACAGATGAATATACTGTATATGTCACATTTAATCAGATTAGTCAAACCCTTTGCTAACTGCACACATTAGAGTATCTGTAGAGATAATTTAATGTAAGAGGATCCATGTTATCAGGACTAAATGGATGACTCAAACTCATTAAAACAATCATGAATTTAAAGTCAGTAGAACAGGTTATTGTCCTGGCACTTCAGAGATTGATTCCTAGGAGAGGAACTGATTTCCAGGAGCACTGGAACAGGCTGCCCAGGGAGACTGTTGAGTCTCCTCTGGACACCCACCTAGGCTTCTCTGGATGACTACCTGGGCAACCTGCTCTAGGGAACCTGCTTTGGCAGAGAGGTTGGACCCAATGATCTCTTGAGGTCCCTTCCAACCCCTATAATTCTGTGATTCTGTGATTCTGTTATTTCCAGTCAACTTTAGCAGAGAATGCTTTGAAACTAAGATGGAGGCATAACTGATTAATTATCTGTAGTACAGATAAGGAAATACTGAAATTGATTTCTTTATACTGAACAATTTTATAAAATTCAGGATTTGTTCCTTCTGTCAATTAGACAATAATACTAATCATCAGTAAATGAGTGAAAATTCATTTGCACTTCATGGTAGAAAGGAAAATGATTTATGAAGTTCATTTACATTCTGTTAATTATATTGTTTTAAATCCAAAATGAAAAAAAAAAAAAAAAAAAAAGAAGAAAAAAAGAAAGACCTTTAGTGGCAGAATCAACTTTTGCTGTCTGTCATGAAACAATTAGATCTCTTGTCACACTTAATTACAAAACTGAAGAATTATAAACTGAAGAAGATGTGATGATTGTGATGAAATAGATTGGTAATATCTTTCCTCAGTACTCCTCAGTATTAAAATGATTTTTTTTTTTTTTTTTTTTCCTCAGTGTCCCAGTAAAACATTTGGAGGCTTTGATTCTACCAAGGATCTTCCTGATGAAGTTATAACATTTGCAAGAAGTCATCCAGCCATGTACAACCCAGTATTCCCCATCAACAATCGTCCAATCATGATCAAAACAGATGTAGATTACCAGTTCACACAGATAGTAGTAGATCGAGTAGATGCAGAAGATGGCCAATATGATGTGATGTTCATTGGCACAGGTGAGTGCCAGTCTTGAATCTACACTGTGTGCTCTTCCAGACATTACAAAGGCATAGATCAGATAAAATTTCATACTCTGAAAGATAGAACACTGAGTTATGTTCCAGTGATTACCCATGAAAATCTGGGGCAAGATTCAAAACCGTGTGTGGGGAGGCCTTTGTTGTATACATTTGCTGTTACAGGTTCAGGCCATGGCCTGCATAGCTTAATTCTTTAGGAGTTTTGCCAGCTGGAGTAAGATCAAACCACTCTTTTCAACTACTGTTATTAGGGAATTTTATTAGAAATATCTTACCTTATTAATTATAATTTAGTATTAAAATGGAGTTTTTGAGGTACCTATTTTGAAGCACATCATAAGAAATATTAACATGAATGAGGCAAGTTTCCAGGTGTGGGAAATTTAAAGTATTTAAAGTATTTCAAAGTATTTTAAAGCCTTTAAAGTATTTCAAGTATTGCTTTAAGATGTCCAGTTCTTTATCCAGTAGAGTACATTATTTTACCTAAGATTCAGATAACTGGCATGTAAGACATGTTTTAAGATTCAGATAGAAACATGGCATCTTTTCTGAAGTGCTGCAGAATGATGCAGATTGGGCATTGCATACAGAGTGGAAATACGCACTTGGGGAAAAGAATTTTCCCAGAAAAGTAATAACAAGAAATAACAATGACCAGAAATTAGCTGATATGCATTTCTGTTAGTTCAGTGACTTTAGAAGGCCTATGCTGATTAGCAGTTGGTGGATCTGATTCATCATCTTTGAAGATTTTGCATTAGTTTGCTGTTGTTTCAGTTATGTTCAATAAAAGCATTTTAAACTTTTGCTAATAATTAGCCATTGGTATCATGAATTCAAACCAAAACAATCCCCACATCAACTGCTTCTTTTCAGCTTTGGACTGAAAAAAATATCTGTCTGGCTCTCTGTTTTAGAACAGACCAATTTCTGAGTTGCCTACAGTTCTGGTACTCTAGACCTGGGGTCAGATTTCCAGAACAATAAATTTCAAAGTCTCTTTCATGTTGATGTCTGAAATACATTATGAGGAAAACTGAGAGCTGATGAAGCTTTGTGTACCAAATATACAGAATGTCTAGCAATTCAGAACATTTACTTCAGGAAGTGTAGCTTTGCAGAAAAAAAGTCCAGTGCTTTAAAGCTGTGAACTGAGTTATTAGATACCAGTGTTACAATATTTTCTTGCATAAAACACTGAAAAGTAGTTTCATATGATTTTACACAGCACATATATTTTCCATCATGCACTAAGTTGTTTAATGCAATCTACAGTTGGCAGTGTTTTGTGCCTTTCAACAAGTCTTCTATGACTTGATTCAGCCCACAAAAATATTAATGATAATACTCCCCTTGGCTGTGGCAGGAGGAAACAAGCCATTCAGCATCCAGGATAGGACGTAGAACAAACATAAGGAGCTGATTTATATCTACCTCTGGAGGTGGTAGCTATCTCACCAAGGTTTGGCATTCAGTCTAAAAAAGATGTCTTGATTTCTGCAAGTGAGAAAGATAAGTACTTCCAGAAAGAGGTTCTTTGTGCTTTCTTCAAGACTTTTATTAGAGTGAGACAAACAGTTATGTAGAAGTTCCTGTCTGTTTTCAGACAGTACAGGAAGACTTGCTTAAACCTGAGACACAATTTTTAGACAGTTATCATTATATATGGTGGTTTTTATCTAAATCAGTCAGGTGAGGTCTCCCTCTGATGAAGCCTCAATCTCTAGCTTTTACCTTTGATTTGGAAATTTAGACACTCAGTTCTCTAAACCACTAATTCAGGTGTGTGGTGAATGTTGTACATCCCATCCAACACTGATACTATTTGTGCCCCAAAACTGTAAGAAAAATATTGAAAGGTTATTGCTTGCACTTGCCAAAAGAGGTTTCAGCACCAAAAATACAGTTTTATGAGTGTTAATGTTTCTTGAAATACTACCGTTGTCAATACAAATTGCTCTTTTTCCAGAAGAAGGTTATTCCAGGAGGAGGTCTTATCCCTAATGAGATAAGAATAGGTGTTAAAACACCTGTGCTTGGAACTGGTGTTTAAAAGATATTCTACACTGCTCTGAGAAAACTGTCCTTGCTGAAGTTTTCAGACTGAGGCATCTTCCATGCAGGGGCAAAATAAGAAAGGAAGAACTAAGGTCCTGTCTGGCTTGTTGCCACAAAGCTGGACTGAGCTGCATTGAGCTGGCTGGTCAAAGTAAAAGAAACCAGAAACAGATACACAATCAGCACATATTACATCTTCCCGAAGCAAAGAGCAAACTGGGGAGTAGATTAGGGATCCTAGTCACAGTGCAATTTCCTACTTGATGACCTATGACAAAACCAAAATTAAGCTCTCTGGGACATGACTGGATTTTTCTGTTTAGGTCTGTCCCATCATTTTAGATAAATTTCTCTGTATTTTTTCCATTGCTGTTGCAGCAGTCTTCATTATTCCTTCATGCTGCTGAACTTCAGTATGTTGAGGATTTTTATTTTTTTTTTTTTGCTTTTATTTCCATTGAATAACTGATGATAATTGAATAGAACATAATTAATAGCCATCCAGTGTGGTCACATTTTCCTTTCCTGTGGGTGAAATCTTCAGTCAAACAGTTTCTTTCCCACTGTGATTGCACCAGTGTGTTTCACAGTGGAAAAAAAAGTCATATTGGAATGCTTGAAATTATCAGAAAAACAAAAACAAAACAAAACAAAACAAAAAAAAAAGGATTTAAGATATGCCCTTAATGTATATCCTGAAAGTCTGATGTTTGGGATCATTTGGCACAGTCAATGTACATCTGTCAATAAAGCAAATTAATAACAGTAATCTTATCTTACTCGGCAGAGCCTATTGATCCTAAAGGAGAAGCCTGTTTCCATTTGTGTGAAATTGTTTGAAACACTACTCTTTAAAACCTGATCTAGAACTGAGATAAGCTCCACTTTGGTACCTGTGGCCTGACCAGAGTCTCCATAGTGATTTACACAGTGATTATTTTTGACCTCAGAGGCTTTCTCTGGCATCAAGTGATAGTAATTGTTGCAAAATTCGATTAAAACACAGACTTCTTTTTGAAACATTTTGTTGGGAACTCATGTCTACTCAGGGCCCCACTCAGGTTCACAATGTCAATTGTGCCGTTTCTTCAAAAATTTCTGGAATATAGAATTTGATGGACTGTGACTGAGGACAGACATAGCCCAACACAGAATACAACCATGACAAATTACTGCACTGCACTGTTATATTTATTAGATCACAGTTCTCTCTTTTATCCATCCAATATATTTTCCTCAAAACCACAGTCATCAAATTATCAAGATAATTAAGGAAATGAACTCATCCATTATATTACAAATATAACTAATACTAAATTATCTGTTCTGCATTAATTTGTTGTAGATTTTTCTTCTTGTTTTAAAGTTCATATTACATTTGTTCTGTAGTGTTCTCACTGATTCTTGAATTAAATGTATTCATTTTGCCGTAGTAACCATAATGAAAACCACTTACAAAAACAACTTATCTAGTATTTTTCTAGCTTAATTTGTACATGTAGCTACCTAAATAAAGCTAAATATATATATATTAATTTAGAAAGAAATGTTTTATTTTCTTAAAAAAAAAATAATAAAAAAAAAAAACTATGAATTTGTGACTAATGAAAGAAAACAGTGATGCAGATATTTTGTAGGAAAAAAATCTTTTCTAAACTTCTAAAAATATAAAATTTCATTTAAAGAAGTTAAAATACCAAAATTTTCTCACTAGATCATTTGCTTTTAAGATGCTTAACTTATAACATTTTCACACTATGAAATGTTTCAGTTTTACCTGTATTTTTTAGTTTTGAAATGATGAGTTGTCATCTTTTCATTAGAAGTTTCAACATATATATATACTAAAATTGTTTTGACTTTGTGTTTTTATAGTTTAATGTTTTTTTAAGAATGCTGATATTTATAGTTCTGTTACTTTGAGAATATTATCTTTTAAAATGCCTTGTATTTTCATAAGCTATTAATAATATAGAATACAGAGCATGAAATGGTTAGGAGGGATGTAGTTGTTATTCCCATATTTACATTTGACTGGTTAAAAAGAAAAGTCACATCCAGAGTTATTGCCATTTCAGAGTGTGCAGTGATTAAATGACTTTTTTCCCCGTGATTTCTGGAAATTTCAAGTCTTGGCCTTGTGCACATTAAAGACACTTGCAACCCCCCTCCCTTCCCAAGAATGTAAATGGATATAGTGCTAAAATACTGGCACACACCTATTGCTAAAGCGGAAGATACAAGTTGATTGCTTTTTACCTCTCAGTGAAGTATCCAAAATACACAGAGTAATATAGACGCCTTAAGGGGCTTATATATCTTAGGTACTTTGTTTGACATGGGGAAGATCATATGTACTTAAGAGATCTAACAGCTTCATCTGTCTGGCAACGTTTGTCCAGATGTTTTTATATCCATACTGAGCCTTCTGACAGCATCTTCACTTCCATTTTAAGAATGACAAACATCATACTTCAAAATGGACAATAAAACATGGCTGAGTAAATTTACTGCATTTCCTTCCTCAATTAAGTGACTGAAACATCTGTCATTTTATACTGTCGTTTAAATAGTATTTCAGTCCTGCTCATTCTTTAATAGTTAAAGTAGTACTTCTCTTCTTGTTGCTTTTGTTGAATTTTGATATTAAAAAAATACCCTACTGAAATTCATTTTATTATTATTATTATTATTATTATTATTATTTAATAGCAGTTAGTATTTGAAAAAAAAAAAAAAGTGCAGTGATATGTGGCTTGACAATCTTTATATGTGAAATAATTACATACAAGAGCCTATGACTACTCTAACACAGAAGTAGGCTTCTTAAGCACCTGAAAACTTTTTTTTTTTTTTTTTTTTTTTTTCCTTTTCAAGATATTGGAACAGTTCTTAAAGTGGTTTCAATTCCTAAGGAGACTTGGCACGAATTAGAGGAAGTCTTGCTGGAAGAAATGACAGTCTTTCGGGTAAGTGCAGCTAAATTTCAAGTGTCAGGTTGTAGATTTCTCTGTGGACAGCTGCAAACTGAACTTCTTGCAATCTAGCCAAGGAATAGCCTGGCATACCCCTCTAATTAGCTTGTCATTTACAAACCCAGACACTAGTCAAAATAAACCTTGAAACTTTCAGTGCTAGCTGGAGGTTAACGATAAAAAAAAAAAAAAAAAAAAAAAAAAAGTTATTCTAGCCTCTTGTTTTGTGGTTTAAAATGTAAATGAGTATCTATGAATCTTAGAGACATTACATGCTGTACTTAGATAAGTATATGTGCAAGTTTGGCAATTATGCCTGTCTCTTTTGTCTCTTCTCCCACAGAGATACACAATTCAAGAATTGTGTAGATGTCTAAACTCTTAACACTATTTAGATTATCACATAACATAACTCTTATGAAAAACATTGAGCTGCACAGTTTTCTTATGCTTAATGATCTCAGAAACAAAGAAAGTGTTCATGTTTTCAAAGGTGACTTGAGAGCCTTGTTTTCAGTGTTTGACACATGACACCATGAACATTCCCTAATTGTTAACACTTTTCATGAAAATCAATCTCTTCTAGTTTTTCTGTCTGGGGCACCTAAAAAAATACATCATCCTTATAGGCACTCCCACTGGTAGAAGCCAAGTAAACCTTTCAAACTCTTTCCAGACAGATCCCAGGGCCGTCTCATATTTTGTACACAACAACAAATCACTTTTTGTCTGTGCTGTTTTATGGCACTATTTAACATGCCACAGACTTTTGAGGGGCTGTTACCTGTCCAGGAGCACCAAGTTCATGTGATGGCATGATGTGTGCAAGGTGGGCAAGCCCTTATCACATGGTGTCCCTGCAGATGTTCTGCGAAGGGCAGAACAGATACCACTGTTTTGAGCCCTGAAAAATGGATGTCTTTGTTTTTAAGATCCACTTTTTTTTTTTTTTTTTTTTTTTTTCTGAAGGCATTTTTTTTTTCTTTTTCCCCCTTTTTTTCTTGCCCCCCTTTTTCTTTTTGTTTTAACTGAAAATAAAATAGAAACTATGAGAAGAAAATGAAGCAAGTAATTTGTGGTTCCTAGCTTTCTGTCTTTCTTATACATGTAAAAGTCATTACATTAATGCAAGGTAATTTGGCAATTGTTGATAATGTACAAGTCTCTTCCCTAGATCAAGTAGAAAGTGCCAAGCTAAAGGAGGTCAGAGAAATATAAATGTCAAGGAAAGGAAATAAATTGAATGAAACTTTTGTTTCAAAAGTACTTTACAGAAGTGCTATGGAAAATGGCAAATTTACATTTAGTATTTTATTTGACATATGTATTTATTCATTACACAAAGAGATTTTGATGTTCTGATTTACTTGAAAGCTCATTTATCTCCTTTGGCATACATTTAAGACTTAAAGTGTGCATTAACATACTGCAGTGTAATAAGCAGAATTTGTGTGCATAGGATATGTATCTTTCAATATATTTTGAAATACATTTGCAATAGATTTTAAGTATACCTTAAGTGCATCAAAAAGAATGTATTTTGTTGCTTAAACAACAATGTCCTGAATGCAATGCTTTTCATTTATAATTCCACCAAGCTGAAAGACTTCCATATCTTTTACATTGATAACAAATGTCCCTTTTAACCCCATTTGTGCAATATTTCTCCGAACAGCTGAGCAAACAAACCAATGAGTTCAATTTCATTCAAATGTTACACTTAATTGATGCTTTCTAATATAAGGTATATTAACCCATTTGGAAATGCAGGTCCACATGCTTAACATCCACTGACTCATATCAAATTATAACAGGATAAGCAAGTTGAAAGCCACACAAGTGTGAAAGCTTAATAAGTACTTTATTATTTTACATAACCAAAAGCATGATGCATGAGATCATTAGTAAATTTTCAGATGGAATCAAGTGCATACAGAATTGACTTGCAGATTTTGTAAGAAATTGATGCAATTTTTACTCTCTGGAGAAAATCAGTTCAAGCAGCTGGGCCTAAAACATATAAATAATATACTTTTAATCAAATCTAAATATACTTTATTAAATATTTGCTACAGTATGTTATATAAGAAAGTAGATAGGGGTTTGATACAGATAAATGTAATTAAGAGTATAGATACAGCCAAGAGAGGAATAATTCTCCTAGTGACCCATTTGGTTGATTAAATAATGGATATTCCAGCACGGGAAACAAACAAACAAGCAAACAAATAAACAAAACTTCTTGTCTGTTTTCATTCTGAATTCTGTAATATGAAGATTTTTATTTTTTTTATGTGAATAGTGCAGCACAGTCAACAAGATTATGCTTGTGATTATGGTTTGTTCTTACAAGAAAAGATTTTTCAGAAATGTTTTTTTTTCACATTTATATGGTTAAAAAGTATTATTTATTTCAGTGTTATAATCTTTAATATGTAGTATCTACATTTTTTTAGACATTATTATTTTTATATTTTCTGGGAAGTTATTTAAATGCAGCTTATTAAAATATTAAAAGATGAATTTAATTTCAAAATGTGAAACTAGTAACAAACTAATCGCTTTGAAACTGTAACAATGATGCGAAACTATGTCTACAATCAACGTAGCATCAGAGAGATATGTACATGCATTCTAATTCACTCACAACTAGAAAATATTCCACTGCAAAAGACAGCAAGAAGGACCATTACTAAAGAATGTCTAGTTTAATTTCAGGTTTTCTAAGTTAGGCAAATAGTGTTCTACCAGAACTTCTGTATTTATAGAGCTCATTTTATATTTTAACTCTTTCCCCCCCCTAGGAGCCCACTGTTATTTCAGCAATGAAGATTTCCACAAAACAGGTACTATATGCACAAACTTTAAATCACTTTTAAATATTTATTGGCCTCTGTCTTTTAGAGACAGTAACTTGGCAGTTAGTAGGGACAAATTAATTACAGCAGCAGCACCCCATCCTTTTACATAAACATCAGTAGTTTCTCAGGAAAATGTGACATGCAAAGGTGAAAGGAAAATCCTAGTCTGTGGTACTTACTGGTAAGGTGGAAACTAAACACAAATTAATCAGATGGAGGATCTCAAGAAAAAATCCACATATTGAATTTCATGACAGAGAAACTGTTCTAAAGGAGTGCCCAAACTTGGTCCTTTGCATTAATGGAACCAGTTCTACTCTGTAGCATTGTTAGCAGATTCTACCAAAGCCAATGTTATAAATGGAAATTCAATTCATGTGACAGAGATCCCTGGCTCTAGTTAGGCATGGAAGTAATGTTAGAAGAAAGTATCACCAGAAGAGATTATTACCAGAACCACTTCTGATCCCACCAGAAAAGAGGTAGTGGAATATGAAGAAGCCCTAGGATGAACAAAGTGCAGAATGGTCTCTGTGAAGAGACACAAAATAAATGAAGACTTCCCAGTCTCTAAAATGGTGCAGCCTACAAACAGGTAGGGACTTGATGATAAGGATGATACAGCATGGTAAAATCATGAGTTGCATGGTGTTTCTTTCCCCCAGAGGCTAATCAGAGAGATATGTAAAATATGCAAAAGAAGATACCCTTTGGCCCGACACACTCTGTGGAAATGACCATGGCACTCAGTTTTGCAAACCCTTTGGTGGCTGCAAAAAGGAATTAGAACCCTGATGGGAGAATGTACCAAGGAGTAGTGAGGAAAAAAATGTTGTTTCTGCATCAGAAAGCCCTTAAGATACTGATCATTGCAGACTGTGGGAGTATACCAGGGCAACTTAGTCTACTTAAACTAGATATGCATTGCCTCAGTTCAAAATAAATAAGTATGTAAATAAATAAATGTTCTGTAAATACCAGTGACTTGTTCACACTCATTAATTTTTCCATGAATGTCATTCTCAGTAAAAAGGAGATTTGGTATTACTTGCAGGTTTAGGTGCAGTAAAAGATGTATGTGTTCTAAATAAGATTTAGGTAATTTATCTCTCTGTTCACTATTAAACAGAAGTTGAATTCACTGTATGTAGGAAAGTTGTCTGAAGCATTCGTGTATTTGACAGAAAACGTTTTGTTTGGGGCCACTTTTTTGACATAGTTTATCACCTAAAACAACAAAAATGGCAGGAAAAAAAAAGTGCTATTGAATACTGAGATATTTAAAAACAAACCTGTCAAGTTGTATATATGTTCATTTCATACCAAAATGTTCTGCTTTGAATTATTTTTATAAGTACATTCCCTTAAAGCAGCCAATCATATTTGATAATGAGACATATTTTAGTACAATCTCTTCTTCAAAGTGTCTTTAGTTATTCAGGAGAGATTATGATTTTCCCTGAGTCTTTTGAAAACTAATGTACACAACTAAAATTGTCTAAAGCTAAAAAAGAACATAAAACACAAGTTAATCAGGCACAGTTAAGCTCATGAAAAATCAACCAGCCTCAGGATAAAATGACAGAATTATGATACAGTATGACAAGCTTTTGGCAATGTGTCTCTGTATCAAGTATTTGGCAACATGTTTCCATTTTATATTTAGGTTTTCAAAATACTGTAGTTTTACAATTCAAACACTTTACTCCTTGTGTTCTGATAATCACAGTGTTTTTCATATAAACAGCGCTATAACTTCATGCATTGTAGAAAGCAGAAGCATGAAATGCAAACAGTAAAAATAACAGTTCTTATTGAATACTTTTAAGGACACCATTTTATTTTCTTCACTATTTTTTTTTTTTATCTTACTATAAAAACATGGCACATGGAGTTTCTTCTTATTTTTGAATTTTGTTACTAAGCTAGATGTTTGAAGCTATCTCTTTTGCTGTCACACCAATATGATATGTTACACTTGATCCTTCCAGCTAAAGAACAAAATCTACAAATTCCTCAGAATCAGAGTTTAGATAAAGATTTAAATGATATAAAACTTTAAGGCTTTCATGCTTCTCTATATAAATACAAATTTGGCTCTCGGGACAGAGTGACTTTTAGTAAGGAAATTCAGCCTTTACGTGCAGATTTAGACTGTCTTTAAACAGTCTTTCTCAGCTTTTTTGTCTTTAACTCACAGGAATTGTGTTTATATTTTCTAACTGAAGCTACATATTCCTTCTAAGAGCATCCTTAATGTAGCATTATTGCTCGAGTGACTTATGCATAGTTAACAGTAGACACCTACTTTAAGAAAAGAGAATCCTAGAGTCACCCTGCAGCCATCTAAATTCATAGCTCCGTGGGAGCCCGGCTTCCAGTGAGTCCCTGAGTCTGTCTGGTGGGACTCTATATTTCCTCTTGAATCAAAAATGTGGAAGCAGGCCAAAAAGTCAGGCTTGGCTTCCAATAGAAGGTGATTTTTTGTAGAGCAAACTCCCATCTTTTCCTCAGGGTCATGTTTATGATTCTCTGCTTCAAAAAGCCCTTAAGATGGAAAACAAAACAAAACAAAACAAAACAGACACACACACACACACAAATAAAAATAAAAATAAAAACTTTTTTTTTTTTTCTCCTCCATAACATATTCAATCGAAGACAAGGCAGAGACATTCAAAAAGACCTTAATGACTGCCTATATATCCTACTTCCTACAATGTACCTTCGATGTATTGAATATTAATCAGACATCACCAATTCTGTCCATAGAGAGCATATGGGAAGGAAGGACCTATCCAAAATATATCTGTCACTTAAACAATCTCCTGAACTCTTCTGGGTTAGAGAGTTACCTTTTAAGATGTAAAATGAAATTCAGTGTGATTTGAGTCTCTGCTCCTTAAACCTCATTTTTAAAATTCTGCCTAAGTTCTTCTTTTTGACATTCTTTTATTATTATTATTATTTCTTTTTTTTTTAATTGGAAATGCAAAATTCTCGGCTATCTCTTCCTCCAAATGCTAGGGAAAGATTGCTTTTTGGCAAGTACAATACGGCAGAGAAATCCTTATATTGCTTAAAATGTTAATCTCCCCAGCTTCACTGGAGTAATGATACCTCTGCAAGGATTTTTAGAAGATTGTTTGTTGTTGCTGTTGTTGTTTTTTAATTATTTCTCTCTATTTTGATCTGTTAATCAGATGATTTATTAAATTAAAAACCACTTGGGAGACAGTTTTTTCCCAAAAAGCAGTTTGTCTGTGTATGGCAAAGTCAGACCATTGATGCAAAACATTCTATTACTACTTTCTGAATTTCATACTGCCTGGATTTATATATTATCACTGTCCAGAATAATGATCACCAGCTGGAGTCTAAAACTATGATCAGAAGAGCAGCAAACAGGGCAGCAGCCTTCAGGCTGTGCAGCACCTAAAACACATGCTATAGTTCAGTGACTGAACTTTATGAACTTACTTACAAGGAGTAGAGACTTTAAGTAACCGTATTTTGGCCTCTTTCTTTTTTTCTTTCTCTCTCTCTTTTTTTTTTTTTTTTTTTCTTGTGTGTTTCTGGTAATTCTCTAATTCTAAAGACATTTATTAGAAATTAGAGAGGGCTCTTTGACAAAATGAAATTGGTTATAGGGGTGTGTAAGAAACCATTACACCATACTTTATTTTCCCATATGCATTCTCTGGGTTCATTTTTATATTGGCTGCACCACACATTGCTACACACACACATATACACATACATATATATTAATGCTTCAATTACATAGGACCCAGATCAATACCATCTGGACATTTAAGATACTTAAGTGAAGTTCTAATTTGACCTATGCTGCCTCTATAATCAGTAAAAAGAAAAGGCATCCCTTGAGAAATGATTAGGTCACCTATGATTTGAATTGCTGCTCTTTTTACTGCAGAATGTACCCCTAAGCTGGGAACTTCATTAAGCGACTTAAATTAGAGAAAATCAGACCATCATGTCTGTTGCCTGTCATCTGCTTCTCAAGGATACACTAGCTGGGGACTGTTACATACAGTGAAGGCTTTGTGGAGAGATCTGTGTGGTCAGAGACTGTTGCCCAAAAGAACATGTTTTTACAGCTCAGCTACGGCACAATAATAGATGGAAGCAGCTGCTTAAATAGGGCTTAGTTTCCAATTTACCAGTTAATTTTCTTTTGGATATTTTTCCTTGACATATTTTCCTTTAAAAACTACTGATGTTTACATGAAGGCAAGGGATGTTTCTGTTATAGTTCATATGTCTGTTAAAACTGCCAAACTGCTGTGTCTCTCAAAGAATTTAACACCTTTTTTGAACACTTTAAGTTTTTCTGGTATCCTGTGCTCATCGTTTCCAGTAGATAGGTAATCTCAGCCGCCTTCCATCCCTGAATTTCCTGGAATTGGTACCTCTGGGAATCACAATGCAGGAGATAAAGAATTTTGATATTTCTTGAAAAACTATTTTGTCACACCAGCAAGACATATTTTCTAAGGAAAAACAAAACAAAACAAATCATTTTCTTGTTGGGATTGGTTGGAGTGATAACTTCAAAAGAGAAGTTTCAATTGCTCCACGATGGGTGCTGGACAGCTTTTAATAGAATAAGTGTCAGTGTTTTCAAAACAGAAGGATTACATCATTTTATTTTTATATATATCTTAGAATTAAGTATATTTGCTTACTACACTCATACTTGTTCAATTTGTGAATTAGTGTTAAGCTGAAATATGTCTGGACTTTCATATGGGATTAGTAGTTCAGTTTCCTCATGCCTCTCTTGGGACCAGCCTCCTGAATGGACCACCTCAATTTGATATCAAAGAGCAAACTGAGAGAGACAAGATATTCTGTTGTGATGCACTACAAATGATACGTCGTTTTGTTTGCATCACTTTTTTCCTTTGCAACTCCTCTCTACCTTTGGACTCCATCTTTCATTCAACACTGTTTTTCATTCAAAATAAAGTATGCCATCTTCCCTCATTAAATGTATGTTTTAATGAAAGTGTGTGACCTGCATAAAAGAGTATGAAGCATCAGAATTACTAGACATGCAAAGAAGTGCACGCATGGCAGCACTTCCAAGCTGAAATATCTCAGCATCTGTCTGATATAATTTACTTTAGAATTCCCCCCGCACATACTCAAATCTAAGTTATATATAGGAAATGGAAGTGAAAGTTGTCTATTTATTTATTGTAAAAAATGAAAACTACAATAATATTCTTCCTTGTTTTCTGTCACTGATTGTAGCACTATCCAGTAAGGGGATCTGAATACAAGGAAAGAAAAAGAAAAAATACAATATATATATTTTTTTCTTTTTAGAGAAGCCTCTGAGAATTTCATTTAAAAAATCAGTCATTCCTACTTGATTTTTTAACCAGAGGACAATTCTCATTCCTTTAGTGTACAACAGGATCTCAATCCTTTATTGCATTTTTTATTTTACAGTAAATATTTTAGGCTTTCCTAGCAAAGACCTGGCAATTTGCAAATATATTTATTTATTTATTTATTTATTTTTACTTTTGTCACAGCAACAGCTCTACATTGGCTCTGCCACTGGAGTTTCACAGCTTCCTTTACACCGCTGTGATGTGTATGGAAAAGCGTGTGCTGAGTGTTGTCTCGCGAGAGACCCTTACTGTGCCTGGGATGGTTCATCTTGCTCACGTTACTTCCCCACTGCTAAGAGGTAGGGCCAGTTTCAGATGTCTGCATGGTTTACTATTTGTTTTAACTGATGATCTCAATATGACCAGAGGGCTTTGGAGATTTTTCATGGGATGGTTAAGTGGAGTCTTTTCTATTCCAAAGAAAACATAATTGTGGGAGCTACGAGCAATACGAAGTCTTGGTTGATTTAAAGTGAATACTGCTATTTCTTTGGTTGGCTTAGAAACTGTTGTAAAAAAATATTCAGAGAAGTATTGTTTCTGAAATGTATTTGTAACTTTTTATTCAGTAATAAACAAGAAAAAAATGATTTTCTGTAACATAAGAAAGGGTGTTTATATAATAATAATAATAATAATAATAATAAAACACTGCTCAACCAACTAAATAATCCTACATTTTCATAAATCATAATTCAAAGAAAATATTTCTAATGTGTTTTGAACATTAATGGAAAGTTATTTAATTTTATATAACATTATTATTATTGTAAAGTATAATTTATATTTGTTGATATATGTCTAAACACTCCCAGATCAGAAAAACTGTTATTTTACTTTCACTGCACTAATGTTGAAGGCTTTGCAATGTAAAGGTTAAGGGAAAGCAGACTCTGCAAGTAAAAAACAGCATTTTTATAAGAATTTACAAGTCCTAGTTGCCTGTTCTGAAAATTTTAAATCATATTTTCTTTACTTTCCTTTGTTTCTAGAATTCTTTCTCTTAAAGCATATAGTTACTAAACTGCTGTTAGTTACTGAAGTAGAAATTAGGAATAACATAACTGAATTGATAACCACTTGCAAATAAGAACAGACACTGGCGTAGTGTTGAGATTCCCATGATAAATTGGCTAAGCCAAAGATGAAAACATGTTAATATTAAGAAACAAGGAGTACAAGCATTTATACATGTAAGGACCCTTTATATATATCTTAAAATTAATGTTAACAAATACTTAGCTGGGAGTTTCAGGATTCAGAATTCCAGATTTGAATTGGTTGTTTTAGGAGAAGAAATGTAGTATGGGGCGGGAAGTAACATTTGTGTCCCAGACTTTTCAGATGGTGAGGATTAAAGTTTCAAGGTTTGCATTACAATGCATCCTAAACAACTACTGATGTTAAAAGAAAAAGCTGCTTATAGAATGAACATCAGGTTCTATTTTTGCACCAGGAAGCTGAGTTAATCTGAGACTTTTTTTTTTTTTTTCCTGAAATTCTTTAGAAAATAAGTAAAAAGGAGAAAGAGAACCCATCCCAAATGAAGAGCTTGTCAAGTTTCTCAGCTACAGGGCTAATTTCAAATTTGTGGTAGGAACACAGTAGTAAAAATATAAAATAATAAATTAGAATATAAAATAATAAATTAGAATAAAAAGTCTACTGATGTGGGGGCGGGGGTATCAGCTATTTACCTGGTACCTGCTGTACCCACTGTCCCAAGCCAGCTTTGAATGCATCTGTGACAAAATCAGCATTGTGGAAAACAGCTTAAATGTCATCATTTTCCAAATAATGAATGTCTGCAATTTTAGGCTCCAGAAATATTGGGAAAGTGGAGTCCTGAGGCATTTGCACAGATGCTTTGTTAATAGTTTTTTTTGTTGTTGTTGTTGTTTTTTTTTTGTTTAAAAATGAACATTTATGAGCCATGGTTTTGGTTTACTTCTCTTTCTTTGTATATTTAAGAATTTTAAATGACAGTTTAGATCTCCTGTACTGTGACCACTTAGCTCTGCCCCATGCAGATATGTTCTGGTTCATATTTCATAAATCATCATGTTGATACAATACTGATATGTGCAACATTTTCCTGAGAGTCTAACTAAACATCACATCCAAATTCCATTGACTATATAGTAATATTAATATTATTTACTATATGAGTAATATGAATCTTTCCACAGGCTTTTTTCCTACAAATAGTACCCTATAAATATACTGCTTTTCAAAATTTAGAGGGAGTAATGTAATTGTATGGTTCCTTAAGTCTTGGGGATATTTCTATTTGTTGGTAAACAGTACTATAAAGAAGATATCTGAAATTAGGATCAGTATATTTTTGAATCATATCAATCAACAAAAAAATCATTCTTATTAAAGTATGCTAAGATCTGATTCACTAGGAACATTTTTTTTTATTTATTTTTTAAATCAGAAAGACATCAAGAATGCACGTTCTCTATTTTTTTTGAAATTGTTGCCATACTTCATATACACAATTTCAGTTTTAACATTTCAGTAGTTTTCAGTTGAAGAAATATATATATATTTCAGCCAAGAGGAGTCAGCTGTGCAGTTGATGGTGCCTCTGAAAACTCTTAGTATGTGCTGATGCTGGGCTCTTAGAGATTGCAAATAGGGCTAGTGAACTGAAGAGAGATGGTCTCTGTGCTGCACAACAATGGCTTTTTAAAATGTGGGCTATTGCCACAAGGGAGTGACCAGCAGTGCTTTTTACAAGGCTACTCGACTTTTGTATATCCGTTGCTGGATGCTATAATCTGAAATCACAGCATTGTTCAGAAGCTTAATCCTCTTTGTTCTCCTCTAATTTTGCAAGCCCTTAGGCTTTCTCTGATTCCTAAAGTAAAATGCTCACACTTGAAACACATCTTTGTTTGCCTTGTTCTTCTTTCTAATATGAAACCCTTTTCTGTGGCTCAGTTGAATTTTCTGTCACAGCTATTTAAATAAAAATAGGAGCAGACAAAGAGAGAACAAATGCAAAATAAAATTATATTTAAAAGCTTTCTCCTGTGAAATAGAGTATTTTTAGCACAGATTTTAGCACAGTTTGTTTTCCAAAATTGCTAGCGGAGATCGAACTGTGGAAAGACTTCAGAATCGTATCTAAATCTTCCTGTTTAAGTGTTTTATTTAGTTACTCTGAAGTCAAAGCCATTTGCAATACATACATTAAATGTTTTACACATACATTAGTCTGCAGTGGCTGAGATCATCTACTTAATTTAATTTAGATTTTGTAGAAAATACAACTTTTTGACATTCTTTAAAAGCCATTCATTCTAATATGTCATTTTAACTAAAAGATACCATTGCAGTTATAGTATTCTGTGCTTGCAGAAAAGCTATGTCTTCTTCATGGTTTTGGTGCATGCTCAACTTTACTGTTTATGCTTTGATACCTTATAACAGTCCCAGTGTCTATGAATCAAGTCATTAATTTGTCTCTGATTAATTTTACCTACAAAGTTAAAATGTACTTCATAGGGTCAGTACAAGAGGCATGCATTTACCAGATCCTGAAGACTTTATCTGTAAGTGTAGAGGCTGATGAACTATGATAATACATAGAATATAATAATAAGATGACTTCCTTCATCATGTTGATTAGATGCACTTGTGACATGTGATTATATATATATATGTTCCATTTATTGGCAAAAGTGAATGCTGACCACTGAGGTCGCTAGTAATTTTAAAATATAATACTTACAGACGTACAAGACGACAAGACATCCGAAATGGAGACCCTCTTACCCACTGCTCAGATCTGCAGCATCATGGTGAGTTATGGGAATGGCTAAATTACAACAAATTTGCATGAATTTACAGACTCTGCACTGCATAAGTAGAATAGGAAGCACGTGAATGGTTTGTTGGAGAAATTGTCTTGAACATTTTGTACAGACGAACATAATATATCAATTGTCTCAATTTATTACAGCAGCCTGGTTCAGACACTAAAAAATATTATCTCAGTTAACAGTTTTAATTATTATTATTATTTTATTTTCTGATTCACTTACCTTATATCACACTATCAGGCTAGGTGCATTATGTCAGAAAATAATAATATCACCTTCAAAACAGCAAGTACATACATGTTACTTCATATAGTTTGAATGTGATGATAAACAAGCACATAATTTAAGCACCTTTGCTAAATATGGAATGGCCTTTGTTGTAGGTGACACCCTAACAGCTCTTACCATCAGGATGTTCCATGTAGTAGGCCAGTCCTGTGTGCTTTCAGTATGCTTTCAGTTTTCCTTGACATCTTTTACTTTTGTTGTTTTATTTTCACATACTGTATTGACCAGATCTTCCATTCTTGAATTGCTTGGCTCATGAACTTCACAGTTACTAATTTGTTGCCAAACTCTTCAAAAGATCTTCACTCAGAAAATGAAAAATGTACTTTTTGCCCTACATGAAGGGCAAACACTTAGGCAACACTTCCCTCTGCTGGGGAAAAAAAAAAAAAAAAAAAAAAAAAAAAAAAAAAAGTTATATCTGTAATAGTTAAAATAGTTAAAATAGTTAAAATAGTTAAAATAGTTAAACTATTGAACAGATTTCTGGGATAAATAAAGTAGAGGTGGGGGAACATGGAGATATCTCAAAACCCTTATGTCCTCTAGTTCTTCTCTAGTTCTTATAATAGCAACAACGACTAATAATCCATATCTCTTGTGTCAGCTACAATTCACAACTACCATCTATCAGTAACAATTTTCTCTATATTCCTTTTTAATTATTTGAAAATCATAGTTAATATTACTGTAGCTTTTCTTTTTGCTTCATCATTTTCAGACTCAGGCCAAGTTACTCAGAATAAAGGACTTGGGAAAGTTCATGAATGGACTATGATCAATATACAATTGTCACATTTTGAGAACTCATGAATGCACAGTTAGATTAATTTGAATTTGGCAATGTGGACTAGTAGAAAGTTCATAATTTTTCACTTAAATGATATCTAGTAATAGACATCAGATAGCAGATGAGACAACTGGCTATTGGGGTTGAGATGACATATTGGTTTCCCAATACGAAATTACATCAGTCACAACATGTGGTGGATTTTATTCCTGAAAGCAGCATGTCTTAGACATTACTTTCACCTTTTTTTTTTTTTTTTCTTTCTCCTTCTTTAAGCTACTCATGATGAATTAGCTACCACAGGTCCATTTTATTTTTAACATTCTCTTCCCCTTGCTAGCTGTATTTTATACAATTTTAGGTCTGTTCCCCATCTTTATAGACCAGGAAAGTAATTCAAAACACTTTTTAATTTTTTTTTTTAACCTTCCCCTGGAAAACGTATTTGTCTGAAAATATAACTTCTATCCAAAGAAAAGAGAGTAATCTTGTGCAGTTTTTTTTTTTTTTTTTTTTTTTTTTTTATGACAAAAAGCATGAGAACTCAGGATCAGGTAAAAGCTATTATATACTACTCTTGACCACAAGGAGTTTTAATACAGCTTTGTCAAAATAGGTAAAACTTTAAAAAAAAAACAAACAAACAAACAAAAAACTGGATGCACTGTCAAAATGTCTTATACAATGAATGCTTTAGATTGTTCTAGAATTGATTTTTCTGCAAATTAATTCTAAGCTTTGAATCTGTAAAATTTCCCTAGATTATTTACATATGGAAAAGTGCATCATGCAGTATACAGACAGCTACATGGTCCATGAACTTTGCCAATTTATGTTATTTTTTTTTCCTTGGTTATGACCAGTAGTTTCTTGGACAACACAGGTAGAATTGGGAATTTTTATAGCCAAGAATGAGCTCCAGCACTACATTTCTACACATTCCTCTGCAGGAACAAAACAAACAAACAAACAAAAAACACAGTCTCTTAGTATACAAGTCACTTTTAAAGACATTGTGGAAATTTACCTAGATATCAGTCAGAAGCAATACTGCTTAATAAGGTTTAATTAGCTCTCTCAGTTCTTTTGTGCAAATCCATAAGACATGGTATGCAGCAACAATAGAGAAAGCTGAGGATCCTCAATTGTACATGCATTTGGCCAGATATTAGTGTTTGAATTTAAAAACATAAACAACTTTGTGTCAGCCAAAGAACATTTTTTTTTTTTTAATTATTCCATCCTAGTGCTATCAAGTAATTTATCAAGGTGTTTTTTTTGTTTGTTTGTTTGTTTGTATGTATGTTTGTTTTGAATAATTTGTAAGTGAGGTGGAACCTTTTCTTAGGTAAGTCATCGCAGGGAGAGCTCAGAGAACTGCTCCTTGTTTGTCTGTAAAATCAGATGCATTCATCTGCAAACCCATTCATACTTCTTTGGTTATGTCAGAAATTGTGTATTTATCAGGGTAGTAAACTGATATCCTGTTGGATTCATTTTGGGAATTGCAGATCTCAGACAGGATTTTGGGTTGAAATTCATAATCACCTTCGTGACTTCTATAGTTTTCTAATTACTCCAGCTGTTCTTCTGAACTTCCTAGTCTTTCATTCTTCTTCCTACTCTCTTTACCTTCTCCCTCAGTCCAAGAGCTGTTCTCTGGTCTTGTGATTATGCCATCACTTTGCTTTACTTTCTTGCACTCTACATACTCAGTATTATGTGAACTTTATAGACATTTTTGGACCTGTTTTCTGCTCCCTTAAATCATAGAAATTAATTTTTAAGGATTTCTTAATACCTTCCCCTCTCATTTCATGGCTGTCGCTAAATTTTCTGGAGCTGTGAACAACTTGAAAGGGGGCTTCTGCTACCTACCATGTGATCTCAGACTTTAATGCCATGGGCGAGATCCAACAAACCACCCAGAAGTTTCAAACAGTGTCAGAGCATTCCCCTTCAAGCTAACTTTCATGAAAACTGTGGTTAGTTTCTCAAATTTTAAGGATATCCTAGGCATCTATTTTTTTCCTGAAGAAACTCCTTTATATATCTAAAAATTTGCTACTGTTCATGCACAGTAGGATCTTTGCCAAAGAAATGATCATAGGCTAAGAAGGGGACATTTCCTACTGGCAGTCTTATATGCTACAGCCCTGCATGTGTTGTCTGTTGTGCATCCCAGTGCAGACACAAAACTGCGTCTTGTCAACTGCATGAGTATCCCTAGCTGCCTGCTTAGCCATGGGAATTCTGTTCCTAAATCAGAGCACCTAACTTGAAACAGAAGAGAAAGGACACCTAGATCATTCTGTTGAATATATACAGTAGACATAAGTAATCATCCAAACATTTCCATTTGCAATCATTATCTTTTCATTTCTAGTCATATTCAGTTAATCTCTTCATATATTTCCAGTTCTTCACTTTTATTGACAAAAAATTGTTCAAGCTCCATCAGGCCTTTCCTTTGTACACTCGGCTACATTCTATTCCATCTGTATTAAAATTTCTTTGTTGCTTTGCTTTCTAAGTAATTCTACCATTGCTCTCCATCTTCCTGGCCTAAAGCTGCACTGACATTCTTTACTGGGATGTGGTTTCTGAGAAATGTCTTAAAAGTTGCTTCAGTTGCTTGTTTATATGATACCCTGCTTACTTTCTGGAAAACTTTATAATCCAGCAGAGGAAAGCAAGCTAATCCATCTCTATTTGCTTAACATTCATAAGCCATTAGATGTTTCCTTACTGAGAACTGGGCAAGCACAAATTCCTATTCTATCCCCCATCCCTCCTCCTATCCTCCATCGTGCTTCAAGTCATTATGGATAGACATGATTTCTGTGTCAACATAAACCAGGAGCTCAATTTTACCTTTGGCTTAGTAGTCTAGCAAACAACTTGTGTTTGCTGAACTTGGCCAATATGATAAAGGCTAAGAGAAAGCAAATACATTGTGACAAATGATTTATTTGAGAATATTTTAATTAGCCATCATTTTCCTGTTAAACTCTTTCAAAAGAAGTTCCTAAAAAAATCCAGTACTATAGATCAAAAAATGGAAAATGGAAAGAATAACAAATAATAGCAAGGAGACAGGAAACCCCATGAGATCAAAACAGTGTTAAATAGTTTACCAACCCCTTCGTCTCCATCTACTCTGTAGGATTATTGTATTCTTGCCACTTAAAACCATAACAGCATTTTACAGAGCTAAGGTGGAGAGTTGAAATATGATGCCTTACAGCCTCTGTGGTATTGGAGGAGAATCAAATTGCCATATAAGTCCTATAGCTATGTGATATTTCCAGAAAGTTGATGAATATCTTGAAACATGGTTGTTACAAAAGGAAGTAATTTGTTTAACTTTCTTTCTCCCCTCCCATAATGTCTGGTTTATTAACCTCATTACATTTCCATAAAATATATCACTATGAGAGGAAATGATTAATTGAAGATTGTTTCCTCAAAAACATTATTCCTGATCATTAACAGCTTCAGCAAACTGTAATGCCATATAATCTAAATACATTATACTACTTTTAAATAGCCTCATGTTTTATTACTTTGTTCTAAAGTATTATGATCATAGAACCCAGGAGGCATCATTACAGGCATTCTGCAACTACACCCTGAGTTTTCTCACTGAATACTGTTGGCCATTAAAAATTCTTGTCGTGTCCTAGATGTTTTCCTTGATGAATAAAAATGAGGTTTGAACAAAATTTCACAATAAAATTCATTAACTTCACATATTGATATATTAACAGCTGTTAGGATTTAAAATACAAAAATAAAAAACTACAAGGGATGCTTACAAAAATAGAGGTGATGGAGATTTTCCAAGGACAAGTTGATATGGAGAAATTCATCTTTAAGAGTCTTATTATGTTTAAACACCTTAAAGAATCCCAATTTGTAAATAAATTCATTTTCTAATTAATATTTTTTTGTTTCCTGATCATTTAAATTTATTTTCCTCTTCCCCTTTCCCTTCCCCTTCCCTTTTCCATTCTTTCCTTTTTCCTATTTTCCTATTTTCTTATTTTCCTTTTCCCCTTGCTTTACAGATAATCCAAGTGGTCAAACTGTGGAGGAAAAGATTATCTATGGAGTAGAGAACAGCAGCACATTTCTTGAGTGCAGTCCAAAATCTCAGCGTGCTATAGTCTACTGGCAATTCCAGAAGCAAAACGATGACCGCAAAGAAGAGGTACAGTAGAAAAAAATAGAGATACAACTAATCTTTTCTATGAAGATATATTTGAACCTGTGTCCTTCCCAGAATAATGTCCATTTGTCCAGTGTGCTGTTGTTCTCCTGGAATCTTAAAATTTCTCTTGCTCCTCATCATATTCATACTCTTATTACATAAAATCCCATAAATTCCAAAAGGTTTTACTGATCTACATCAGAAAACTTTCATAGTCTGTCCCTGGTTTACTCCTTGTAAAGCATACTGGTTTTTGTTTGTTTGTTTTGCTTTGTTTTGTTTTGTTTTCTCATTCAGATATCTCAGATATAGTAAAATTCCCTTTCACAGATGATCAACAAAAATCTAGTATGCTAAGTACCACCTAAAGCATCATACACGGATTATATTGAACTTAAATATTACAAAGACTTGAAAGTTGCTTCTGGGGAAAAAAAAAAAAAAAAAAAAAAAAAAAAAAGTGAAAAATAAAACAGTGAAGAAAGAGAAAGCTGACTGTATTCATCTAATTATACTGTGTAAAAGGTAGTCCAACAGGAGTGTCTCCTATGTGCTGCATGCTCTAAGACTGAACTGCAGATAATACAGACGAAATGAGGAACTGTAGTAGACCCAAGAGTATGAAAACTTGCATATCTTTTTCATCAAAAAGCAGTATTCATAGAGGAAAAAACACTCACTTTCTCTGGTTGCATTTCACTAAACTGACAGATTATTTTCCTCTTTCTCTCGTCACCAACATTCTTACGTTATTACTCAGGTTCTTGGGAACCTATTACTCGGGTTCTCAAATCATCTTACTATCCAGCTAGGTCACATATGTCTTAAGAGAATAATCTATTCTGGTATGTAGAGAGATCAAGCTAGGAAACAAAAACTTGTCTGTTGCATTAAAGTATTTGGAAATATACACAAACTACACTGAAGCATGTTTTTTAAAGCGTGCACTTAGTTAAATAAACTGATTTATATACTTTTGCTTTTTGCTTTATTTGCATAAATTGTAAAATATTTTGGTGAAGGGAGCAACGGATGAATTTGTGCCCACTCTGTCCACAGCTCCACATAGATTCAAAAAAGGAATTATATTTCTAGATATCTGTTCATTCATAAATATATCATATTTTGGACAGCTACTTGATGAATATTAAAAATTTCAGCTTGAATCCCTATTGTTCCTTTGTAAACTCTCCAGTTACCCTGAACCACCTTCTACAAATAGGGAACACCTTCTATAATAGGGAACAATTGAACCTTTTCCACATATATATTTGGGCTTAACTGAAAGGTAATAGTAAATATGGCATCTTTAATTGAGACAAATAATCCATACTGGCTCAGCTGATTAAGTGTTGGCATTTTCTCTAATCTTACTGACAAAATTGAGCTGCTACCAATATTTCTCAAGTAGCAATAGAGACTAAAGAGTAAATTCTTCATCCTCCAAACTCTTTTTGTACCACAAGAATAGTTTGTCCAGAGTATTTGACTCTGCCATAACTGCAGATGACTAGCAAAGGGCATTATATTTATGTGTGTTTTGGGATTTTTGGCCAAATTTTACTAGCTGAAATGAACTGTACTAAGGAACTTGTATGTTAAGAGGATAATTTTGCACATATCCAAAAGATAGCTATTGAAATTACCCCTTTTCTCTAATACAGATAAAAGTGGATGATCGAATGATCCGAACAGAGCAAGGCCTATTGCTACGAAGTCTTCAACGGAGAGATTCTGGTATTTATTTTTGTCATGCTGTGGAACATGGCTTCATGCAAACTTTGCTCAAAGTGGCCCTGGAAGTAATTGATACTGACCACCTGGAAGAGTTGCTCCATAAAGAAGATGATGGTGATGCCTCCAAAACCAAGGATGCTACCAATAGCATGACACCCAGTCAAAAGATCTGGTATAGAGACTTCATGCAGTTAATCAATCACCCCAATCTCAACACAATGGATGAGTTCTGCGAGCAAGTTTGGAAAAGAGACCGCAAACAACGCCGTCAAAGGCCTGCCAATGCACAGGTGAATGCAAATAAGTGGAAGCACCTACAAGAGAATAAAAAAGGTAGGAACAGGAGGACCCATGAATTTGAGAGGGCGCCACGGAGTGTCTGAGCTACATTACCTCTAGGAACCTCATCCAAGTAGAAACTTGTATAGACAGATAACTGGAAAAAAAAATGCAATATACATGAACTTTTTCATGGCATTATGTGGATGTTTACAAGAGTGGAAAGTTCAAACAGTTTCCACTAGGTTTAAATAAAATCCATTTCTAACTTTCCTAGTAAGTCCTTTGTCTCTGCTCTGATTCTAAGACCAGAAAGACCAGATTTTCAAGGATGAAAAGTCACCTGGACCTAGCTTACTGCTCAAAGAGTTCTCAGAGTATTCAGCAGGCAGGTTTTGCTTTCTCTTTTGCCTGAGATATAGACAAAATGCTGTATTTCATGCTGTCATCTTAAAAGAAAAACAAAACCCACCTTTCATCATCAGCACTACCACTCCTGGATTTATTATAAAACTGCATGAACTGATTAAACTGATGAATATCTAAACACATGATTGGACACAAGGATTTGTTCTTGTTTTGTCTACCAGTTCTCCTGTTTATAAGTACTAGAAGAGGAAAAACAATACTGAATGAGATTGTGGAAATTTGAACAACATATGCCATCCATCATCTGGAAGAATAAAAAAATTTGGAGTACACTGGCCTACTACTGATGACTTCTTTCAGCTTTGATCTAAAGATGTATTTTATTAAAAATATAATTTAAATGTACAATGGAAAATATGCAGCAAACATTAGCTCTTTTCTAAGATAGATTAGACTTTTTGTCTTAGAAATATTGTACTTCCTTATTATTGTTTTAGAGGAAAAAAAATAAGGACAACTTCCAGTTATGAGCTGCTTTACTTTTTCTTTGTTTGGAAAATCTTCCAGGGGAACTAGTCACACTGCAGTTAACCTCCTCCCCACTGTCTCAGTAACCTTTATGACATGTAATTTCAAAGCAATTTTAAAACTAAGCTATTTTAACATGAAATTCACTGTATCGCATGGAAGTCTTCTGCATTCTTTTCTCTAAGTATGGTATTTGAAATGATTGAACTTGTGTAATACCTTGCTATAGACTGAACCAATGAAGAGGAGAGTGTTGATTTTCAGTTGTATATTTTTTTATTATTATTAAAAGAAAAAGTAAATAGCATTAAAATACCCTCTACTAATTACGCTCTTGCTTTCTTGGTTCATAAATATTTGTGAATGCTAATATTTAAATAATGTGGCTCATATATATCCATGAGCAAAACTCACAGTCAGCTTAAGGTGTTTTGTTCCCAACTCAGTGGTAGAAATACGTCTACACTAGTGATTCTCAGTGCTCCATTCTGTAGGCCAGATCACCCAAATGCAAAGTACCAGCACTAGGCCACATATATATAACCTCAGAGCCAGCTCTCTGTTTTAAAATCAAAGGGTGATTATCCCTGGGTGATGTCAGCTGCAGTAGTAAATTGGTGCAGTTCAGTTTAAGATTATTTTATACTAACAGATAATTTGGTCCAGCACTTCTGTCTTATTCTATATACAGGAGAGCAACAGGGTAAAACAGACAATGCACTTGCACCGTAAGTGTCAGTTTAGGGATATAAGTAGTGGATTTATTCACCTCAGCACATATGTGCCTTTGGTCCCCAGTTCTATGGTGTCCAGTTCTTTTGAGGTCATCTTTCTCCAGCCTCCTATATTTTACCTTGGTAGAGTCAGTAAATGGCATAATTTCAAGTAATGTCATTGCGGGGAAGATTACTAGAACAAAGTCCTTAGATTGCTAAAGGAGCTTTTATATAAAAGTATGTCTGTATTGATTACTGATCTGTTTTGTTGTTATTCACTCCAGATTATTTAATTTATCAGTCACAACACTATTGGCCTTATCAGATACAATATAACTATAACACAACCGCTGTGACAACAACTCTCACAGTATGTCCCGGTCTCCTTGCTACTCACTAATTAAAGTATCTTTCTGATTAGCAAAACCTTGTCTTCTTGCCTTCACAACAACTGGGTTGTCATTAAAGGCCCAATCATTTTAGACCCCTTTGAATCTTTTGCAGGGGATGAACTTGCAAGTTTTTTTGCCATTTAATTCTTTAGCATAAATTCATTGAATAGAGCAGGACAAGTCTGTAAGGCCATGGAAAGTACTTGGGAATTTAGTTTTGAAGCAAGTTTAACTATCTCTTGTGGCTAACTTGACTCTTGTGAAATTTAGTGTGCTGTTAAATTCCCATACTTTCATGATATGCTGAGTAGGGATAAATTAAAACATAGGTTCAACTATGTGCTTTTCTGTACAGAAGTATTAATTTTCAGCTCAGCCTATGATTAATTTGTGAGCCTTGTTGTCTACTGAAGTATTTAATTGTAATCACAGAACACTCTTTAGCCTTTTGTGTAGGGCTATTATGTACCATCAAGTCATTAGAATCCTGTTTGTTACAAAAGGAAACAGTTTTAAAATGAACCTCAGAGAATTCATTGGGAAAAAATATAGATTGATTTTGACAGGCCCTAAATGACTTAGTTCCATTTTATACATATTAATGGTATTGCCATGTAACTTTTTTTTTTCTTTACCATGCTCATTTTCACTGCCATTTGCTGAAAATAAATAAATGAATAAATAAAAAATAAAAATCCAAACCGACCTCTTCCACCATTCCAAACCAAACCAACAACAACAAAAAAAAAAAAAAAAAAAAAAGTCTGGATTCTAAGATATGCCTTTCTGCATAAAAAAAAAGAAAAAAGATAATTATTGGGAAAAAAATTACAGAAGTTGCAGTGTATTTACTATGATCTATCATTCTAATTGGATAATAAATGTGATCAGACCTTACTGACTTCAATCCAGTCCTCGCTGACATGAGTTGTCTTGTTTATGTCTTTGTATTTGCTCATATAGATAAGAGGGTAGAAGATCAAGTCAGCAGCAGAAATTTATGATTTTCACGTTCATATGATGGTCAAATTAAAAGAGCATTTAATACTACTGTGTAATGAACTACTTTTTTTCAAGGAAAATCGGCCTTAATAAATTCATGGATAGAAAGATGCCCTGCAGCTTCAACAAAATTCATACCCCCATTTGTGTCATATATTTTTAACACACCATAAGGATTAAAAATAAAAATATTTATTAAAAATAAATTATGTAAATCATCAACAAAACTCTCTAAACCTCTAGTTACAGACTTTAGAAAAAGTAAGAAGTTGTGTTTATGCTGGAGAGAGATAAAAAATTTCATTTATAACCATTAAAAAAAAAAAAAGTTTTAGGATATCCATTTGAAAGGAACAAAAATGCATTGAATCTTATTCTTACTCATCTACACTGCACTTGCATGGATCACTGAAAATGGGGATTTGTTCAATGTCTCCTAAAACTGTATGACGATTATGTAAACTATAACAGCAAATTGAGAAAACGTGCATCTTTGCAGAACAGAGTTAAATCTTAATGACCCAATAAAGTTGCTATGTAAAAAAAAATAAATTAAATTAAATGCATGTGAATGCGCATTTACTGATCCTTTTTTTTAAATGTATTATTTAGTGAATATCAATGATATGTGTTTAATAGTTCAGTTTTTGCTACCTACACATTAGCCAAAAGAGATGTAAATATTTTTGACTAGATAAGGAGGTACAGTGTAAAGTACTGCTATCTAGAGGTACTCCATTTTGGTGTGTTCAGCATAATACTAAAATGCAAGATTTTGCCACACATGTGATAAGGTAGTTTATTTGCTATATCAGTGCCAAAGTTATGTGCTTATTCTTTAAGCACATTCCTCACTGGATAGTAAATAACTCTAATTCTATATCTATCAGTTCAATTCAGATGGGAACTAGAAAACTGGAGAGGAAAAATGTAATGAAACTGCTGCTGTAAATTATTTCTTTTAGCATGTATTCAGTTGTTGAATAAACATTTCTTCCAAATATTTGAAGTTCACTGTCTTAACAGTTTATATGGAAATGTGCCCTGTAACCTTCATGAATGCATGGAGTGTATTGCTGCCAATATAATGCTATCAATGTGTATAAGTTCTGTTTACTAAGCCAGAAAGGTTGTTATTTTTATTAATGGTATTTATTGTCTCTTTATGAAGAGTACAAACTAGTAAGGCTTGAAATGGAACCTTCAGCATATCATTTGACAGAGCCTCATGGACTTGTGCAGGTAAAGCTGCACATGCACATATGCAACCCACTCTGCCCATGAACAAAACTCAGTCAGCCTGGAATTGATGTAGAAATTAGCAAGTTGCTATGCTTGATGAAATTTACTCTGTGCCATTCAAATGGCTTAGTATAGCTACACTGCTTCCTCTTGGACACTGGCTTGCATAGACAGCAAGTAAAATAAATCAGTTTCTGTCTGTTATCAGCATACCCTTGTATTAGGCAAATTTAGTAGCTGTCTGGAAGTGCCTAAGGGCTTTATCTAAAGTAGAAAGGCATATCATTAAGCATTGTGCAAACAGGTAATGAGATGAATTCTACCCTGGAAGACATGAAGTTTAACAATATCTGACAAGAAGTGGGAAAAGAAAATATTATTTCCACTTGCCACATAAAGAATTGAAAAAAGAACCAGTAGTACTCAATCATCACTAATCCATTCATCTCTGCCCATGTGTCTCTCTGTAAAGCTAAGATAGAGATGTCCATTTCAAAAGTAAGTTGTACAGTTGCTACTGTTTTTTGAGCATGAAAATAAGCCCTAACAGCAGCCAGGTTATTCATTGGTTTGCAAAAGATGTCATCAGATACATCAAAATGGAAAGTATGTGGAAGTCTCTCAATCCACTAACTGAAAGACCAGAGTATTATTATTATTATTATTATTATTTTCTGTCTGCCTAGTGCAGGTATTATAAATACTCATAAAGGATGAGCCTTGTTTCTGAATACAGGCACACTGTGTCCTTTGCTAGAGTACTCTGCAGAACACAGCTAAACTCATTGTCTTTTGCAACTACTTTGCTACGTTGCCAGGAATATATAATGCCTAGGGATAACTTTTATTGACATTGCGTTGGAAGAAAGAAGAAACATTTGTGGTTTAATGCATGCTTATATATATATATATATATATATATATATGCATTTAAACTGTCAGCTTTCAATGAGATGAAATCCATTTTTCCCTGAGGTATTTGAGGCTCTGTAATTCTAGTGAATCTCTGAAGAACTTGTTTGGCAGCCTCATCTATAAATTGTTATAAATGTTCCTTTTGTGAAGACTGAAATATACCTTTCTGTTTTTTTACAGGTCACATTCACTGAGCTCTCCATCAAACACACGTTTAATGCGAGGCAAAGTTATGATGGCTTTTCCAAAGCCTAAAACAAAAGGACTATTCTCTTCAGGATGCTCCGTATCAGGATTCAAGTAGATCAGAGTATTAGTGAACCATCCAGTTTCTTTGCTGCCCATAAATACTCAAGTGAAAGGTTGGAGGAGCTTCGTAGTAAAAAACAGAAACCATAGAGGACAGGACTTTGGGGGGACTTTTTTTTTGTCCTGGAACTTATCAAAAGTTGACATTTTGGACAACTTCAGGATGATCTGATCTAAATCCCAAAGCTCTGGTCAAACAGTTTCCATACTGAAAAAAATTAACTGGGGTTAAGAAAGTAGCTTTCCTTTCTCTTATAGTATTTTTTTCACCCCTATAGAAAATAGGACTCTTGCCTCAATAGTAACCCAGATTGGTCATTAACCATCCTTAGAAGTCCTTTGTTACCTTTGTGGAAACTCGAGAAGTTGGGGCTATTCTAGACCAGCCACCTGAGGCACCAGATTGTAAGAAAACAATATAGGCAATAATGCCATGATAAAGGCTAAAATGTAAGGAAATTCAAAAAATTTTAAGTGTGAGTAAGGTCCTACTCCATACTGCTGTGTACTGCTACAGGCCTCACTGGCCATGAGCTGGAGTCTGGTGTTTGCAGGCTTCATCAGTCCTTTCTGAATTGCTTTTTATTTGTTTAGTTAATCCTTGATCATCTTCAGTTGTTTTCAAGATGTAGACATCTCTGCCTTGTGAAATAACCTAGTATACCCTAACAATATATCTGATTTTGTCAGGTTGACGCCCTGTTGACGCAGTAAAGCTGAAAAAAACAAACAAACAAACAAACAAACAAAAAAACACTACTAAAATATACACCTAACCTACTCCTAAGAATTAATGTGCACAGGATCATAATCTTTTTTTCCCTTTGATCATAGAAAACCTGATAAATAAACAAACAAAAAGCCTAGTCGTTCACCCTGAGTGCAAGCCTGCCATGTCTACCAATACGCCATTAAGTACTGTTGAGCTGCATCTGAGGCATGTTGAATTGTTTTTGAAATATAAATCTTCCTTTGGATACAGACCCAATATTTTTTCAGACCATTCTACCTTACAGACTGGTATAAATTAAATCTGATAGTCTGTTCTGTGAACAAAACTTTACATCCCTCAGCATGGGGTATCTCTGGGCCTGCATTACTTTTATACTTCATACAAATATATTATACTCACTGCTGTAGGGGTTTCATGCTTCATCTTTTCTTGTGTGTTAGAGATGCATATTCCTGCATGGAGACAGGATAAAGAAGGCATGGCAATTCTGCTAGATATTTCAATGCATCACATAAATATCAAATACAGCTAAATTTGAATTTCTCATCTGTTTCTGTAGCTGGGAGCAGGAGACAAAAAGAGGAGACAAAAGAAATGTAGACATTTCAGCTATGTTCTGCAATGACCAGTCCCTTAGGCCCTTCAGTCTCATGTCAACTTTTTCCTGGTTTGCAGAACTCCACAGAAAAATGCATTCCTATAAATTCTGCTTTCTCTGAATAATGCCACATTGAATAGCTCAATAAACCAGAACAAATAGACAGACTATGTAAGTTCCTCTGAAGAAGGCTTAACTTTCCTCTTCTGTTATTTTATTATACTATTGCTATGGATGCTCTTTTCGCTAGGGTTTTGTCAGGACTTCCATTATAAATCCTAGTTTCTAGGGATTTATAGTTTTGTCTAAGATGATTGACTACAGGTTAAAGGTTTTATATACTAGCTTTTATGAGTTTTACCAGTTATGAACTGGTTTTACAGTTCCTAAAAGAAAATGGCTAAATTGTGTTGAATTCAGTTTTGAAGGCAAGAAAAAAAATAATTACAGCTTTAGCAATGTCAGGTGGTTCTTTTGCAGACTGTTCTGAAGAAAAAAAAAAAAAAAAAAAGAAAAAAGGCACTGAGTAAAGCTCAGTGAGCATAATAAAAGCTTCTCACCTCTCTGGGCTTTGAATTTGGTTTTGAAAACATCTCCATTAGGACCAGAGGTCCTAAATCAGACAATAACTTGAGCATAGTTTTCATACTTATTTGTGACTTAAAGATATGCTGCTGCTCATACTGTGCTCTCTGTAGTGGTAGGCTTTCTTGCTTCATGCAAATCCCTTCATATTAATCAATCAAAGATTATTTTTAAATTTCTGTTCTATGCAAAGATAATATAAGCTCAACTCTTGCACTTGTTTAATAGCTGACTTCCACTATAGAAGAAAATAATTGCTTGTGCTGTTTTTCATGCTAGGTAGGAAAAAATATATTGTTTTTTGTTTTCCTGATGGAATTGAAATGTAAAGGCTGCAACTGATTCACATCTGTTAGAGCACTGCAGAATTCTCACACAATTTTCCTTTATTAATGCAACTATATGCTAACACCAGTCTTATAAACACGTCAGTGCTTCTAAAAATCAACAAATTGAATTTTTTGTCTTTAATGCTAACCAGCACACTTAGCTAGATCTTCACCCAAATAAATAAAGCTGTGTGTTCCACCACCTTTTTTGTTGACTGGAATTTATCAAACGTTAGTACTGAAAGATATGCTTCAATCCTTGTGTTATTCACTGTGGTTCAAAATGTTACCTATGAAAGATAGACAGTTCAATGCCAGTGTAAAGCAATTGAATATAACAAGGCTTCAAACTATGATAAATATTTCACGTATTATACATCTCTGTTATCTCCACTAGCTAGAGGGGGAGATATGGTTGAATGTAGAAGAATTAAAATATTTATAGTTAAGTCCACTGTTGCACGTCAAAATAGCAGACACAATGCAGTTAAAAAAAATCTTATTAGGACATAGTGAAACACATGCATACTCAACAAATAATGGTTCTTTGTTTCCTAGAAATTCTCCTATCTGGCATTCACTGTGCTTTGACAATATGTTGATGATTGTAGACACTGTTGACTGTTAGAAAAGTGTCTCAGCAAATATTTGGCGCTATTGTTAACCCTAAACTCTTAGTAGCCCTTGAATCTGCTGAAAACATAAGGCTCCACAAATACTCCTAGGTATGGTGCTTTCATAAATTCCATGGTGAATCTTTTTATGAGAAGATTATGGGAAGTCTAAGGACAGAAATAAAGATTACCAGAACATATATCTGGATAATTTTAATTGGGAAAACATGAAAAAAAAATATTTTAGTATTCACAGGAAATAAGATCATGAAATGGCAGCCTTTATTCATGTCTCACCAGCATCAATAATGTTTTATTTTCAAATCTAGTTATCTAAACATATTACCTATTTAGTCACTAGTATGAAAATCACTTCTATCAAAGATACTGAACACTTCTGAGTTTCTTGCAAGCCCATTGAAAATGTGTCCCACTAAGAACTGAAATATTTGTCAAGGCTGCAAGATGGACTGCATAACTGCTAAATCTCTGTGTTTGGACTAGTTTGTCCAGTTAGATTTATACTGTTGAATCAGCACATATATCACAAAAGGTAATTCACTCTATTGAGGAATTTATGAACTCTCCCAAGGCAAAGCAAGGTCCTCGTGTTTCACATCTTTTGGAACTGGCATTTAATTTATCAGTGCCAAGAAACCACATCTCTAATGCATTATCTAGTGCATTATTCCAGTGCTTCCTAATTGGTAGATTAGCCTGAATGAAATCTGCCATATTGTACTTTTGTCACTTTTTTTAGGCTGGTATTTTACTCCAAAACTTGTTATATGAGCATTTATCCAAGTCATCACAATAGTATTAAAATTGCAGTGCTGAAACAATTTAAAACATATACTATTTTCACAATTTATCTAAGGAGTAGTTACAATTATTGGTAACCTCTAAAGTCTTAGTCTTCTTTTTGAAGTAATAATAATAGGGTAAACACACAAACACTGAGGTGTTCTAGTCTATTTCAGTGTTACAGACCCGAAGGACTGCTAAAAATAAGGGAAAATCATTGGAAAAAAAAATGAAATCTGTTTGCTTTGTAGTCCTTGGAAATTTCACCAAGATCAAGACAGGATTTACTTTTCCTACCATAAGAAGCTAAAATGAATGATTTGGGGCATTCAGACAATGTCAGACCCTGGATAGAAACATGTTTTTGTAGTGACTGAGTAGAATGGGTTTGAAATAACAGGTCATTGTATATCTAGTACCATGAAGCTCTTGACTTTTTGGTATTAGCAACAAATGCTGATGTGATGACATTATGCGATTTACATATGAGTTTGCATTTCTTTTCTACCTCTGGAATTATGTATCAGCCTGTTTTCAGTCCAAAATGTGAGTGACAACACCTTTCAGCACCAGACAATGACTTTCCAAATTTGTGCTGTAGATCTTAATGTTTGAAATAGCGTTGCTGAAGAAAACTAGATAGAACAGTGAGTTTTCCATGTAAACACTTCTAGGGGTATAAGCTTCTAGTATTATCAAGGAGGATATTATCACGTCATAAAAAGAGCTTAACCTGAATTTTAAGCCCGTTTTGAGTCTGGTGTTTCTTTTTTCATCATCTTTCCTGAAATTATATTTTATAAGAATGAACGACTATAGAAAATGCAGTACTGGCCTTCTCTTCTCTTCTCTTCTCTTCTCTTCTCTTCTCTTCTCTTCTCT